>NC_143144.1:82445000-82745000 GCF_059928025.1 Delphinapterus leucas | reverse complement strand
GAAGCAACAGAATCCATTTTATTTCTCTTATTACAGACTGGTGCTCTGAGTTGGGGAAGGAAACCTAAGAGAGGCCTCAGCTTTCGGTCCCAGAGACATAAACCCCCAGAAGGGCCCGGCAGTTCCGGGACAGTGAGATGTCTGGGATTCACCCACCCACCACAGTATCTACCAAGCATGGCTCTGCCCAGGCCCTCAAGAACGCCCGAGACCCGCCCGGACAGCACGCCTCTTGGATGCCACAAGCCTCCATGCATCGTCCCTGCTGTGCAGTGTTCCCACGGCAGGTGCTCATGGCACAGAGCCCGCTGTGCTGTCCCTTGGGTGGAGGCGAGGGCAGACTTCTTTCCTGGGGGGAGCTGCCTGCTACCCCCAGTGCGAGCCCTGTGTGCGCGGGGAGACACCAAGCTTTGAGTTCCACCCCAAGTCAGCACCGGGAGTAGGAAGATCAGCCACGTAGCACTTGGGTACCGAGACAGAACTTGTGCCCTTATTTCAGAGACAGCCATTTCCAGGAGCACAGTGAGCCGTGCAGGTGAGGGTCAAGTAAGGATGCTGAGGCTGACCGTGACGGTGACATCACAGGGCACTTGCTCCGGCCCAAGATATGGGTCCACGCACTTTACACATAAACACACTTGACCCTCATGGCAGCTCTCTGAGACAGTATAGGCACTCATCATGCCTGTCTTATGGCAGAGGACTTTTGAGGGACCAGAGAGGTTAAGTAACCTGCCCAAGGCCACACAGCCATAAAATGGCAGAGCCTGAATTCAAGCCCAGGAAGTCTCAAACAACCAGACTTTAGAAAACCATGTCTCCAAGGTCAAAGTGAGCTCACCAGACCTGGGAAGTATTCTGAAACACTGTAATGTTTTATCAGGACAGGCACAGGGAGTGCAGGACTCCATCTAAACTAAAAAGCATTTCCTTTCAAGACAAATGGACACACATTCTGTAAATTCCAAAAATTCACTGAAAATATTTACTTTAACTCCGCACCCCCCCCCCCAGAGGGGGTCATGGAACTCCATGAATTGTTTTGGCATTAGCTGATGTTAGCATATTGTGGGTTTGGGATTCCAAACCGGTCTACTCAGAAACTTCATTTTATCTATTACACCTGGGAAATGGCCCTGCATCATAAAATAAGTGCTTAATAAATATTTGTTCATTGAGGGAATGAAATGGCCAAAAAGTTTACCAAAAAAAAAAAAAGCCTGAGTTGAGCTTTATTTTCCCCAACTGCTATCTCTATAAACACCAGCTGCATCTCCTCAAATATTTATCAATATAGAATCGCAGAACTTTATGTCCTTTGAGAGAGATTCCTTGTTCTGTTACCCCAAAAAAGGAAGAAAAGAAACCTCAAAGGAAATGGATGTCCCAATCTGCTAGGAAGTCAGGTAACAGGAAAATAGGAAACAGGCCCTGAGAATTTGAGTTTATTCAAGTGTGTTTAGAAACGCTGAGGCCAAGCAGAGTCTGGCCGCTTTAAGCACAGCGACCCTGGACCTGGCTGTGTCAGAGGGGAGTCTCTTTTGAGCAAAGAGCATCCTTTTATTTGAACGCCGAAGAGAAGAAGGAGGAGAATGCTTTAGGGCAGAGCCACCCAGAAGGCTTTTTTCTGGTGAAGGAGCCTTTCACAGGGCTTTGGCACAGTCATGGGGGCCCCGGGGGTGCGGGCCTTTCAATTTCCCGGGGGAGGCTTCCTTCTTTTTTTTAATCCACCCAAAGGCCTGCTGATCGACTTCCTGCTGTATCCCAGGTCTGGCAAAGTCACCCAGATGGAAAGAAAGGACAAGGGTACTGATCAGGTGTCTTCCGACTCCATGCAGGAAAGTTTTCAATAAAGACGCAACTCTGTATCAACAGAGCATCAATACTGCTCCATTGCCTGTTTGCATCTAGAAGCTGTGTAACAATGCAGCAAGCTTGAAAGACTATACCTCCCGACTTCTCTGTGGCTCTGACAGGAGGAAACAGACTTAAAATTAAGCAGTGATTTTCAAGTCAAAGTTAGTTAAGTACCTAAGGGGCTCCTAGAAGTGTGTAAAATTCTTGTGCCCAGATTTACCTTTGCCTGTGAGAGTCTGCTTTCTCCTTGGTCTGTGAAATCATGCCCAGGGACCCCGAGGGTGCCGACCCTAACTGAGCTCCAGAGAGAAGGTCCAGGGACTCCCTTTGGTCTTAGGAAGCCCAATAATATCATTACCACTCCCAAGATCTGCAGTGGAAAAGGACAAGCAGCCAACCTCCAACAGATGCCATAGTGCGCTGAATTGTGCTCCCCCCAAATTCCTGTCCACCTGGAACCTCAGAATGTGACCTATTTGGAAACAGGGTCTTTGCAGATGTAATTCGTTAAGATGAGGTCATAATGGATTAGGGTGGGCCTTAAATCTAATGAGTGGTGTCCTTATTAGAAGAGGAGAGACACACACAGAGAACGACGTGTGACACTGTGATTTATAACATGCAATACACATCTGATCTTCCTCCTGGTTCCTGGCACAGGGCTCCTAAAATGCTTTGAATGGCTTGGGTGATGGGAATGTCTTTTGCGCTAATGAGGCAACTCTGGGGGAGCTCCTGGATGGGGGCTGGTCACCAGAAACACCAAGTCACGATTAGAAGCTTGACGTTTTCAGCCCTGCCCACGCCCCTACCCCCCGCCCCATTCTCCTGAGAAGGGAGAGGAGCTGGACGGAGTTAGTGATCGCTCGTGCCTGCTGAAGAGTCCGTACAAATCACAGTAGTACAGGGTTCGGAGAGCTTCCAGGCGGGTGAACACATCCACGTACAGGGAGGGTGACGCACCCGAGCTCCACGGGGACAGAGGCTCCTGCACTCAGGAGCCTTGCAGACCTTGCCCTGTGTATCTCCATCAGGCCGCTCATCCGTGTCCTTTATCGCATCCTTCGATAAACTGGGAGATGTGTTTCCCTGGGTTCTGTGAGCTGCCCTAGCAAATTAACTGAACCCGAGGAAGGGATTGCGGGAACCTTCAGTTTAGAGCCGCTCGGTCAGAAGCACAGGTGACAACCTGGACTTGTGATTGGCATTTGAAGGGGCAGCAGTCTCGTGGGAGGGATCCCTTCACCTGTGGGATCTGATGCTATTTCCAGATGATGTTAGAATCCAGTTAAATTGTAGGATGCCCAGCTGGTGTCACGGAGAATTGCTTGGTGGGGGAAAACCTCCACGTGTTTTGTGACCAGAAGTGTCAGTAGTGAAGTGTTCTGTGTAGACGTGAAGGAGACACATAGGAGGAAAGAAAGGCTGGTTTTTTTTTTTTTTCCTAAAACACGATGTGAAGCCGGAAGCAGAGATTGAAGTGATACAGCCACAAGTCAAAGCTCGCCAAGGACCACCAGGAACCATAAAAGCTGGAAGAGGCAAGCAAGGAACCTCCCCTGGAGCCTTCAAAGGAAACAGGGCCCTCCTGACACCTTGATTTCAGAGTTCCAGCCTCCAAATCTGTGGGAGAATCGTATCTATTGTTTAAGTGACTGAGTTTGTGTTCATTTCCTACAGCAACCGTAGGAAATGGATACAGACGCTGAGCTAAGAAAGTTGTGAAGAGGTTTCTAAAATGCCTCTAGTTCCCTGTCTGCCAGTCTTCCCCCTTCACTGGCTGTGGGATCCTTCCAGACCTCCTTCCTGCTCATCCCCTACATCCATCAGTCCCCAACCTTCCACATTCTTCTCGCAGTCGACTTGCCCACTTTTCGCTTGCTCTGTCTCTTCAACCTGAAGGTCAAGACCTTCTTCACCACACCGGGCAGTCATCAGGATTAAGTGAGGAACCAGAAAGAGCGGGGCCGGGTACACCCCCCAGGACACCCCGGGGAGGCCGTGGTGGCAGCCAGGTGGCCCTCCCATGCCCGCTAAGCCTGGTACCTGCGGTCCACCCTGCACCCCATCCCCAGATCGGTGGTCCCACCCACCCCTCCTCTGTGCCCAGGGACCTTCAGGCAGTTCCCACGCATCTGTATCCTCTCATCACCATCACAAGCTTTGTCTCATCATTCACTCATTTTCCTAAAAAAAACAAATACATGTATTTAAAAGGAAACGCTTTGTTTTAAATTTTTAACATCTTTATTGGAGTATAATTGCTTTACAATGGTGTGTTAGTTTCTGCTGTATAACAAAGTGAATCAGCTACACACATACGTATATCCCCGTATCTCCTCCCTCTTGAGCCTCCCTCCCACCCCTCTAGGTGGACACAAAGCACTGAGCTGATCTCCCTGTGCTATGCGGCTGCTTTAAAAGGAAACGCTTTGTCATCAGCGTAAATGGGAAAACCAGCATCGCTAGCCATATATAGTGATGATCTTGACAATCAGCTCAGTGGAGAAGGGGAAGCAATTCTTGCTAAAAACTGGCCCCGTGGAAGGCTCTTGGGCCAAAGCCTGTTCTCTTTCTGTTAAAAAGATGTGTGACGGTGTTGAAGACACAGGAGCATCAAACTGAGCCTCTCCCCACTTTGAGCATGAGAAAGACTGGAAGGGGATGAAGAAGGGAAGAATTTCTCCCTTCATGATTCAGAATTGTTCACTGCTATGTTCTGTTTCCACCTAAAACCATCTCAGGACTTTTGTGCATCAAAGGGTACTAGCAAGAAAGTGAAAAGACACCTTCCAGAATGGTAGAAAGTATTTGCAAATTATGTTTCTGATAAGGATCTAGTGTCCAGAATATATGAAGGGCCCTTACCACTCAAGGACAGAAAGACAAATAACCCAATTGAAAAACAAAGGACTTAAATAGACATTTCTCCAAAGAAGATACACAAATGACCAACAAGCACATGAAAAGGTGCTCGACATCACTAATCGTTAGGGAAACGTGAACAGAAACAAAACCACAATAACATACCACTCATGCCCACTAAGATGACTAGACTTTAAAAAAAAATAGAAAATAACAAGTGTTGGCGAGGATGGGGGGAGGAACAGGAACCTCATACTCCGCGGGTGGGAACGCAAAACGGTGCGGCTCCTGTGAACAGTCTGGGGGATCCCCCCAACAATTCAACACAGAACTACTCTATCCCCAGTAATTCCACTCCTAGGTATGTATCCAAAAAACTTAAAACAGGAGTACGATAACTCGTCCACCACTATTCATAGCAACATGCTTCACAACAGTCAAAAGACAACCCAAACGTCCACCAACTGATGAATGGACAAACTAAATGGAACCGTGGCATGTCCATACGATGGGCTATTAGGGCAGCCAGGAAAAGGAAGGAAGCACTGACACCTGCTACAGCCTGGGTGACCCTCAAAAACATAATGGTAAGCGAAAGAGACCAGACAAAAAGCTCACATAATGTCTGATCTCCTTTTTCTATGAAATACCGGAATACATCAAACAATAGAGACAGAAAGCAGATTCGTGATCCCAAGGGACTTGGGCGAGGGGGAAATGGGGATTGTCTGCTTAAGGGGTACAGAGGGTTCCTTCTGGGGTGATGATAATGTGTTGAACTAGGTAGGCAATAGCTACACAACACTGTGAATGTACTAAATGCCACTGATTTTACTCTTTAAAATGGCTAGTTTTAGGTGATGTGAATTTTACCTCAGTAAAGACAGAGCATCCCAGGACCACCCCATACTGTACTTTGGGATAAAAGCCACCCTCCCCAGCCTGGCATCCAAGATCCTCATGAATGATGACAGTCACAAAAGTGAGAGTCGGCGAGACACTGGTTGAGTGCTGCATACCCAGGGCTTTCCATTGTCCACTCATTTAATCTCCTCGGCAACAATAAGAGATTGGGACCACTGTTGTCCCCACTTCACAGATGAGGAAACTGAGGCGCAGAAACACTGAGTAACTTGCCAGAGTCACACAGCTCAGTAGCTGACGCAGCTTCCTCTGGGGTGGGGCCGGAAGGGGTGTTGGAAATGGTGCTACAGGAGGAATATCCCAGTGGGCACGCACGGCTTCTATCAGGATTCCAATCTCCAAACTTCATCCCTTTCTGCGTTAATCATTTCTCTTGATTAAATACTAGTCCTACATTCCGTGGGTCCCATTGTGCTAAATTACATGGTGAGCATGCATTGCAAATTACACTCATTATTAGAAGTCACACGGCAACATTTATACTAATTAAGTTGGGTCCCATTTCTTTTGCTCTAATTTTAAAACCCTGGCAGAACCCCAGCACCTTATGTCTGCGTGTGAACAGCCATAAACGGATGGAGTAAAAATGCACTTTTAACTTCCAGCTATTTAAGATTATTTTAGACTTAAAAACTGCCTCAGTATTATGCTGCTCTTAAAATCGACAGTGCAAATATTTTCTTTTAGAAAACATTTTTGAAAGTTTGTTTCCCCCGAGCGTGGCTGACTTTTTTTTTTTTTTTTTTTTTTTGCGGTACGCGGGCCTCTCACTGCTGTGGCCTCTCCCATTGCGGAGCACAGGCTCCGGGCGCGCAGGCTCAGCAGCCATGGCTCACGGGCCCAGCGGCTCCGCGGCATGTGGGATCTTCCCGGACCGGGGCACGAACCCGTGTCCCTTGCATCGGCAGGTGGACTCTCAACCACTGCGCCACCAGGGAAGCCCGTGGCTGACTTTTTAAATGTGTTTCCCAAAGAAATACAAATGACTGCTACCCAGTGCAATTAGGAGAATATGAAGGAAGAAATAATAACAATAATAGTGATGCTCTACAGAGGCTGCTCAGGGCCAGGCAGTTTGCTGAGCGCTTTACAAGAATCATCTCATCTCAGTCCCTCAGCCACTGAAGAGGAAGGTACTACCTTCCAGAGCTCAAGTCACTCCCCAAGTCTCAAAGCAAGGAAGTGACAGGGCAGGATTTCAACCCAGCCTCTGATCCAAAGGCTCCAACGCTTTTCCATACTTCAAACTACGTAGCTACGCATGCCTGTTTGTAGGGAGGCAAAACACATCACACATAAGACGTATCACCCCCAAATACTGCAAAACCAACTGAGGTTGCTTCGTTCACCAGCTCATGTTCGTCTATGTAGAAGCAACTGCGTGAACACCCGCTATGCGCCAGGCAGGATGCCGGGAGCAGGGACGACGACGGTGAGCAGAGAAGCAGCAGCCCTGCCTTCCTGGGTTCTGAGGTCTCCACTTTCTCCGCTCTTCTGGTCAACGCGCCCACTGCTGCGTCTTCCCTCCTCGGACCCCCCCTTGCAATCGCTGGGGCCCTCAAGCAGAGTGATCCCCACTCCTGCTTCCTCCTGAAGAGTACTCTCTCTCTGCCCTGGTACCTCTGGAGCCCTCCTGCACGGGGGGGCCACCTTCACACAAACTTCCTGCAAACAGGAAGCTTCATCACCTGTTCCCGGGACGGGCTCCCTCCCGCAGCTTCCCCGCAGCTCAAGTAAGCAAACAGAGGTGCGGTCCAACGCGGGGGGGACACTCACACTCTGTTACAGCTCAGCTCTCCGCTCAGCAGACACACGGCTCTGGATTAGGGAGGGGGCGAGGGCTGGAGTGTGCCTGCCCAGGGGTCACAGACTGTAACTGAAGTCCCGAGGCAGTGGCCAGCCCTCCGGACATCAGACAGGAGGGGCACTCTTCCTGCAACATGAATGAGGGAGTTTATTTAGGGGGGCCAGGGGGACGGGAAACCAGGTGAGACCATAAGCCCTTCAGCCCTTAGACCCCTTATTACAGAGCAACATCAAGCTGCCGCATGGCGGCCCTACTCAGCAGGGACTGACTTTCACAGACTCCGTGTGTTCCTGGTTCTGAGAACTTTCCCATACGTTATCTCCCTCAGCCCCCCTGGGAGGTCCCCAGGGGCAGGAAACGGAAGGCGCAGTCCTTAGTCTGCCTGTGTTACGGAGCGGGGCCCTGAGCCCGCCCAGGATCCGGGGGACAGAGTGGGAGCTACCCCAGGCCACCTCACAGCCCCCAAAGCCATACTGGGTGTAGGTGGATTTAAATCGCATCAAAAGGCAGAAAAATCGTGCAAAATTCACCCTGTGCATGATTGGGATAAGGTACCGTGGGAACAATAGCTCAGGCTTTCCTTACCGTGAGCCTTTTTCCAGGACACCAAAAGCACGCCACTCAGTGTGAAAGAACAGGAATTTATGACTGGATGCTCTTAGCTTCCAACTCCCAGAGAAGTGGTCCCTTGCTCTTTTCTGTGTGCTGCCCCATACACAGCGCGCGCGCGCACACACACACATACACACACACACACACACTTCTCTTTAGTGACGAACAGCCAGACGGCACCTAAGTTGGCTGGAAGGTAAGGGACGCACTTTCACATAAGAGGCAAAGTGCTATGAAGTTTTTCATTCGTGATGTTTCTGGGGGCCCACATGCACAGGGGTGCCCTTCTAACGGGGCTCCCGGGGAGACGGCCGGCCCTGGCACGGCAGTTTCCAGCCACCGGGCACAGGTGCCTCTGGAGGCGTGGTCCCGAGTGAGCGAGCAGGTGCAGTCCTTACGGCAACACTGGGATGAACGGCCATCCCTCCAGGAGTGTACAAGAGCCTGGAAGGGTTCCCTCTACTTTGCCGGGAAAGACTGACGTCCCAGGATAAACTGATTAAATGAACCACCTTGTAAGAAGCAACCTAATGTTTTTTTTCTCAGCAGGAAGCCTGTTCTCACCATATGTATCCAAAGTAGTTCAAAGGCGAGTTGTGTCTGAGTTACCCACAGAGCAGCATTAGCAACTGAAAGTAATCTGAGCATCTATCAAACATACAGTCACTGTGAGAACAGGTGCAATTACAAAATGATACAGCCTTAACTGTAGCAGTAGGAGAAAAAAGAGAGAAAGAAGGCAGGAAGAAAAAGAAAGAGACAGAGAAAAAGAAGGAAGGAGGGAAGGAAGGAAGGAGGGAAAGAAGGTGACAGAGAAAGAAAGAGAGAGAGAGAGAGAGAGAGAAAAAGAAAGAAAGAAAGAAAGAAAGAAAGAAAAGAAAGAAAGAAAGAAAAAGAAAGAAAGAAAGAAAGAAATTGAAAGAGAGAAATTGAAAGAAAGGAAGGAAGGGAGAGAGCGAGGGAAAGAAAGAAAGAGGGAGGGAGGAAGGAAGAAAAGAAAGAAAACAGCTAGAAAAAAATCTCTTCCTCCCATTTTTTAATTGGTTAGTCGGCTTTCATGTCAAATATTTCCTAAAATGTCTTTATAATTTCCACGTTAGCTGAAAGATGCATGTCCAAAATCTTAAGCACGTTCTCTTTGCTTAAAGAACATTTAGATTTTATATTTTAAGTGAAAGAGAATACTTATATGTTAAATAGCAATTTAACGCATAGGAAGACATAAAATCTGCACAAATCGTTTGTAAAAACTGCTCACCCACCACCTGCACGGATGTTACATTTTACAAGCTGGTAGCATAAGCTCACACACAAACTTGACCAAGAATAGAATCGCTGTGACATTCTTAAATTAACAGTGAGAAGCAACATTAGATATTACATTTTAAAAGCTGTTGGAAAATGCATTTTTCTCCCAACCAAAACCAGCGACATAAAGAACATTCCAGAAATTCCTTTTCCCGTCTGTGTTGTGCATCCCCGGATACTTACAGAGCACGGCTTTCTGAACAGCCCCTAGGTGATCAACTCATTCAAACCCATGTCCACAGCACTGGAGTCTCGCCAGTTGACAATTTGAACATTTCCTACTGATGCAAAAGGCAATACATAATTTACGCGGGTATTCCCTCTGTAATTCTCCTTCTGAGGCTAGTGGCTGCGGTACCCAGACTATGTCATCAGAAATCAGAGCCCAAAATCCAGCAGGGGAAAAAGTGTCAGGAGAGATGGCTCATCGCTAGTTGAAATCAACACTTGCAAATAAATGTATAATTTGCAGTGGTGGAGTGCCCTTTTTCCCTTTTTTGTTTTATGTTTAAAATAAATCAGGAAGAAAGGTGGCAGAGAAGCAGTCTGGCTGCTGGAAGCAAGGCAACCCGGCTGCCGGCTGCTGCAGTCGGCAGTCCCAGTTGGGTCATCAAAACCCTCCGGTGCACTGCGCTTGAAAAGGCAGAGGAAGGGAAAACACCCAGCGCCCAGGACAAGCGGGGTTCACAGCCCGCAGACAGCAAGCACAGACATGGCAAGATCCATCACGAGTCCGGCATGCTTCAGATTCAGTTTCCAAATAAAAATTACCACTAATGTTATCCTTTCCCCCGAATTCTTTCAAGGCAAAACTAAATTGAAAGACAACTGAAAGTGAAGAAAACGTGCAGGAAAACTCTTCCACACACGTATGATGTGAGCCCTTCCCCCAAATAGTCTTTAAAGGCAAAAATCTTTTATTCTAGAGTTTTCCACTTAGAGAAAATTCTAAGAGAAAATTCTATTCCAGGCATGATGCTGCTTTGAAGAGAGAACTTCTTATAGCAGAAAGATCTCTGTTTTCTCTCTAGAGCACTTCCTAAAATAAAAAGGGAAACGGACTCCCAAGTGTTACTCTCAAGTCTGTTATCTGAAAAACTGAAGCTGCCAAGCCTGCTTGTTCTCACCAAGTTCTCCTTCTCTTGCGTTAAAGTGGAAGTTTTTTTTTTTTTTTTTTTACAGAGCTTCTTTATCTCACATTCTGTGGGTCAAGCTGTATCCCTGGAAATGTGGCCCCTTCATAAAGAAAGTGCCTTTCCCATGGACATGGTTATCAGTGCACGAGGCAAAAGGCTGTGCAGACAAGTCTGACCAGTTGCACATCTTCAGGAAGGAGCACCGACATAACCGCACCGAAGCAGCACCCAACGTCTAGAGGATGGTTTGCTGCGTCTCACCTCTGCTGCTGTTGTTGTTGTCAATACTATCAATGTTACAATTCCTCCGACCAGCCCCAGGCACTTTCATTTCGTCCTGAGAATTTGATGTGAAGTACTGTTTACAAACTGCTTCCTATGTACCAAGGACTGTGCTAGGTAGTCATATTCTCTTTCATTGAATTCCCAATTATTTCTGCCTCCAATAAAGCAAAAAATCCAGACCGAAGTGGAAAGCCTATAAAAGAAGCACAGGTCGACAACAGTCCTACAGACGTGTTCTGTGTGGCAGGGCCAGTGACCAGGCTTCCAGCAGCTACTGGAATAGCGGCGCGCACGGAATAGATCGCCACCCTGCCTTCCTGGGTGCCTGAGATGATCACATTAGTTGCCTGTAAATCCATTCATTTTCTGAAAACGCCACTTCTCGTTCATTTTCTGTTGATAAGGAATTTCTGAAACAATCGTCAGAAACCATCCCTACGGCAGACAGCCAATGCTACTCGCCTGCAACAGGATTTGAGATCTCTTTTATTCCCGAAGGGGGCCATTATTTCCACCGGTTGCCATGGTGATGCTGCAGTATCGCTGCTGGGGTTCCACTGCTTCCCGATGCAGTCACGCCACACACTTAAATCAAACCATTTGTATCACCCTGCACGGGTTTTTTCGGAAAACGAACACCTGGCTGCGTAAAACTTAGTTAATTGAACTCATCTTCATCTCACAGTGGTGATGAATGGGGACGGCCAAAAGTGTCTGTGTGTGCCAGCACCCACGTGCGCAGCAAGATCTCAAACAACAAGAGGAAACATCCAAAAATTTCTTATTTTTTTCCCTTCATTAATTTAAGGAGAGATTTCTTACTACTTCCAATGACTTGAGAAATGCTTTTCAAAAAGCAAAAGTAAGGAGTTTGGGATGAGCAGATCACACTACTGTATATAAAATAAACAATAAGGACCTACTGTATACCACAGGGAACTATGTTCAACACCTTGTAATAATCCATAATGGAAAAGAATCTGAAAAAGAATTATATATATAAAACTTAATCACTTTGCTGTACACCTGAAACTAACACAACATTGTAAATCAACTTTACTTCAATAAAAATAAAAAATAAATTTTAAAAAATGGGGGAAAAAAAGATGCAAAGCAATTAGTTGCCTGAATCTACTTACATTGGTACTCAACAAATGTTTCTTGAATGCAAAAAAAAAAAAAAAAAAAAAAAAAGGCAAAAGTAATACGACTAGAAATGAGGAAGCGTACATTTTTATTGCTGGGAGTTTATGTTAACTGAACTTCTGCCATATTCATTTTTAAAGTCTCCTATCTTACTTTTACTTGTAACTAGCAGACACACAACTGCACACTAATACAGGTCCTTGTACTTATTTATTAATTCCTGAGGTCTCTAACCTGTGAAGCTTAAATAAATGAAACTACTGATTTGACTTTTCCGTCTTTAAGCCCTGGTTTCCTGAGCATGAACCGTTCAAGTGCGGAACTCACTTTGAACTCAAAGATGCTGGTTCTCTGAGGCTCTAGCCCTGACTCCAGATTGTGGGAGGGGTGTCCACCACGTGACAGCCCCAAAGCAGAGGAGGGAAATGGGAGATCGCCAGGAAAATGGCAGGTGGGAGCCTTCCTTTGGAGCACACGGACTTCACCACGTTTCCTTCTGAGCAAACACAAAATTTATCTGGACACTCAGGGTGAGCAGTCGGCTGTCCTTACCTCCTACTGCGAATGGTCTTGAGAGCCGGCTTGGACTCCTGACACCACAGTGTTCATCGAAAGGGGAGAAATCAAATCACCGGGATTGGATTTCAGAGGTCACTTTTTGGAAAAGGCAGGTAGGTCATTTACCAAAGCCAAAATTCAAGGAAAATGCCAAATCTAAGTTTGGCCCCAATTCATTAAGTTAACCTGAGTTGAACTCATGTTACCTGTGCACTCTGGTCTTCTTTTCTTCCGACACTCCATTTGTTTGGTGTTTGTTTTCTTTTGCCTTTTTCCACTTCTGTTTTTGCCATGACACTAAGATTGGCCAGGCTCAAAGCTGAGAAGCTTGTTGTTTTAGGGACAGAAAGAGAACTCTCTCCACGTAGGAAGGAATGCCGTGGGGGCCTAAGAAACCGAGGCTGCAGCGATGAATAGACACACTTCTCACAACTCCCACTTCATAAAGAAATGAGGGGGAGGAGGTGGGGGAGGGATGGCGTGGGAGTTTGGGATTAACAGATGCAAACTATTACATATAAAATGGATAGGGACTTCCCTGGTGGCGCAGTGGTTAAGAATCCTCCTGCCAATCCGCGAACATCCCACATGCCGCGGAGCAACTAAGCCCGCGAGCCACAACTACTGAGCCTGCTCTCTTAGAGCCCGTGCTCCGCAACAAGAGAAGCCACCGCAGTGAGAAGCCCGCGCACCGCAGCAAACAGTAGCCCCGGCTCACCGCAACTAGAGAAAGCCCGCGCGCAGCAACGAAGACTCAACGCAGCCCTAAATAAATAAATAAATAAAATAAAATGGATAAACAGCAAGGTCCTACTGTACAGCACAGGGAACTATATTCAATATACTATGATGAACCATAATGGAAAAGAATATTTAAAAAGAATGTATATATATGTATACACACTACCAAATGTAAAATAGACAGCTAGTGGGAAGCAGCCGCATAGCACAGGGGGATCAGCTCGGTGCTTTGTGACCACCTAGAGGGGTGGGATAGGGAGGGTGGGAGGGAAACGCAAGAGGGAGGGGATATGGGGATATGTGTATACGCGTAGCTGATTCACTTTGTTATACAGCAGAAACTAACACACCATTGTAAAGCAATTATACTCCAGTAAAGATGTTTAAAAAATAAGAATGTATATATATGTATAACTAAATCACTTTGTACAGCAGAACTTAACACACTGTAAATCAACTAAACTTCAATAAAAAATTAATTTAAAAAATAGCAAAAAAACACCACCAGGGCAAGTCGAGAGAGGCTGTGGAAGAAAGGAACAAGCTTTATATTTTAAGACCCTTAGCGCTTTTTTTCTGCTTTGTGTGCCTTTTCACTGTGCACTGGGAAAGAAAGAAAGGAGGGGAGGGAGGAAGGAAGGGAGGGAGGAAGGAAGAAAGGAGGGAGGGAGGGAGGGAGGGAGGGAGGGAGGGAGGAAGAAAGGAAGAAAGGAGGGCTGTAACATTCAGAGTGATCCCCGGCAGCCAGGGCGCATCAGCCTGGGTTTGTGAGTACACAGCCTGAGTGTGTGTGGTCTGAGCCATCTCTGCACCTCTCTGACTCCTCCTTCAGGGGAAAGAAGGGTCTTCCTGAGCTCAGCTTGGACACGAAATGAGGCGGAGGGTGGCCACTGAGAGCTGGGAGGTGCGCTGAATGGAGGGGGACCCACTGACTTGGCTTCCGTATTGAGGCACCACAGTTATAAAACCTGGGGAAGCCTCCAGTGCTGATGTTCTGGAAAAAAAAAAATCCTTAAGCTGGAGTTTGTATGGTTAGAATCCTGAGCAATTTGAATAGACTTTATCTAACGTTAGTATAATGCAGGAGAAATGGGGGAACCACTATCTCCCTCCACATGCTGCCCCCTGGTGTGCAACATGCAGCCTGCCCCCACCCCCAATCTTCTCCTAGGGGTTTTTTCTACGGTGGAAGCAATGTTTTTATCAGGTCAGGTTGAAGATATTCCCCTCTCTCTACCATCATATGCATGAGAGTCTTCAGCCCAATTAACTGCCTTTGGTGAAACAGAAGTTAAGTTATAATGTTGCGGAGCGACGGAAGCTTCCGACACTGCATGCTTCTTAGAGGAGCTTCTTGGAGGAGCTCTCTCCCTTCCAAACAATTAGACATCATTCACTGCTCCGCATCCACGCTGGGAATAACATGTGAGACTTTACATCATCTTGAAATGAAAAGTGAATGGTGCGCTTCCTGGCAACAAGATGTCCATGACATGAATTTTCCCAGAGAAACCTGGCACTCTAATACCCAAGGTTGGCAGCTAAGACAGAAGCAGGTGGAGTAGATTGCTTGCTGAACCCTCAGAGAAAGCTCCCTCTTTCATGCTAACACACATTTTTAGAAATAGAGGTCAAAACCATTTCGTTCAAGGTGGTCTGGGATTTTTTTTTTTTTTTCCAGTGTGTGTGCGTGTGTAGCCTGAGTGTAAACCCGGACAGAATGCCAAATGAGACAAGTTAAAAATGATTAGGCTCCTGACCTGACAATTTTCCTCTCAGCCTCAGCAAATTCGCCACAACTCCAAGCAGTGCTTGCTCCAGTCATCCTGTGATGTCATCCAGAAGCATTAATCAAATATTGCAGCATCATCGGAAAACAGGGGTTTTCATAGGTGTTTATAACAATCTATTGCATGGAGCTATCTATGAAACTACAGAAGCCTTGGGTTCCGTCCGGTTCCAAACCCTGCCTGCAGGCTCTGGGCCATCAGCTGAGTACCAGTAGTTCTGTGGTGCTATTCCGGATCCACAGACCCCGAGAATTTAGGGGCCTCTGGGACCTAAGTCCTTTACATGGAGGCCCTACAAAGCACAGGACTCACTGGTTGTCAGGCAGCCCCTGGTGATTGAACTTGGCCCCCGGGCTGCGACACCCACATTCTGGCAAGCCCCCGGGCTGCACCCTCTCCTCCTGGAGGGGGGCCACCATGAGCTAACCTCCTCTGCTTCAGAGGGAGAAAAATAGCTCCATCCAGTTCCGACGTATTTCAAGATTCAAGGGCTATGCCCACCAAGCAAAGCCGCCTACCGGCCTTGAAATCCCGTGCCTTGAAAAGGGATATGTTTAAATCAGTCGATTGAAGATGCAGTCTGAGATGAGAACCTGTTATCAACCATAGGTTTTACACACCAGGAAGAATCACTGTGCCCTCAGCACCAATCCCGTGGTGCCACCTTCCATCAGAGCGGAGAACTCTCCACAGCCCTTCCCCAGGAGCCAGGATGACCCAGGTATTCAACCCCCAGCCACACAGATCTGAAGTCATCCCTCTCAGAGAGGAGAACCCCAAGCATGGCTCCTGGCTTAAGGTGCTCTGAGTTCTGAGGATAAGGAGATTTTGAGAGGCACCAAGTCTACTCATGAGATATACCAACCCACTCGGCTATAGGCAGTTCCCTTGTTTTTGTTTTCCTGGATCTTGCTCCATCCATTTCCCTGGAGAGATGGTGTGCTTTGCCTCTTACTCAACGTGTCTGAAGCCCAGGCAGCAAGGAGGAAGGCCCCTGCAGCCAGGAGCTTCCGGGATGTCACGGAGCCGAGTCCGAGGTCCAGGCTGCAGGGCTCATGAGGGCTGTGGGTCGTGGAGGGGATGGCAGTCTCACTCTCTAAAAATACAGCGATGTGGTGAGACTCGGCTTCTGAATGTAACTCCTTCTATGACAGTGGGCTGCAAAAGTGCTAAAAGCTTACCTGCCTGAAATTCAGGGGGTTTTGACCAACCCCCCTGAGGGATAACACAAAACACACCGGTTTTTTTTTTTCTTGTTTTTTTATTTTATTTTATTTTATTTACCTCTTTATTGGAGTATAATTGCTTTACAATGGTGTGTTAGTTTCTGCTTTATAACAAAGTGAATCAGTTATACATACACATATGTTCCCATATCTCTTCCCTCTTGCGTCTCCCTCCCTCCCACCCTCCCTATCCCACCCCTCTAGGTGGTCACAAAGCACCGAGCTGATCTCCCTGGGCTATGCGGCTGCTTCCCACTAGCTATCTATTCTACGTTTGGTACTGTATATATGTCCATGCTACTCTCTCGCTTTGTCACAGCTTACCCTTCCCCCTCCCCATATCCTCAAGTCCATTCTCTAGTAGGTCTGTGTCTTTATTCCTGTCTTACCCTAGGTTCTTCATGACATTTTGTTTTCTTAAATTCCATATATCTGTGTTAGCATACGGTATTTGTTTTTCTCTTTCTGACTTTCTTCACTCTGTATGACAGACTCTAGGTCCATCCACCTCATTACAAATAACTGTTAATTCCGAGATCCTATCCTACTCCACACCGCAGGGGCAGTTCAGGCTAGCATGACTTATTTTGCACATTCAGGTCTTTTTCACCTAATTTCCTTGTATTTTCTTCAGTTACCCATGCCACCTATTCCCCCAGGACTGGTGGGAGGGTAAGGCTGCGACCAGCAGCTTGGTGTAGGAAGGTGATAATAGGGGTCCCGGGCAGTGAGAGCTCTCCGAATCCAGGTGCCTAGCCCCGCCCGCCTCTCCCCCTGGGTCCTGGGGCTGCTCTGAGAGCTGGGTCCAGCTGTCACTCCCCACTGCTCAGCCCTGTGCTGTGCCAGCTCCTTTACATGCTGATGTGCTGGGCTTGAACCTCGGTCATTCTTCTTGGTATATAAAACCTTTGGTGGATAACAGGTCCTCATGTTAGACTACACCTTTAATTGATTGACCTAAAACATATCCCTTTCAAGACAAGGAATTTCAAGGCGTGTAGGTGGCTTTGATTGGAAAGCATACCCCTTAGCTCTTAGGAATCTGCCTAAAATGAGTGCAGGGGTTGGTAAGAGAACTGCCATTAAAAACCCAAATGGAGGGCTTCCCTGGTGGCACAGTGGTTGAGAGTCCACCTGTCAATGCAGGGGACGCGGGTTCGTGCCCCGGTCCAGGAAGATCCCACATGCCGCGGAGCGGCTGTGCCCGTGAGCCATGGCCACTGGGCCTGCGCGTCCGGAGCCTGTGCTCCGCAACAGGAGAGGCCACAGCAGTGAGAGGCCTGCGTACCGCAAAAAAAAAAAAAAAACAAAAAACCCAAATGGAGCTGAAACATGTAGTTCTGGTCTGGTTTGGGGACCAGTGCACACCTGGAACACTGCTCTCCCCCGAGTTCAGGCAAAAAGTGGGCCAGAAGTACCGGCATGCCCATTTGACACCTGCCATGCAGGCACAAGAGAAAACAATACCAGCTCAGCCTCACCTGCGAAAGAAATCACTGAAGCCAGTCTGGTGTTAGACAGAAGAAATCCTGGGGGATTTACTGGAAATCTTGGGGGTGTTAATTGCCTTCATTTATTTATTTATATCCCTCTTGCTCCAAAATGGAGCTAAAGCAGTGTCAGGAGTATTAAAGCATATTCATTCATTCACGTGCCAGCACCTGTGTGCAGGGACAGAGGGACAAGATCCCTGTCCTCACAGGGCCTACGTTCTAGAAGGGGAGAGAGTGGGTGAATACGGCTGTTCCAAAGAGTAGTGAGCGTTTCCACAACAATATAAAGAAATCGAAACAGGGTGGCAGAAAGTCACCCGGGATTGGGGGCCGGATACGGAGGGCTGGCAGCACTGGCGGTGGCGGGGGTGGGGGGGAGACCTTTCCAGAAACTAATGATGGAAGCAGGGAGAAGTAAAGTTCTAGCTGGAAATAGGTCATGTTCCGGGGGGGGGGGGTGAAATCTCTTATCGCAAAATGCCCCGGGGGAACATTCCAGTGCTCTGACCACCATTTCTCACACCAGAGCCGGCTTCGGGGTCTGAGACCAGAGACTCAGAAGGGGCTCAGGGCCTGGGGCTTAATGCTGCAGCCACTTTTTTGAACTTGGAAGAATTTTATCTCTGAATTTGTGTTTGGCAAGTGAAGTCTGACGGAACAATTCTGCATCCTGCCAGGGGCTTGGGGCCTCGACTCACACCTTCTGCCCCCTTCCCAGGGCTGGTTCCTAAAGGTCCATTTTTGGCCCCTGATACGCAAACGCCACCTGCCAAGTTCCAAGGCAGGTGCCAGGCATCTCTGAGGGTCTCTACTGCCTGAGAGAATCCCTGTACCCGCAGGGAGCATGACATTAAATGGAAGGTATAAAACACTCTGGCAGGTCCAGAGAGAGACCACAGAAGAAAGGAAAAAGCTTTTTTCCTGCTTTTTGAACAAGCAATCTGGCATCTTCTGTAGGTGGCCCTGGTCTTGCTAAGTGCCGCCCCAGGCGCTGCGGAGAAGGCAAAATGCAGTTTTCTGTCTGCTAACTGCCTCGCTCCCCACTCTCCCTCAGTCCATTCATTCATTTACTCATTCATCTACTGTACGCAGAGGTCTGCTAGGTGCCAGGCCACCCTTGGGGATTTGAATTAGGACATTTGCTATCCTCCAGGAGCTGACACGCCCCTACATGTCACAGGCAGCCATGAGGGCCAAATCCATTGTTCTCTGTCCCTCTGCAAGGATCCAATCAAGCATTAGTTTCACGTTAAGTGTCACACATTACATAAATCATGGGAAAAAGCAGAAAACAGAAGTTTTCTTTTTTAATATGCATTTTCTAAAGCTGAACAGGCAGTCCTATGCCATCAGACCATTCTCTGAATTTGACTTTTCATTCCTCAAGATTAGTATTTAATTCTCCTTTAACCATACCCTTGAAGGAAACCCTTTCCTGTGGATTTTTGGAGAGCACTGCCAGGATTTCTCAGACACCACTGATATGGTTCTCTGACTTTCCCAGAATCTGGTGTAGAAATTTCAAGGAACCATTTCCTCGATCATCTGTTCACCCTCAGTCAAGCCCACTGGGTTCTGTGATTAGGGGCAATTTCAACTATTTTTTCAGATTTGCCAGGGACACTGTGATATATACAACAGACACTTTTTTTTTTATAAGGAGTGTTATAGCCCAGCTGAAATAAAAGTTAAAATTTTTAATCTCTAAAATGAATTTCAGAAAGGGTTCACCATGGTCCGGTGAAAATGAAGACTCCCATTTGTACCATTATTACAAAGGCCCAGATACAGTTCTTGATTTTCTGACCAGGTACTTGGGTTTCCCACACAATATTTGGATTTCCGACATGCTGTGTGGATTTTTGGCGCGGTACCTGGATGTCTGGAGTGGTACCTGGATGTCTGGTGTGGTACCTGGATGTCTGGAGTGGTACCTGGATGTCTGGTGTGGTAGCTGAAGGTCTGACAGTGGTGCATCTACACACGGATGGAGCCTCGGAGGTTCCCGCTCCAGGCCTGCAGTTTGGCTCTCAGCGAAGCTGGTTTTCCTGAGCTTTACCAGGCCCGGGAGCAGCCACCCTGATGAAGGGGTGTCTCTTTTGCAGGGAAACAGCTCGGGGAAGCCCTGAGCCTGAACCTAGGATGTTGGTTAAAGGCAGATCGTCCCTAAAGAAAAGCAACCCCCCAGCCATGGCCTCTTGCACTTTGCAGTGTCCTCACCCAGAACACAGATGACTTTTTGTGCTATTAATGTTGTACTAGAATTTTGCTATCTCCTGGGGTCCCATCTTGGATGGAAAGAATGCCGGAGCCTTCCAGAGGTGGGCGATTAAGGAGACAGTGCTCTTAGGAGGTGGGCGACTTGATTAAAGCCACCCAGCCAGTTGGGCGAGACGGCGAGCCTCCTGACCCCTAGGCCGGACCCTCCTCTGCTCCTTTCCTGGTCATGCTGTTTGGTTGGACTGACTCCACGGAGCTGCCCACCCGCCCTCCCACCGCATCCTCATCTTCCTTTGTTATTCTTCTCTTATTTGTACCGTCTCCTGCTGCCTCCAGACCTTTCTGGTCCCTGCATTTGCCATTCTGGTGCTCACCCATCTTGTCAGGCAGCACTGTGGAGATCTGACGCTGGAAGCCCTGGGCGCAGGGCAGGCGCCTGGACTGCTTGTCTGGAGGATCCCTGGTCTGTGCTCGGGCCAGGAGGGAGTGCCTCATGGTAAAGACAGATGATCTTCACTCCTCATGCATCTCAAGGAGCAGGGCTGAGATGCCGCTGAGTGGAAACAGTCTGGCAAGAACTGAGCCTGAGACGGGAACAGAACAGCTCTGCTGTCCAGAGCTACTGCCACTTAAGGTGATGGACACAGGGGGGTTACTAGAACCCAGCCGGGCAGACAGAGGCCACTCGGGGGGAAAAGCGTGGACCTGCATGGAAACTAATTCTGTTACTAGGCTTTCTGTTAGGGAATCCTACCTACCATGCGGCGTTCCAAGTGGACTGGATTTGTTGCAACGTGAAAAAAATGTTTGAAAAGATCACACAACTTACAAAAACATTTTTATAGAGAGAGATGTTTTTGGCTGTTTGATAAGACGCAGTCCCCTCTGGGGGAGAACATCCCAGTCACTGCCATTTTGTAAGAGCCCGGGGAAGCTAGGCGCCTTGTCTTAGTGATACTACTGTGTCCCTTAGTCTCAAAACCTCTGAGTGCCACATGGCTCAGATTCTATCAAAAATAATTTTTAAAAGGAAACATGACTTAATTCTCAGCTGCACAGGAGGAAAACATACAGCCATGGGTAGTGAGTCACTCATGAAAAATTAAATAAATCCACCCACAGCGGGAAACAGCACAACAGAATGTCGGGTCGGCTTCACATTGGAAGGAAGCCAAAAATAGATCCTGGAAAGAGTGATGCCTCTGAATCTGATCACGCTCACGTTGTGTGCTTTCGGGACCTCCAACTTCATCTCAGCAACACACACTTTGCAGCCGGGATTGTTTTTCGAGGACTCTCACAAGAGGGGAGCAGGGTGGTACTGGGGTTTCCATGGTATCTGATGAGATTAAGCAGCTCACCTTCCCCGTCCATCAGTTCTTCAGGTAAAATACACCGTAGCAGGCTCCCAGAACCCTCTGCCACGATGGATTGCAAAACAGTGGAGAAAGGACCTTTGTTTTGTTAACTAATGTTTCTGCTTAAGTTTTAAAATCAAAACCCACGGATTCCCAGCTTTTACTTCCCGCATATATGTAAGCAACATCACAGAAAGAAGAAGATTGTTTTTCCAATATTGTTTTCTAGGAATAAAACCGTCTTTTACAGGTCCCTGCTTCTTTTGGAGGGCAGCAGGAGAGCAAATACAAATAAGAGAGAGAAGGGACGAGAAAGCACCCACACAGTGGCTTCCTTTACAAAGCAAAGATCATAAAACCTTTACATCACAATGTACAAATTTCATCCCAGAAGGGAAGGCAATGAAGGTGACAGCCCCCAAACACGGAGGATACGCAGCTGTGGTTACTTGAGGGGCATTTCTGCTGTTAACTCAAAATCCAGAGAAGCATTGCCCTCGATCACAGAACTTTATGTCATGAAGGGACCTTTAAAAAAATCCTTACAGGGCTCTTTATGTTTTAAACAAAGAAGGTGTGACTCAGGGCATGAAGGGACACGTCCAAGTCATTCAGCTTTCTACAACTAAACTTGATTTCTGACCAATCCTTTTCTAGGCTACTGCGCAGGACACACAATCAGAACTGCTCAAGAAAGGACTCAAATATCCACCCTGCAGGCAATATTTCCTGATATCAGAACTATAGGATCTCCTGCTGCATTTTTCAAGACCTGGTGGCACAGTCAGAAGCCTGCAGGAGACACCTGATAAACGCTGGGCGAGTGAATGGACAGACTACTGGCCACGCCGAAAGGAAGCCTGGCAAGCGTGTGGGAAGAGATTAGAAAACTGGATTCGGTCAGCAGATAACACGAGGAAATAGTTGGGAACCCTGGCCAAGATCGACTTAGGCAATCATAAAAGTGTTCCCAAATATAATTATTTACCAGAAAACTGTTTGCAGAATCCACAGGATATGTTCTTAGTTAGTAATGAGCTCTGTTACTTTCATAACAGAAAAATCACATTTTCCATAATGGAAAAAGCGTTGTTGGGTGGTTTTTTTTTTTTTTTTTGGCAGGTCTGCACCTTACCTTTGGAGGTGGTCATGAGACCTGACTGGTTTTGAGGTTTGAGAGGAACCTGGGCTCAGTGCAGGGAACACGGGGACCTGTGAGCCCCTTCCCACTGTACTCTCACCCCTCCATGCCTGCCCAAGTCTCTGTCTCCCCATCTTTATGGCGGAGGTGAGAACGCACACCTAGACTGCGCCCAGGTGTCAATGAGGCCCAAAGAGGACAATGAACTGCGCGTGAGTTATCAGCAACGCCATTTAGGTTTTCAGCATAAGGCAGCATTTACAACGTTATCCGGCCAAACAGGAAATAGATCAAGTCCTGCTTTTGCAAATCATAATTTCCAGCAACGTGACGTTTTTAAAAAGAATTAACTTCTCAGCAGCAACACGGTAGCTTTAAACATATTTACATATAGGTAAGACCTGAACAGAAAATCTGTACCATTTCTGAGAGCAGATCAATCTTGGGAGAGTTGTCTGAAATCAGTTGAATACCGTCAACATATTTTTTAAAAGTTGTTAGAATTCCATCAGCCCCCATCATGAAGTAACACAAATCCAAGTTCTGGTTTTAGATTATGTTCATTTCGATTCAAAAAAAGGAGAGAAGCTACTCAGAGAAACCATTATGTGACACATTTTTGTTCAGCAATTCCACAGGGACCTTTCCTTTCCCAACATTTTAAATAGTTTATAGCAAACTCTGCATCGCAATAAGCAGTCTTTAAAAAGTCACTCCCAATTGGCAATTTTGAAACAGAATGCACCGAGTCTCCTGCTGGCTGAATGTCCCGATTCACAAAGGGACGTCCCCCATGGATGGGACTGCAGCTGGGGGCGAGGTCCCGTATCCAGTGGGGACTGGTCCATGACCCTTCCCTGTGGTAGCAGGACTCCTTCCTAACTCTGTGGCCCAATGGGTCTGAGAACGTTCTCTGTAAGTCACACACCCAACGGGTTTATAAATCTTGTCTTCTTTCCCCAGTGTGAACGCTGCCTTTAGCCAGGCAGTCGGCACAGATCTGCAGCTGACGATGCCATCTGTCCCTACAACGTCAGCTACACAGACGGGACAACCTTGGCCCCAGACTCCTGGCCCCGCCCTCGTGAACCCAGACACCAGCTTCTGGAAAACCAGCTTGCTGCCCGGCCACCTAGGTACCTCCCACTTTCTCAGTGAGTCACTTTTAACTAAAATGCCACTTCACAAATCTAGTTGCTAAGGAAAATTAAGAGGGCGGTTTTGATTATAAAAATAGAAAATGTCCAACTTAAAACGGGTGGGATTTTGATGTGTCATCCAGGCAACCCAGGGCCCCAACAATAGTTGGGGATTGTTTTCCTAAAAAGTGAGCCTCACTTGGTTTCCTAGCAGCCCCAAAGCAGACCGTTCCTCTGTACCATCCCCAGGCACCACTCGGCAGAGCCGTGGTGCATTAAACAGTTTCCTGAAGCATGAGTACCAGATTTCCTGCCCAGGGCTGCACGAACTTAACCAAAGTGCTTGCCGATATTGCATTTAACGGAGGCGTCCTGATAATATTCTTTAACCCAATTTTTAAATATCTTAGGAATTACATTACATAAAAATAAACCATGACATAAATCCCAAGGGACAAGAAAGGCTCCCCTTTCAGTTTCCCTTTACCTCTTGTCCTACGGGGACGATGCTGGGGAACCATCCTGGCCTGCGAGAATCCATGTTTTCCTGTCAGCAGGAACAGGATTTCAAGAAGAACAATTCCAGCTCTGAACTGGGTCTGCTGGGAGCTCAGAGATGAGACACGCGTTTATATAGGAGAGCTATGTTCCTATTTCCTCTAAATGGAAACTCTGACAGCTCAACATCCATGCCTTTGCTCTATGACAAACAATTACTTACTGGACGCTTTTAGGAGGTACTTCTTGGAAGAATGTTGAAACTTTCCTGGGGGAAAATGGAAATGGAAATAAATGAGGGATTGAGCTGTTTGTCACCATCAGATCCAAAGGCATTCTTCCAACTGGCTGTCAGTTTCTACTCTCAGTTTGCGGGAGAATAACTGCTTTGTTGTTGGGAGAAACACATTTTGCTTGGATAGGAAACCCGCGCAGTCCATACATGCTAATAAAACCCCGAGAACGTGGCAAAGGAAGGAGACGGGAATTGAATCTCTTAGAAAGTTTTCAAATCTCCTGTGCCCTGCCCATCATGCTTCTCTGTTCTTCCTAAGGATTAAGAAACCAGGACAGGACACAGAACACCTGTTCTGCCAACAGAAATGCAACCCCAGCTGAGACGGGCAGAAAGGATGCTTGGAGTATTCACCCCACCCTGGGAGAACAAGGCCTGTGCAGTTGATTTAAAAACCTTCAGGTTCTCTATTTTTTGCCTCTCTACCATGGTGACTGTTCAGACCAACACCAAAGAAGAAAAATGACTTGGAAGAGGAAAATCACATGCATTGAAACTGATAGAGTTGGAATCATAGATCCTTACAGAGGACAAGGCTAGTGAATGAATATTCTAAGTTACTGTTAAAATTAAATTCACTGTTATTTAACATTAGCACTTCAATTTGGTTTTCTTTTACTCCTTGGGTATTTCCATGAACCAAAGTGAGATCGCCAAACTACACTGTCATTTAATTTTACTTTACTGGTGGATACGCTTTGGTACAACAACGTAAGACCTCAACGAGCCTGGAGAAAATACTTAAACCTTAATCATGTGTCTTCCGTATAGTCTTAATTCTGAAATTCCACTGCGTTTTTTGAACGCTATGCAACCGAGACCCACAGAGTTGCAGGCATTCCCCAGTTGAGGGAACTCTGGTCGTATCTGATGATCGATATGAACTATAGTATTACTTCCCAAATCTATTTTTAGATACTGAAAAAAGAAGAGAAGTATGAGAATGGGTGGTTGTACTAAAAAGAGTCCTCCTCTTCCTCCAGTTTAAAATTGACTTTTTTTTTTAGAAAGTCAAATATCGGGCTTCCCTGGTGGCGCAGTGGATAAGAAACTGCCTGCCAATGCAGGGGACACGGGTTCGAGCCCTGGTCCGGGAGGATCCCACATGCTGCGGAGCAACTAAGCCCGTGTGCCACAACTACTGAGCCTGCGTGCCACAACTACTGAAGCCCACGTGCCTAGAGCCTGTGCTCTACAACAAGAGAAGCCACCACAATGAGAAGCCCGCGCACCGCAACGAAGAGTAGCCCCCGCTCGCCACAGCTAGAGAAAGCCCGCACGCAGCAATGAAGGCCCAATGCAACCAAAAATAAATTAAAAAAAAAAAGTCAAATATTAACACAGAGTGTCTTTTGTTAAATGAAAAATCAGGGATTATTTCTAGACAAGGAAATGCCTTTAAATATCCATTATAATACAGTGAATACATCACTGCCCAGTTAAATTCCTTCTTTAAACAGCGGAAACAATTTTCATCATTTTCTGATGACGGAGACAATAACCATTTTACTAAACGCTTAGACTTTGGGTTATTTCACTTAAATGTCACAAGAATCCTAGGACGAGCTGACACCTGAGACGCTGGCATGTTCACTCCGCTGGAGCCACTGCACCGAGTGTGGGCGGTGGCCTGGGGTGGCCAACCTCAGGGCATTTACTCTCTCCCCATCTGCCCAAGGTGACCTAGTTATTTAGTTCTAACTGACTCAAAAGCAAGTTTCCAACCTCACCAATTAAAAATAAATTCCTTTCTATTAGCTGAAACCCTGACGCTCTGGAAGGATTCTGAGACGTTTGGCAATGAACGTGCCATAGGCTAAAAGACCTACAATTCCAAACACAGGCAGTGCCTAAGGTAGCCACGGTTGGGGAGTTCATGCTTCCAACACACTTTCCTCACGTGGAAGAGAAAGACTCTGGAAATCAGAAACGGTCTTAGTCTAAGGACTCAACAGCTCCCTAAGCACAACTTTACTTTCCTATTGCAAAGGAGACAAAGGATGGGACCAGGTGGAAGAGAGGCTGCCTGAAGCTGGTGGCTACCAAGCACCTGTGATAGAAGCAGAGGTCAGAAGTCGCCTCCTGGACACAGGCTCAGCTGCCTTTGGACGGGGCATGCACTTCTGAACGTGGGGCTGGTTTGAGACACTGGAGGCTAGGGGCCCCTAGAAGCACAGGTCATGGGCTTACTCAGCTGCGAGTGAGGCTCACCCAGCCATGGCCAGGAAATCCTAGAGCAGGTGGATGGCACCTGGGTGTGGAGGGGCCAGTGCTGAGTCGAGAGCTGAGGGAAGCAAAGGTCAGACACTTCTAACGCATCATAACCTGCACCTTGTATTTTGGAAGGAGATGAGTCTGCGGGGCCTGCCCTCAAATGTTTAATTTCAGTGTGGTCAGGACCCACTGCTTTTGATGGCAGCAGGTTTAACATCCATCCCAACCCACACGAGCGAGCAAGACCTCTCACTTGGGCTTCTGAGGCAAAGGCATTGCTGACTTCCTCTAAGTAAGCCTCCATCCTAGTAATATTATTCCAGTAATGACCCTTCTCTTTGATCCCACCGTGACCATTTGCCCAAGCAAAGTGTGCCATTCGGAATTGTCAACATCCAATAATTATAGGGTAAAGAACATGGACAACAAAATTAGTTGAGTAGGTAGGAAATGGAAGTTTTCCTCTTCTCTGTCTTGATAAATCTTTGACTATATTTAGCATTTTTTGAGATAAGGAGAAACAGTCTGTACAACCAAAATGCCCTTCATCACACCAGGAATCACCATATAAGCACTGATGCCCAAATGAAAGGCACACCCCCGAAAAGAGGGGCCAGCCGGGGCCAAAGAATCCACCCATCAGCCTTAGACCAATTCTGAACAGAGTCAAGGTATTTCAAATAAGGTGATTCATTTGAGAAATGCAACATCCCAGCGGCCCACATCCTGGTTCACTCACAAGAGGTGCGCACCTACCAGGGCAGACCGTGTGTTACCTGCCCACAGGCTGCAGCCACTTCAAAAGCTCTTAGATGGTCTTCGCTCAATTTCCTTAGGAAACTTGACAGCATTAAGTGGATTAAGTGAACACAAAAAAGGCGATGGTGTTTCTTTTACTAAGTACTAGGACCTGGAGGCCATGGAATATTGCCTCAAAAGGTAAAATATTATGGAATGCCAACACTGTTGGTTTTCTATTTTTTTCACTAAAAGTGCAATCTGGAAAAACTCCTTTTCAGCAGTTTTCCCCACAGCAGATCAATTCAAGAAGCAATTACCATCAATGCAATTATGTGCCACTGTGCCGCCAACAGTCCCCGAATGCGTGCCACCGCAATAAGGCGAGGCCCTTTCAAAAGTAAGGACAAGTCAGTGAGGGGCAGGCGTGTGGAAACTGTGTTCTCAACAATACGTTTCAGGATTCGGAGCAGCTGAGCCAGATTCTAAACGTGAAAAAAACAAATGATGTAACCAGAAGTGTGATATGAGCCTGTTCGAGCCAGTTGAGGCATAAAACTCAAATATAACACGCTGACCATATGGCCTTCTTTCTCTAGAAGATAATACTTCTCAAACATTGAAAGCCCAAACATTTTTTTTTCGCTAGTTAACGACACAT
The DNA here is from genome assembly GCF_059928025.1 of Delphinapterus leucas. Classification (NCBI taxonomy): domain Eukaryota; kingdom Metazoa; phylum Chordata; class Mammalia; order Artiodactyla; family Monodontidae; genus Delphinapterus; species Delphinapterus leucas. The sequence continues at coordinate 82,716,988 of NC_143144.1, read as the reverse complement.
CAGAGAAAATTTTTTTAAAGTTTTGTACTTACCAAGGGAAAACGAAGGCTATAGTCTGAAAAAGAAAGAAAAAAAGAGAGGGTCAGTTTTCCGGTTAAAAAAAAAAAAAATGCTCGTTCTAGCCACTGCTTTTTGCTACAGCACTAGTCGAATATGCCCGTTTTTGCCTCAGGATTTGGGGTCTTCTTGAGGCCTTTTAAGCTCTGTAATAATAACTTCTTTTTGCTGCCATCACCAGCTTTCAGAAGTGTCCTGCCCCGAATGCTCCTGTAGTCTCTGGTTGATGGCGAGCATGGCAGCGGCCCTGGATCTGAAGTGTTAGCCTCTGGCCCCTAAGGCGCTCCATCTGTTAGCGGCTCCTTCTGTGACCTACAATGTCCCCTCCCACCCCCAGCCATCCCTTCAACCCAGCTCCCCACAGACAGCCAGCCTCTTAAAACCCACACAGGACACCCTCCTTTACCCCAGTTTTCCAGCTCAGTCAGTATCCAGCTTGCTCCTTCCCCATTCATTTAGCTTTCATGCTCTTCTGGCTTTCAACAGCTTTACTGAGATATAATTTACATCCCATAAAGTCCACCTGCTTAAAGTATACAATTCAATGGTATTTAGCACCATCACCGAGTTTTGCCACCATTCTCACCATCTAATTGTAGCACATTTTCATCATCCCAAATGATGTAGCACATTTTCATCATCCCCTGCCCTTTAGCTCATGACTCCCCCAGACCACCCTCTCCCCACCCACTGGCCCCTGCAACCACTAATCTATTTTCCGATATGGATTTGCTGATTCTGGAAATTTCATATAAATGGGATTGTATAGTATGTGGCCTTTAGTGACTAGCTGCTTTCACTTAGTACGTTTTTGTTTGTTTGTTTGTTTTGCGGTACGCGGGCCTCTCACTGCTGTGGCCTCTCCCGTTGCGGAGCACAGGCTCCGGAGGCGCAGGCTCAGTGGCCATGGCTCACGGGCCCAGCCGCTCCGCGGCACGTGGGATCTTCCCGGACCGGGGCACGATCCCGCGTCCCCTGCATCGGCAGGCGGACTCTCAACCACTGCGCCACCAGGGAAGCCCAATGCTGAGTCATTTTAATGTAAAACAAAACCCAGCGATAGGCAGAAGCAGGGCTGCAGCCTTGAGTCAAACCCAACTAAAAACCGCAAGGCAAAAAAACCAGTCAACGGGTGGTTAAATAAATGAGTAAAAGTACCGTGGACTAAATCCCAAACGAGACCGATTAATAATTTTGAATTAAACTTTGAAGTGATTTTTAAAGCAAAGCAAAAATACATGAAACAGTGGGCTCTACAACCAGATCACAGATTATATTGGCTTGGGGCTCACACATGTTCACATGAAACCACAGCCATCAGCTCCTCTAAAGTGCAGAATCAGAGCAGAAATCAAGCAACCAGAATATCCTGTGAAGTCAGCCTCTATCACATGAGCACTCCCTCAGCCCACGGCCCTCCTGCAGATGGCTACTGTAACATTGAGCAAGTAGCTAAACGGTGACATAAGCACATTAAAAAGCGGGGGGCGGGGGAAGCTGGTTCCACGGACAGACCCACGTCCCTCTGGAGGCGGGTGTCTCTGAGGACTTGCACGGGGCAGTGCCACAGCTGGAAAGGCTCCCGGTCTTACTAGAACAGCACCATCCTCTAAAAAAGGAAACGAGAGAAGCTACTGATTCATTGGGCCAGTCGAGCGCGTTGGCGGCTCCTGTGGCATCTCACCCACAGCCCACAGCCAATCCTAGGAGGCAAGATGAGACCCATTTTAAGGATGAGAAGACTGAGGCTCTGTGAGCTCCTTGACCTGTGTCACACAGAACAAGGAAGCAGGGAAGCAGGGATGCTAACCCAGGGATGCTGAGACCAGCCTACAATGTGGTTTCCTCTGGTTTGCTTGTTTTTTCTTTTCTTGTCTCCACCCCCCCCCCACCCCCGCCCAGCGAAGCTGTAATTCCTCCAGGGACCATCTTCCTTTTCTTTACATTCCTAGTGTGTGTGGCACTGCCTGCCAGGAGGAGGGCCCACAAAACGACCTTCTGTTCAGGGCGACACGCATGCTGCAGAATTTTGTAAAGTCCCTTCTAACCTAGAAGGGGCTCCACTGTGGTCTATGGGCCGGAAAGATCTAGAAAGGCCCAGGCTGGCCACATACTTCCTGTGGGGAGAAACAGCCCTATGGGAGCAGCTGGGTTCACAGAAGCCCTGGGCCTCCTGACCATGGAAGTGTGGAGGTCTGGCCCTGGGGCCTACAGGGGCAGCCGCTCTGCTTCCAGGGAGCAGAGGCAGGAGGATGCCCAGCTAGACCCTGGGAAAGAGGCCAAGCGAGGCCATGGAGCAGGGGAAATCCACCCTGGGGGCGGGGAGGGCAGGCAAGGTCATGGGGGCAGGCACTCCCACAGGAAGTGGCTGCACTGCAGGGTTGGTCCTGATCGCTCACAAGATATGGAAAGACCCAGCAATGTTATTGTGCATCCAGACCTTGCTAAGGCTAAGCAGAGAACAAAACTGCACAATTTAGAATCAGTCCATCGGACCAGATCTATTTAAGGAAAAAATTAAAATTATTCCGACTTGTCAAGCTCTGAGATGGGCAGAACTTGGTAATCTTTCCAAGCTCAGACAAAAGTAAGATGCCTTTTGTACACAACCTGGGCCTGAAGCATTGTAAACACTCGAGTGGGGGGACTGCATGCTGCCGAGGGTGCATCTACAGGCTTCTCTTTTAAATGGGCAGCAGCATTTTTAAAGCTTTGGGATACTCATATGCATTTTACTTTTTTTTATATATAAATGTATTTATTTTTGGCTGCATTGGGTCTTTGTTGCTCTAGTTGTGGCGAGCAGGTCGTTGTGGTGTGTGGGCTTCTCACTGCGGTGGCTTCTCTTGTTGCGGAGCACAGGCTCTAGGCGCACGGGCTTCAGTAGTTGTGGCTCGTGGGCTCAGTAGCTGTGGCGCGCGGGCTTAGTTGCTCTGCGGCATGTGTGATCTTCCCGGACCAGGGCTTGAACCCGTGTCCCCTGAATTGGCAGGCAGGTTCTTGACCACTGTGCCACCGGGGAAGCCCCTGCATTTTACTTTTAAATGTTTATATGTGTATTTCTACATGTACAGGGCACCTAAAATGTGAACTTTTAACGATGGGTTAAAATCTTAAAAAGCAAGGCCACACAAATAAAAATCTAACACACATAATTAGACACTATGGACCCTAGACTTGAAGTAATCTTTCTGGGATAATCAGACCCCAGAGTGAGGCTCCTCCATCGTGGCGGCACTCTCCCGGGCTCCCGTGTTCCCCAAGACCGGCTTCTCCTGATCCACTGGTCAGAGCCCTTGGAATAGCAGGGGTGTCATTCACTGTCAGTCATGGTGACACTCAAGCACAATGACTAGGACGACTGGGGGTCCAACGAGCAGGAAAATCACTGCACATGGGAAAGCAACTGAAACCCCATCACATCCACCAAAGGCAGTGGAAATGGATGAAACCATCGCTGCTTCAGCATTGTGTCCAAGCAGGACCAAGTTCACCCTGCTTCCCGCTGCTGATCCAAAGGACAGGGAGAATGCAAAACGCCTCTGAATCGTCCCTTCAGGTCCTCGCTGATCTCATGCTCTGCCAAGTCTCACAGTTTCCTTGTTCACCTTCCAGGCATCAGCAAAGCTGTTAATTTCGGTATTTTCCAACGCGTGAAAGAAAGGCTGAAAGGAAACCTTTCTGAATGATGAGCAGTTTGGGAGACTCTTTTGCCCATCCTGGAAAAGGGGGAGGGTCCTTAAAACGATGTTGCCGAGACTGAAAAAAAGTCCATTTCCCTAGGCACCCATTCTGTGAATCTATGACGAACAAGCTGGACTTCTAAATATTTGGCAACTTTTAAAAATTATTCATGGGCAGCTGCTCAGAAGATCCATGCGCATCGCTGCCTGCTTCTCAAGAGTGTTTTCTGAAGCACAATCCCTAGCCCCCAAAGTGCACATAAGGGCACCTCTCTACCCCACAGTTGGGGGTCCCCTCTTTGGACTAGGAAACTATGCAAATTAGCACGCCAAGGACTCCGTTTTTGCAAGTACAAACGACTGCCCGTTTCCACTTTTCCATGTCTGTCTATGCCATGATCACTGCCATGGAATTTAGGAACACAGGACATGGATTCTCTGTGCTCCCTTCTGAAGCCCCAGAGGGGAGGGTGGTCTATCCTGGCTCCCGTCTCACGGGCCATCTGTGCAGGTTGCAGGTGTGGGTCAAGCACATGCCCCGCCCCCTGCCCGGTGCCAGGGCTCCCTGGGCTCGTCCTCCTGCCCCCAGCTCGGGCGTTATTAATTCACATGCCCACCTCTCTCATTCGGCACAAACGCTTCTTATATAGTGGCAGTTAGTCACTGTCACCTTTCAAAAAGTGTTTTCGCCATGAGTAGCTTCTTCGTGGGGGCTCCAGTGCTTGAGGGCAGGGATGGGTGTGAACATCTCTGGAGAAAGTATCAACCCTGAGGACAGGTATCCTGCCAGGTGCTCACTTAGCCAGACACCCTGCTAAGTGCTCAATGAATCCTCTCAATACTCTGATGAAGAGTCTGGTTTAGATCCACTTTGCAGATGGGAAGACTGAGACCCAGAGATAAAGTAACGTGCCATAAGGATCCCTCTCCAGGGCCTGGGCACAGGCTTCTTTGCCTCCTGGAGTCCTTGGGAAACGGAACCAGCTGCACTAAGTACTTAAAAGGCACAAGGGCTCTTTGCCTGGGCTGTGGGGTTTTCTGGGCTGTGGGGTCTGTGCATGTCCCTAGGTGGGCCTATTGCTGTGAGGCGCACCCGGGGCTCTGAGCAGGGCCTGGTACCCACAGGACACTCAGCTCAGCCTCCGCTGGGGGAGGTTATCAGGCCCAGAGGGCAAGAGGAAGGCAGGTCTATGAGATCCACAGCTCGCCCCTCTGGCCCCTCCCCTCCCCCCTCTAACTCAACACATAGCCAGGCTCAGTGACAGGTTTACTGTCCTCCTGTGTGCACATGCCCTCCTGTGTGCACGCGTCCACCTGCTACTTTAGTGATGCTCTTTTTGCTACTTTAGTGATGCTCTTTCTCTCTCACTGTGCAGAGCTGGGCTCAGAGCCCTGCAGGAGATTCTGAGCATCGAGAAGCAGGTGAGGAGATTCAGAGGATGGGAAACAGGAGTCCTGAAATGCACCTGTTCCCACAGGTAAGGCACGTGCTCTCCCACTCCACCCAGCCCACCTTGAGGAACCCAAAAGGACTAAAGCGGGCCTAGTCCCACCGAGATGCAGCCCCTGGGCCCTTGCCTCCCCCTGGATGGTCACTCCCGCCCACACGTAAAATCCAGTCCCAATACCAGGGGTCCAGCTTCCCCCTCTGCTTTGTTATCTTTGCCTTGGAAACTGCCCAGGGCCCTTAAGTCTCCTAATGTTGGGGTAGGGGTGCAGATTTCACACTTTCCCTCAAAAGCTTCCAAGAAGGGTGCAGCCACTATGGAGAACAGTATGGAGGTTCCTTAAAAAACTAAAAATAGAGCTACCATGTGATCCAGCAATCCCACTACTGGTCATATATCTGGAGAAAACTCTCATTTGAAAAGGTACATGCACCCCAATGTTCACAGAAGCACTATTTACAATAGCCAAGACATGAAAGCAACCTAAGTGTCCGTCTACAGAGGAATGGATAAAGAAGATGTGGTACATATATACGATGGAATATTACTCAGCCATAAAAAAGAACCAAAAAATGCCATTTGCAGCAACACGGATGGACCTAGAGATTATCATACTGAGTGAAGTAAGTCAGACAGAGAAAGACAAATACCATAGGATATCGCTTATATGTGGAATCTAAAAAAATTGACACAAATGAACTTATTTACAAAACAGAAATAGAGTCACAGATGTAGAAAACAAACTTATGGTTACCAGCCGGGAAAATGGAGAGATAAACTGGGAGACTGGAACTGACATATACACACTACTAGATATAAAATAAATAACTAGTAAGGACCTACTATATAGCACAGGGAACTCTACTCAATACTCCGTAAAGACCTATATGGGAAAAGAATCTAAAAAAGAGTGGATGTATGTACATGTATAACTGATTCACTTTGCTCTACAGAAGAAACTAACACAACATTGTAAATCAACTAGATTCCAATTAAAAATGAAAACAAACTTCCAAGAGGAAAAAAAGTGGCTATTGTTGGAAACATACGAGTACTGGCAATCCTGCCTCATAAAGGATGGTTCTATCTCTTCTGCAGTAGTGGACAAACCGACATTTCTCATCGACAGAGGAAACCCAGGAGCCCTTCGGTTTGTCAGCAGGTGACGTTTCTTCAATCCGGTCACCTCCTTGGAGGTCCGCCCCTTCCTTATGGGTCACGTGTGAGCCAGCTCCCCCTTCACCCCCGTTTTTAGTTACACGCCTGTGACCAAGCCTGCTTCACTTTGTACACTCTTCTTATGAAGCAGGGTCCCACCCTAACCCCTGGCCCCAGCCCTCTTGCTTCCTGGGTGCTGGCTCTTGTACCCCCATCCCATCCCACTGGAGCGTAGTAAACTGAGTCACGCTCAGCCAGGTCCCAAGACAATGCTGGCACATTCTTCCCCCTGCGCCCGTGGACCTCAGGGTCCTGGTCTGTAGGATGGGCACCCAGGCTCCTCAGGTTGGGTCACAACTTTCTACTAAAGACATCAAATGTCAGCATCACTTTCCAGTTTACAGAGCAATAAGATCAGTAGATTAATTTGATCGCTTTACTCTTTCTCCACGACCAATCACTCATCTGCCGGTCAGTTCTACCTGGAATAAAAGGACTGAAATACAAATTAACCCTTAATGGCCCACCCCTCATTAGCTGAGCTGCTCCTGGGGTCCCCAGAAATTCTGGCTGGGCCACATGCAGGCCAGATATCCTCTGTGACCAGAGATGTCCCTCGGGCAGAAAGAGACACAAAGCAGCGCCCTTCCAACAGGACTGTCTGCAGGGGACTTCTGGGTGGCCTGGGGGCTCCGAGCACAGCTGTTTGCTCCACCCTCAGAGCTGCTCTAAATCAACAATGCAGATTTGGGGAAGAAAGGCGACTTTGGAAAGTCCAAGTATGAGAGCATTACCTTCAGAGCATCACTCACAAAATACTCCCTGAATCCCTGTTATGGACCAAAGTTCTCCAGGTACGCACAGCGCTGTCCCACACACTGTAGAAAAACCCACAGACAGAGTTTATAGCAGGTGTGGTTCTTCCTAAGGACCAAAGAGCAGGAGGAACATGGGAGAGCTCATCCACCAGAGGCCAGGACACCTCACCCTAGTTTCCTAACACGTTCAACTCACAGCCTTCCTTTTATACCTGAAAATACTCAAGACTCCCTCCAAGCCTTTAGGATCAGCAGAGGATGGGGCCTGAGACAGAGAAGAGAACTGTAGCCATGGGCTACAACCTTCAAAAGGCTCTTAAAGGGGACTGAACGACAGGTGCTGGAACACTATGATCTCCTTGTTAAATGAGACTTTATCTTTCAAAACGCATACCACACCCTCATACACTGCTGGTGGGATTGTAAAGTAATAGAGCCACTTTGGAGAACAGTATGAGAAAGGTTAAGCGCAGAGTCACCACAGGATCCAGCCATCCCACTCCTAAGTAGAAACCCAAGAGAATGGAAAACACACATCCACACACAAACTTTCATATTTATAACAGCCAAAAAGTGGAACCAACCCAAATGTCTATCAACAAATGAATAAATAAATAAAATACGGTTTATCCATACAATGGACTATTACTTGGTAAGAAAAAGGAATGAACTTCTGATGCACTCTGTAACATGGCTGAACCTGGAAAACATTGTGCTAAGTAAAAGAAGCCAATCACGAAAGGCCAGATTCCACTTGTATGAAATGTTCAGAGAAGGCAAATGTACATTGTCAAAAAGTAGAGCAGTGGTTGCCTAAGGCTGCGGGGAGGGGTAGAGGGAAGGAAGAGTGACTAAGTAAGGACACAGGGTTTCCTTTGGGGGTGGTGCAAATGTTCTAAAATTGATTGTGGTGATGGATACACAACTTGAAAAACATACTAAAAAACATTACATTGTACACTTTTAAAAGTTGGATTGTGTCGTATGTGATGAATATCTCAATCAAGCTGTTATTAAAAAACAAACAAAAAAATCCCCAAATTAACCATTAGTATAAAAATCAGAAACCACAGGCGGTTTCTCAGCCTGTTTTTAGTAGACTCACTTGCTTGGAGACGTGATTTTGTGACGTATACACAGGGCCATGAGTTTTCCTAGTAACACGAGAGAGAAATATCCCACATGCTGAGGACAGTGCTGGCCCAAGGGAGGCATCCACAGACCTTGCATGAATTTCATGAGCTCTGAAGGAGTACCAAAAATCCTGTGATTCTAAACTTTCTGCTGCCCCCAAATGTCTGAGGACCGTTCTTACCTTCCAGGTGATTCTCTAAAATCGAGTTACCCTCCAGGTTGGCGCTAGGGGCCAGGTGTGTATAACGTGGAGACAGTAGAGTATGAAGGGGTCCCAGTGACCACCCCTGAACACACCTCAATGTCTCCAACCGGGTGAGGCAGGGGAGAAGGTGGGCTAGACAGCCAGCTGAGGGTGGGAGTGAGACCTGACCAGAGAACAGCCTACTGTGCATGCCCTGTGCCTCCCTGCTCGCCTGTGGCAGAGCCTTGATCACACTTTACCTGACATCCTGCCCCTCTGCAGGATGGGGCTGCAGAGGGGCTTTCCTTGAGAGCAAGGCCCGTTTCACTCCTCCCACTGGGCTCAGACTGTGAAAGGTACTCAGGACGGGCTCGGCTGGTGATGGTCCTTACACTCTGCTGTGAACAGCAGCAAAAGCTGCAGAGGCCAGGGGCAAAGCCACGTTCCCCAAGGCAGTGCAAGGGATGGGCCACGGCATTAAGTAATTATTCAGGGGGATCATTATTCCCGTGGACCCAGAATGAAAGGAAACTTATAATGGGCTTAGTTTTAAAATATCTATTGTTGCTGTTAATTAAAATGCCAGTTACCAACAATCATATACAAATGGCAAAGGGACAAGTAAAACGTGCCACTTTGCTAGTATTAAGACATGCAATATTATTATGACATAATGATAACTATTGTCACTGAATAAAGACAACAGCATTTCTGCTCATCAGATTGGCATTGATGAGAAAAGTCGAGTGTGTTGGTAAGCAATCCCCTGGATTGCTCAACAGAGCCTGGAAGTTCCCGGGGAAGAGTCTCAGGATGTGGACAGGCCACAAGTGAGCAGCACGTGGTACCCAGACACCCTCCAACTTGGGGGTCCCCTTCCTACTTCTAACGCCAAGCTCCCCCCTTTCAGCAGCCCCTCCGAAAGCCACAGCATGCTTCTTGCAAGACTGTGCAGGGCGGAACTTTCCAGAGGCTCCTCACCCACGGAAACTGTGTTTTACTGTCCTCCAGACACATCAAGGTCTTCCCCACATCATCACTTTCCTCATGCTGCTCCCTGACCCAGAAAGCTCCCCGTCTCCCCCAAACCCGCCCCCCCGCAGCTGCCCAGGTGCCGCTCAAGCCCCGCCCTCTCGTCCCAACCACCAGGCTACCCTGGTCTTATCCCTCCTGCTCTCCAGGAGCACAAAGCTATTCTCCGCTGCTCCTTCTGTGTCATCGTTTTCCAGCCCCACCTTCATAACAACAGGATATAGAGGATGGTGGATTGAGATCAGGCCACCTTTGCCACCGTCTCGGCTGCCCTATGATGTGGGCAGGCACAATCCACATTTTGCAGATGACAAAAACAAGGTGCGCTCACCCCCATATCCACAATCTGTGGCTAGTTTGCTGCCTTCTGAGCAGAAATCCTATTATCTCTAACTTGAACTTCTTTATTATATACAAAGTTCTGTGCACTTACCAGAAACTCAGAAAATACCAGCTGGAAGAATGAGTAAGTGCTTTAAATCAGACGTTCCTGTTCATTGAGTGTCTACTGTTCACTGAGCATCTACTTATGTGCTAGTGTCATGCCAAGTGCTGAGAATTTAAGAGATTAAAAAAGTACGTGGACGGAAGCTCCGGGTCTTTACTCTAACGGAGTCCAATGACAGGCTTATCAACAAGTCACTGAAAGGCAGGGGTGAGTGTTCTGATCGCGGTAGCCCAGGGGCTGTGAGAGATGGCAGCGGCAGCCCCTAACCCGTGTGGGCCGAGGTCAGGGCATCTTTCTCAAGAATAAGATCCCCAGGCAGGTGACAAAAAGGCGAGGAAGCTGGGGAGCTCATGGGACATTCTAAAAATGGCAGATGACCTGAATCCTGGCTTTGACCTTGGAACAAGTCACTTAACCTTTTTGAGCCTCCGTTTCCTCCCCTGCAAAATAAGGATAAGAATCCCTACTGTGCTGGGTTAACAGATGAGGTAAACCCACATACAGGATCCAGCACTGAACTCCGTAGATACCCGGCGAGTGACTAATACGGATCTGGAATGTGAGATGGGCAGGGCCCGGGAAGCCGCCAAGGCATTTGGATTGGGGTTGTAGCCATGAGGGGGATGCAGAAGTCTGGCAGCCTGGATGTCGCTTTCTGCTCTCTGCAAGGAAGATCACTGCGCTGGCTGCGGAGAGGTCAAAGGCTGGGGTGAGCTGAGCCTGGCCAGTGGATCCCACGGGGAGGTGCCCCTGAGGGCACGGGCAGTAGGGATGGAGCCGGGGGAGGTGGCTATTTACAGATCAAGGGGGGAAGAGCCCACCAGCCTTGGGGAATGGATGTGAAGAGGAAAGAAAGGGAAGGAAGAAATCAAGGTAACCCTGGACCTGAGTCGGGCACCCAGGTAGAAGGTTTGCCATTCCTGGAGGTGGGGGTCCTAGTCTCAGAGTCGCCAGGAAGTGATGTGTATGGGAATCCCTCACAGACACCCAGAGGATGTCACTGAGAGACTAAGGACATACATAAGCATCATAAGAAAAGGAGAAAACCTTTTTGAAAATGGCGCAGTTCTTTTTCAGGAACATGGCCTCCAGAGCAGAGCAGTTTGTTAGTAATAACGAACTTGGAAATAAAGTCTTCCGAGAAAGACTTTGAAACCCAGTAAGTCAGACAACTAAGAGATCTACTTATCAACAAGTTATTTTGCCCAGAACCCCTCAGACATTTTATGATTTTTTTCCCCACCTTAACTGGCTGATCTGAACCATCTAAACTGGTTCATTATTAAGAATCCGTGGAAAATGCTCAGAGAAGAGGCTGGTTTTAAAACAACGAGGGGAAAGAGAACATCTTGAGCATTAAATGTGTTGTCCTAAAGAGGAAAAACGAAATGTCGTCATTTGACAGAGAGCTCACGATGGAAAGTGAGCTTTCGGGGAACTCATACATCACTGAGCTATTAACAAAAATGTCTCCAGGCTTGATATATGCGTTGTTGCTGAGGACGGGCGCCCATTTTCCCCCTGCCCCGCCACAGGAAAAGTCCTGTGAACTTGTAAGGAATCCCTCCTCCACACGTAAGAAAGCTGCAGTATGCATCTGAAAACAAAAACGGCATTATAACACAAATATGCCGCGCTCCATTCGGGAACAATAGACTGCAACACAAGGGTCATGTTTCACTGGCATTCTCCTTTGTCGACCTAGAAAGGTCAGCCCTCCTCTCCCACTGGCAGGCAGCGTACCCATCATTCTCAAAGAAAATGATCTTCTTCCTTTACCCTCAAGGAGTCATCTGAAAATGAAGGGATTTGAGCTGCTTCCACAAACAATCTGTACAGTCCCAGGCACTGGGGTAAACGAGGAGACGTCAGAGGCTGGAAGTGGCGCAGGGACCCCAGGGTCCTCCCCGGCCTCACGTATGGCCGGTGGTCTGCCCTGTGACCCAAGTCTGAGGGAGGGAGGGAGAAGCAGCGCGTTTGCTCCCCAAGCCAGGCCCCAGCACTGCTGCCATGGAAGGCGGGTGACCTTCCTACCTAGGTGACCTTGGGCAGGTCCCACGTCCCCTCTGTACTTCAACGGCCTCTACACATGAGGTCACAGACGGCTTCAGAGGAAGATCCAAGCACACAGCGTTGCGTGAATGAGCTTGTGAGCTGTGAAGGTGAGAGGGGAAGGTCCAGGTAAGGGGCGGCTCAGGACAGAGAGGCCACTGCTTGCCCCCTGGGGGTGGCAGTGGGCTGGGGCCACGTGCACAGGGGTCAGAGGGGCACTGATGACCTGTCAGGCTCAAGGCTGGACACCCCCAGTACAGGGGCCTCTCTAACCCACACGATGACCTGGACGCCAGTTGCACGTGGTCAGAAAGAGGCCAGGCCTGAAGCAATATCCCCTGGGCATCGCCCCTGGGCAATGATACCCCCAACTCTGGGAATCCTGATGCTTTGATGCCCGGGCCGCGAATCACTTCCTGGGAGACAAGCTGCATGTGAGGAGCAGTGCCCAGGGCCACGGCCGAGGAAGCAGTCGTGACCCAGCCGGCCAGGGGAAGGACACTCCAGAGATGCCTCCCCAGACACAACACCCTCGTTTCCTTAAACGGCCACCGTTTATGGGATGTGTTGCGGCCAAGGACACCAAAGAACCATCTTCCCACCTAAGCCCAAACTCAGATCAGTGACTCATGAGCAAATTCAAAGAACGTTCAGCTCATTTAAAACAGAGCAGGGTCTCTGAAAAGGTAAAAGCTCTGGAAGTTGAATTTGGGAAAACTGCCCAGAGCTCAAGAGCAGGCCTGAACTTGGCAGGACCTAAGGGCACCGAACAGACCCTGCCTCGGCCCGCTGGCCAGCCCAGCAGGTGTCCCCGACTGGCCCGAGCGAGCCGCCTGCCCCCCGGCCCGTATCTTTGTCCAGCGGAGAGCTGGGAGTCTCACTCCAGAGCAGCCAAGTTTCTAAAGAACCCCCTTCCACTTTAACTGAACCGGAAACCACGGGCTCTTTGGACCCCCTCCCAGAACCACCTCGTGAGGGAGAAGAACTCAGGGCAGTGCCGGATGGCACCCACCTTACCCATTTGGTCATTCTATCTGAGAACTGAAATCACCGTGACCGTGAGGACAGCAAGGCCAGGCTGCCATGCACGGGCTCGTGTACCCCGTGGCCGTGCTGCGTGTCAAGCCCCGGGCAGGCACCTCCTCCCCGAAGCCTCCCCTTAGAGCGAAGGGCCAAGGACGACCCTCCCCACGACCGAGGAGGAAACAGAAGCTCTGAGACATGGGTGACATCCCTCAGTGAGGACAAACCCCATCCTCCACCCGAGCCTGTTAGTCTAACAGCCGTGTTCCCAGCAGTTCCCTGACCCTTCGCCCGGGGCCGGAGCCCCTGTGCCCAGCGGGGCCCTTCTGTGCGGCGGACTCAGCGGGCCCTGAGCGTTTGGGTGACCCTCTGTGCAAATGTGCCAGCCTCAGTGACCGCCACGTCCAACCGTGTGTAACCCTCGCGATGAACGAAGCTCACACCGCAGGTCATGTTGGGGAGTTTGGGATTGACACGTACACACGGCTGTATTTAAAACAGATAACCCACAAGGACCTACTGTACAGCACAGGGAACTCCGCTCAATATTCTGTTAATAACCTAAATGGGAAAAGAATTCAAGAAAGAATAGATACATGTATATGAATAACTGAATCACTTTGCTGTACCCCTGACACTAACACAACATTGTTAATCACCTATACTTCAATATAAAATAAAAATTTAAAAAATACACATAACACAAAATTCATCATTTCAATCACTTTCAAGTGCACAGTTCAGTAGAGTTTAGTATATTCACATTTTTGTGCAATATGCAAGATGAGCTTTTTCATTTTGCAAAACAAACTCTGTACCCATTAAACGACAACAGCAAAAAGATCTTCCCTAACATTTCCGCTCCGTGTGACATACGGCCAGGCCCTCTGCGTGGGCCAAAGGACACAGCGGCCTTTGCTGCCGTGTGTTAGACAGGCAGCCCTCCAGTTCCGTCACAGATATGGGTCGGGATAATGACCCAGTTGACTTTGCTGTGTCAACTAATTTGAATGGCATAGAAGCCTTTCTGTCCAACCACTAGTCCCAGATAAATTTCACCTGGGGGGATGGGTTATTTTTAAAATGCCTAATCGTTCATAATTAAAACAGAATGGGCTCTCTTCCATAAATGGTTCTTATGACTTGAGTAGGAATATTAGCCACCTAAAATCTTCAACATGGGAGACATCAGGTTAGCTCGTTCATGAACGCAGCTGAAATGAAAACTTTACAGTCCGTCAGTAAACTTAGACTGCTGTAGGGTTAATGAAAGAATCGTCACAATTTCCAAGCTCCAGAGGTCAGAATAGTAATTTTATGAAGTATTTTTAGGAGGCCGTAGGACCGTTCCGTCTGTGGCTGTAACACGTCACCCGTTGACCAGCAGATATTTCTCGAACGCCCACCATGTTTGAAGCATCTGATTCTGATGAGATGCTTTGGGCTCCACAGAAAACTACAACAGATGAGTTGTCAACAGTGGTGAAGGAAGGGTGCCCCCCGCCACAACCCCCCGGGACAGGCAACAAGGGAGGAGAGATGGGCTGCCTCTAAGGACAGGAATCTGGACTCTGGTCCTGGGCGGGAGTAGGGCGCTCCGGGTCTGTAGCTCTGATTCCAGCTAATTCTGCAAATGCAGACCTTTCACCTGCAAAGCTGTGCTTACGGTGATAAGGCCCCTCCCTGCCCTTCCCTGGCTTGGTCAGCTCCGAGGTCTAAGGCACTCTTGCTGTCACGTAGCAGCTCTGCTCTCGAAGGCCCTGGGAGGACAGGGTCCCCAAGAACCTCACTGTGCAGTGGCCCCTACCTTTCCCAGCCCCCTCACCTCTGCCTCTCTTGGTCCAGAGTCTGCATGTGTGTGTGGTGGGCTCCCAGGCCACTGCAGGCCAGGGAAACACCTTGGTTACACACTATTCTATGTGTGTGTGTGTGTGTGTGTGTGTGTGTGTGTGTAAGCTCCTCTAGGAGAAAAACAAAGAACTGCAATGTTTTGGGCAAAGGAATCCAAATTCTTGAGCTGCCGGGCAGGGGAGGGAGACACCCATGCTTCCCTCTGCAAGGCTCCTTGCCCCCTGGACCCGGTGCCCGTGAGCCCGGGGAGCAGAGCCCACCACAGGCGCCAGCACGTCCACAAAAGCTGAGGACGGGGGCGGCCGCTCACTCCGGTCTCGACTAACTAGCTTACACTTGCTATGATTCTACAGACCCCTAGTGCGATTGGCTCCTGGACAGATGCCGACGCCAAGAGACCACCGGGCGCGGGTGCGGATGTCACCTCCTTCACCCGCACGGTGACCCCGGAAGGCTCCAGAGCACTGCGTGAACCCAGGGTCCCCTCTAGTCCCTCCAGACTTTACGCTCTTTTGCTTTATGTTATTATCATAAGATTCCACGAAAAAGCGATGGTGAAAGAAATGGAGAAACAGAACTTACTTAATCCTATGCCAAGGTATTAGCTTTCCATACTTAATTCAGTACTATACCCTCAGATCAGTATTTCTTAAATTAAGGGATTAATACATGCTGTGGAGATAGAACGGGGATTTCTCCATCTTCCGGAGAAAAAAAAAAATCATTGTTGCAAACACCATCAACTGAATGACTCTGGCTTTCAAAATAAAGCTGTCTTAGAATCTAGCACCAGGAAAGTGTTGATGCTTCCTGGAAAAGTGGGAACATTCTTTTAATCAGACTAGAACAATACGAGCCATTGTGTTTCCGTTTTTGCCATGTCAGCCAGGAAGCTTAGGACCGAATTTAAGGTACAACTGCAATCACAACTTATCTCCAGGGAAAGGGAGCCGGCGTCTGTGGAATGCCTACTTGTGCAGGGTGCTTCCACCAAATACTTTTAACTGAATTCTCGCGACCGCCTGGTTATTATTCCAGCTTCACAGGGTAGAAATGCAGAGCTAGAGATGCAGACTCAGGAGCTCAAGGCGAAGGGAGCATGCAGACCCAAACCCGCCCGAATTACCACCATCCTGACACAGTGCAGCCTCCCTTCCCTAAGTTGCCCCAAACCTTTCTTGGGGGTAAAGAGCACAGATTACCAAGATGACACACCGGTAACGCCCGTGGCCAGAATGGAATCGATGGGCATTTCCTGCCCCGGGCTCTGACCCACAGCTCTCTGGTTGTCAGAGACAACCCCTGTGGGTGGCCAGGGTGGGCGAACGTTTTGCTGGGTAGAGCCGGGGCTGGCCGGGGACCGTCTGTCGAGATGGCTGTGCCTTCACTGGACATCAGGTCTGTGGTAGCTGCCCTGTAAGATGACGTCTGAAGGCCCCTCCCCTCCCTCCTCCACCCCCCAAGCGGCTGCCACTCTTCCTCGTGCCAACTTGCCTGCTGCAGCCCAGAGCGCAGGCGACTGCCACATCCCGAAACCTTCCCAGGCGCACAGCGCCCGAAGTGCTCTGCCGAATTCACAGTTATGCCGAATGCTAAACCATCGATTCACGTGGTGGCGACGCCTTCCTGAACACATACAGTCTGTGAGCTGGTCATCGGCGAGCACGGCCGTTGAGGACTGGCCGCTAAGACGACTCTGTGACCTACACAGGGACACACGTGTCCACAAGAACCAACTGGGCTGCCGTCGAAGCCAAGCCATGGAGACTCACTGAGAAACTGCGCAGTGCCTTTTGCTCATCGTAGGTTTTCACAAAACATGAAAAAAAGGTGTTACATACTCTATGATTCTATTTACATAAAGTTCAAAAGCAAGTCAAACGAATGGAGGGCTTAGAAGTGGGGAGAGTGTTTGCCCCGGAAGGAGGAGAGGAAGCGGGGATAGAGCAGCAGGAGGCTGGTGTGGCAGCTGGTCCCGTGTTGTCCCCCGGCCCTGCTGGTTACTCAGCGGCTCACTTTGTGAGTACACCCACATCGGGAGGGATGCTCCATAGGAGTAATCTGAGCTACTATTTTAGATCATGGCTGGTACTGCTTTTGACCCTGTATAAATAAGCAAACAAATTAACTAATGTGTCTTTAGATGAATGGATAAAGAAGATGCGGCACGTATATACAATGGAATATTACTCAGCCATAAAAAGAAACGAAATTGAGTTATTTGTAGTGAGGTGGAGGGACCTAGAGTCTGTCCTACAGAGTGAAGTAAGTCAGAAAGAGAAAAACAAATACCGTATGCTAACACACATATACGGAATCTAAAAAAAAAAAAATTGTTCTGATGAACCTAGGGGTGGGACAGGAATAAAGCCACTGACATAGAGAATGGACTTGAGGACACGCGGAGGGGGAAGGGTAAGCTGGGACGAAGTGAGAGAGTGGCATGGACATATATACACTACCAAATGTAAAACAGATAGCTAGTGGGAAGCAGCCGCATAGCACAGGGAGATCAGCTCAGTGCTTTGTGACCACCTAGAGGGGAGGGATAGGGAGGGTGGGAGGGAGACGTAAGAGGGAGGGGATATGGGGACATATGTATACATATAGCTGATTCACTTTGTTATACAGCAGAAACTAACACAACACTGTAAAGCAATTATACTCCAATAAAGACGTTACCAAAAAAAAAAAAAAAAGCAATTTGCAAATATGGTCAACTAAGAAACATCCTCGCTTTAGCTGCTCCTCGCCCAACAGGGTGACAGATGACCGTTA
This sequence comes from Delphinapterus leucas, assembly GCF_059928025.1. Taxonomy (NCBI): domain Eukaryota; kingdom Metazoa; phylum Chordata; class Mammalia; order Artiodactyla; family Monodontidae; genus Delphinapterus; species Delphinapterus leucas. Next base: position 82,699,322 of record NC_143144.1, on the reverse strand, counting down.
GCATCAAGAGACTTAAGGGGTTGAAGGGCACGGTGCCCCTGGCCTGACTGTGCCCTTGGCGTGTTTGCTTGTTCGCCATCAGAAGCCTGATTTCTTATGGAACAAGCTTGTTTACCTTTAGGCACGAACTTTATTTGAAATGACTTTCTGACTTTTATTTGTTTTCAAAAGGACAGGAATCTTCAATCTGCATGTAAATCTTTTCATGATGTTGACCCTACGGATGACCTTGACCCTTCAGTGGTGGGAGGGAATTGCCTCTCAGGGGCTGATCAGGCGCTGTGGTCAAAGCACATGGATTCGGACCTGTCCTTCTGCCAGGGGAGAAAGGCTCCCCGTTCTGAGCTGTGGGGTTTCCATTTACAAAATGAGGGAAGTCCCCCTTTTCCCTGGGAAAGTCGGAAATGTGGTGACCGACTAGCCCAGCTTTGCCCCCAGACCTTCTTGTTCTACACTGAAAATCCCACGGGCCGGTGAACCCCTCACTCCCTGGAAAACTGAGTGGCTGGCCACCTTGTAAAGATGTGGGATGTGCCAGGTAACGTTCACAATGGAACTTCTACGATGTCTGGCTCAGGCCACAGGCTTAATAAATACTGACTTTTTATCATAACCAGGACCACAGCCTTCTCCCAAAAGTTTCCCTCTGTGTGTATTTCGACTGCAATATCTGTTGACGTATTATACCTGAGACACCTCCCCTAGTCCTACCTTTCCTTCAGCTTCCTGACACACTTTAAAACATAAATGATGGGTAACCTTCGAGCAGTTCCTATCAGAACAGTTCCTATCAGAACATGGACATCCAGCCAGAGACAGCGAACCCTGCCGACCCAAGATGCAGCTCCTGGACCGCTGAGTTCCACTCCTTGTGTTAAAATGAGGATGAAATGCCCGTCCACTTGTTCAGGTGTCTGGATGCGTAGTGAAGACCTGGCGCACCTGCTCATTGCCCTATTCAGTGGGTGTGGGAGCTGGCATTGCACTCAGCCGGGGCCACCTGTGGACCAGCGACCATGCAGAGGCATCCAGGGGCCGGGCGGTGCAGGCAAAGGGGCCAGTGAGGAAAGACAGGAGACCTCAGTGTCCAGGAGTGTGGTTCACAGCCAATGAACAAGGTGAGAGACGGGCCCAACCCCAAGCTGGCCGTGCTCTAAATGCTCCACAGTGGGTACCAGACAGAGACAAGGTTTCTGGGCTCAGACCCTCACGGTACCCAACGAGGGCGTCCCCCTGCTCAGCTCAAATTAAGCCAGTTTTCTCATCTAATGTCTGGCCACTAAAACACATTTATATTTATGTTTTCATATAAACTGTAAGAGGAATACAAAATGAAATTGGTTACGTACTTATGTTTTAATATAAACAGTGGAAGAAATACAAAGGGAAATCATGACTTCTTCCTAATTAAAGGAAATGTAAACATTTCTGGTTGGGATCTAGCTCTTACCTTCTACTGCAAATACCTGGGGAAGAATGAAAAGAACATGGTTTGTAACAGAAAAACTCCCCAACTCCCAGCGGAGTGGACGAACTCAATCCATGCTTTTTTCACATCTCCACAAGGATATAAATCAATTTAAGTACTTAAAATAGCCACAGAAAGGGTAAAAAAAAAAAGATCAACCTCTATTAGTTACCATGGGAATTACTCATTGAAGCACTTCTTTTGTCTTTTCAACATCCTTGCCATTCCTGTGACATTTAGAATGATAAAAGTAAGGGAGCCGGCATCTACTTCCTTCCATTTGGTGATTATAAAAATATCGTTATGGAAGTTCAAATTAAAGAAGCTTCTTCAGAAGTAAAACTCACTTATTGTTGTAGGGACGCGCTTATTAAGGAAATCCATCTTGGACCGAATGTCACATGTAGAGTGCAGGATCTTCACAGGTTTATGAGATTTGGGAAAAGAGACTTATTTAAAACCCAAATGCTTCCAGGACATTTCAGTGGGAGAAGATATGAAAGGCTGTGGCTGGCTGGACCCTGTCGCTCACCCACACCGCAGTTTCCTGCAATCCAGAGAACTCGCCAACCTCCCAGCAAGACGCCGACATCTACAAGACTGCTGCTGAGCCCGTGTTCTGAAAATTGGACATCTGACCGCAAGTGCTTATTGGAAATGAAACTCTTCATGGCATTCATTGGTGCAGAGTGCTCTTTAGGTTTGCTTGTTAAATCATTACTTGCACAGAATTTGCATTCCCCAAAGCATTCAATAATATTCCCGAATGTTACCAACCTGTGTCTTTGCAGGAAGGATTGCCATGTAATGCAAGCGCCCTTGCAATATGAAAAGGGTTGCTGTGGCCCTTAGGTTTATGAATAAAGAAGTAAATCTTTCCCTTAAAATTGAGAATTGTCTACTGTTAGCCACGGGAATGAGGCATTTCATTAATTCTTATAGATGGCTAGAAGTATCACCTATAAAAATAAATCCCTAAACGTTTAAATTTAATAAAGGAAAAGGATACCCTGCCCACCAGGAGGAGGTAATGGACTGCAATTACACTGGGTTCAACTTCAAATGCAATTAGCTTTCCAAGGAGTGGCCTCGACAGGAAAGAGGCTAGACAACACCGGGAGGAAGATTTTAAAACCTGGGGGCCAGCACTAACCCTGATTCTTGCTTTACGAAAATAAGCCTGAACCCCCGGACCAAAGGATGAGCAGTAAGAAAGGTGGAAGGTATGGGGCCTGCTTTCTCCTCCAGGAGGGAGAAACCATCTTTCCATCTCAGCACAGAGGGCAAGGCAGCTGGGGCACAGGGGTTGGAGACCCTTGGCCGGAGCAGACTCTGCTTCTTCTCTCTCACAGAGGACCTGGTATCCAGGGCCCCGGGCTTTCCCAGAAGGTGAGCATGTGCTGTGGCCTCAGACTGCTGGAGAACACCCCCGGCCCAGTGGCTTCTGCACACACATACACACACACACACACACACACACACACACACACACACATGCTGCCCCTCTAGGTGAGGCAGGGGTTGGGGGAGACCTCTCCAGGGTTGGAAGTGCTCCCTCTGACCACTTTGGATTTGTCAACTCGATTTTGCCATACAAGTGACGCAAAGAAGACTCTTTCTCAGTTATCAAGGACAAAGTGCGCTCATTTATGAAACATTTTCTGAGTGCCTACTATGTGCTGGGCTCTGAAGATATCACAAGGGGCCAACTCAGAAGCCCCTCTGGCTCTCAGGCAGCTCACAGGGCGGCGGAGGGAGACAGATGGGAATCACGTGTTTACATTAACAAACAGTTCTTTGAGAGGATGCAACCTGAGCCAGACTAGTAGTCAGGGAGGCCTTCCTGTAGGAAGCGACCTTGGCTGAGAGCTAAAGGAGGTGAGGGAGTTAATTAGATGCAAGGGTGGTGGGAGAGAGCATTCCAGACATCGCATCCAGCCAGCGCATGGAGAAAGGGCCCACACCACAGGCCTTCGGCTGAGTCTGCTTGCCCCAGCCCCTCAGGGGCAGGTGAAGGACCCTCGGTATCTCGGTGTCTGCACTTTCACGTGCCTCGGTGGAGGCGGTGCCTAGCTGCCACCTCAGTGGCTGTCCCCCATGGACCCCCTTCCTCAGGCACATCCTTCCTCCAGCCTCAGCCAAGGTTTCTCAGCCCAGGCCTCCCCAGCCAAGGTCTCTGTATGCACATTTCCACTTCCATATAGGAATCTGAAAATACCCTGACTAGGCAATACAGAGACCCCAACCTAGCTCCTCTCCCAGGCCCTGGTTTCTGCGGAGGGTAAGATCCCTTCCTACCAACCTAGACATTACCTTGGCCCGGAGGTTCTCTGCTCTGGCAAGATGACATTTTGGACCAGGTAACCCTTCGTCATAGGGTCTGTCCTAGGCATCATAGGATGTTTAGCAGCATCCCTGCCTCTACCCACTAAACGCCAGTAACACCCTCCCCCCACCTTTCCAGTCATGACAATCAAACATGTCTCCAGCAAATGCCCTGGGGTGGGGGGCGAGAGAGAACCACTGCTGCACTCCTAACCCACACAGGGCATCCTTGACTTCATCCACCGCCTGTGAGGCTGCTGAGAGCTACCTGTTCTCCACCACCTCTGGTCTCAGTTCAGCTCTGGCTGCTTTTGTCTGGATTCAGTCAGAGGCGTCACCATTTCCAATTCATCCTCCCAGCGCTCAACACAAGCCTGGGTACGTAATTCATGTTTAACACACGTCTGTTTGTGTGATGAACAGACTCCTGCAATAGTGTCCCAAATAGTCTCCAAGCCTCTTCTCCTCTTGGCCAGTTGCTATCTTTTAAGGTGCAGATCTGACCTTGCCATGACCTTGTTCTAAAACATGCTATGGCTCCCCACACGGACGTCTCAAGTTACCAGGCTGGCACACTTCTTTTCCAAACCACCTCTGCCTCATCCCCATGCTTATCCCGAACTGATCTTAAGCCAAATGAAGCACTGCTTTTTCACAAATACACCTTTTCTTTCTCCCAGTGGTAAATGCTTGAGATCCCAGAGAGCTCAGGAGGTGGCCTGGAACATACTGATGGAGGGGATGGATGGGAGAATGGGAGAGTGTCTGGGAACTCCCTAGGATAAAGCTTTGAGGTCCTTTTGAGGCCAGGAAGATAATCCTTAATCTGTGGGACTGACCCCAGTGAAGAAAGCTTCACCCATCCTAACCAGCCACGTTAAGGGAAACACTTGCCGAGAGCACTCTCTCTGCCTGGACCTATTAAGTGGTCCAGCTTAGGCTCTCACAGAGGCTTGGCCCCAGAGATCAGACTGTAGGAAAAAAATCAACCTTCTTGATAACGAGCATCATTAGTCTCTCAAGGACATTGATGTGAGCAGTCGGGGGGCTTCTCGGGACAGGGCTTTGTTCCTTCTTCCCCTACAGAATGTGAGGAACCCTAACCCTGAGCGCACACCCCCCTGGGTGCTGGCGTGGGCAGGGATCCCAGAGACGGAGCCTCCCATGTCTGCCCCGGAGCACCCACTGCTGCGCCTTGAACAGGGCGTTTGTTCTATAAACATTGAAAGCTGTTTGACTGTAGCTGATTAAAAATGCACGGGTCTCGTTCTGACAGTGAGCGGACAATGCAGGGGACGTGGAAGTGCTGGTGAGAACTGGAGGGATGCCTGCGGGCTCGGCCAGTCCCCAGCCCTGCAGACTGCGCATCGGGGCACAACCCCTCCCCTCCAGGCGACGGTGGCCTCTGTTCACGGGCACGGGTCTGTGCCTGGCAAAGTAGAGCGGCTGCAGGCAGAGGGTGTAGCAGTGGACCTGGGCTCACTGTCTGGGGAGCAGAGACAAGTCACCTGACCCTTTGGCCTGGGCTCCCTGACCGGCCTCTCTGCCGGCCTCCCTTTCTCTCTGAGAAGGACACACGACCAGGCACGGGGCCTGTGCTCCGCTGGTGTCAGCCTTTCTGCAGGTTTAGGGGCAGGAAGCCTCCCCTGCTGGGGGCCAGAGCCATGTGCCCTGGGTGGCCAGACTTCCCTTGACCCCTGGGCCCTGGCGAGGAGGACTGACTGGATGTTTACTGTGCTTCCCTGTCATTACCTAAAACTTAAAGAAAAGAGAGATAATGAAGGTTTATTGTTCAATGAAATTAAAACCACCCAGTAATCCATGAAGGAAAGTGCAAGTCTCTCTCCCATCCACCAGAGCGAGCATCTCCTGGGTGGTCATTACATGCCAGGCATCGTCCAAGGTGTATTTCATGTCTTCTTTCATCTGTTCATTCATTCATTCATTCCACAAGCACCTGCCAAGTACCCGCACTCATGCCAGGACCTGCCCCACCTGGGGACAGCATGTACAAGAGGGTCCTGGCCCTGCTCAGCGCTGCCTGCAGTCTGGTGGCGTTGCGGGTGGAGGACAGGAATGAGAACATTAACACACACAGACACACACGACTACCAAGTGCAGGAAGGGACAGATGCCGCTGGAGAGGGTCACACAGCTGTAAAGGGCGGCCACCCGATGAAGGGGTGCCCGCCTTAGTCAAGATGCCTCTACCCTGTGTGCCCACCTCGTTCGTTCTCAGGTGCCAGGCCACCCCACAGCCTCCTGGGAGAGCCCCCCCCCCCAATCACTGTCGTGCTGCACTGTCCCCAGTCCTGGGCAGGAAGAGGGGCATCTTCCCGGAGGGAAATGCCAAGGCTGCTGTTGGCCTGTACCAAGCTCCCCCTGCTTCCAAACACACCCTCGCCCCACCCAGCCCCAAAGAGAGGCCTCTAAGGAAGCATTTTCGATTCTCCACGCCGGGTGCCCTACGAACAGCTCCCCAACAAGCCAACACTGTTCTCACCCACCTCCCAGCATCCCAGCTCCAAAAAGGGGAGGCTGTCACCGATAATGATATGAGATAATTAGACTGCAGCTGGGATATTTTGCTGAATGTCTAATCGTTTTCATTTGTGGGAGCTGAAAAAAGCACTTATATGCCCCGGAGAAGGCCATATACATGCGGGACACGCTGGGGAGGAGGAAAGGCCCCTCTTAAACCCAAGGCTCTGCCTTGACCAGCCGAGTCGCTGGCATCATCTGAATGTGTGCTCACAGCCAAGAGGAGGGGCCAGTGGGAACCACCTGTTCCCGTAGAAGAAAAAGTCTCACATTTGGGGGCTAATGGAACTATGGGCTCATAAATTCCAGCAAGGTCTGGGTGATGGTAAATTCACACACTGAGTTAGGGGTCCAAACATGACTTGGACCCATTCCAGGCTGCAGGGACACAAAGCTACAGTTTTGAAAAGATGTGTGTGTGTGTGTGTGTGTGTGTGTGCGCGCACGCACGCGTCTGCGTCCCTAGGAGCTCCGGGTCACAGGGGACCAGGTGAAGTCACAAGTGAGACCCGACCCCAAGGAGACTGGAGCTGGATGCAGAATGAATCCTGCGAGGCCTAAGTTACAGCAGGGAAATCGTCCAAGGGCCCAAGGCCAGGAGAAGTTAATAAAGGAGCTTTTAAATGTGCAGATAGGAAATCATGGCTCTTAGCAAACAGAGGAGGCTTTCCCCTCTGTGCTTTTTCTTAACCTGTTCTCTCTCTGTGAAATCCAACTCAGTGCCCACATACCATGTGCCTGCTCCATGCAGAGCACAGTGTAGATGCTGTGGGCTGCAGGGGGGTACGGTCTGCTCTCCCATGCACATCCCACCTTGCCCTCCAAAGGCCACTTCAGATGCCACCATCTGACCATCCAGCGCCAGGCACCCTGAGTCCACCAGGTACTACGCACACCAGCAAGCCTCGACCACACCGGAGGAGGGGGTCTCCTTTCTGACCAGCTTCTGCCATGCATTCACTTCCCCTCATCTCTGATCACTTTCCGTCTTCTATAGTAATAATCTTCACTCTGTCCTAGCTTCCCAAGCAACTGTATTCTCTGTGAGGACAGGAATTTTGCATCCCCTGCAACACCGAGGAGAATCTCAATACAGCTCCCCTCAATACAGCTTCCCTCACTTTAATAAGCACAAGAGTGGGCTTCCCTGGTGGCGCAGTGGTTGAGAGTCCGCCTGCCAATGCAGGGGACACGGGTTCGTGCCCTGGTCCGGGAAGATCCCACATTCCGCGGAGCATCTGGGCCCGTGAGCCATGGCTGCTGAGCCCGCGCGTCCGGAGCCTGTGCTCCGCAACGGGAGAGGCCACAACAGTGAGACGCCCGCGTACTGCAAAAAAAAAAAAAAAGATAAGTACAAGAGCTACCACTGGCAGCCTGCCAAGCCTTGGGCAGAAGCTCTGTAGCATTATTCCATCTATCCTCACAAGTGGCCTGCAGGGTTGGTATTATTACTTGCATTTTACAAGTGAGAGAAGGGAGGATTAAAGAGGTAAGGAGACTATCCTAGGTCTCCCCCCTGGCAAGTGGCTGAATCAGGGTCACTCCAAGTGGGTCTGACACTAGCGATGTCCTAAACCCCTACGGAGAACGTGCTGAACTCCATTTGCACAGCGTGTGGTTTAAACACAAACATCTTCCCGGCAATGGACTTGCGCTTCTGTCTTGCCTGGCAATCACTTTGTTTGCAAATTCAGGAAGACTGCCTTTTATCAAGCTAATTTCAACGGTTATTACAAAATATAAACTAATTAAATCTAAATTATTGAAGATGTGCAGTTACACTTTAGAAACAAAAAACGGTAAGGAATTCAAGAAAAGCAGAGGAGGACCTAAGAAATGCATAGGCGGTCATCTTGACGCAGGGTTTGTTCCTATTAAACAGGTTCAGTAGGTGGCTGTTAAATGAATGAATGTGAAAATGAATGATGAATGAGTATGCATGAAGTGGGTGGGCTTTTAGGATGAACATGCACTTGCACTGTACTTCACTCCCCTCAAGCCCTGACCTGTAATTAACCTGGATTTCTCTAAAATAAAGGAATAGACCAGTTGAACAGGACTGTATCTATTAAAGGAATTGAAACAATAATTAATAACCTCCCAAAGCGGAAAGCACCAGGCACAGATGGGTCATTGGTATATTCTACCAAACATTTAATAAATTGTACCAACTCTTTACAATGTCTTCCAGAAGACTGAAGCAGAGGAAATACTTCCTAACTCATTCTATGAGGCCAGCATTACCCTAATACGAAAGTCAGACAAAGACTTTACAAGAAAACCACAGACCCATATCCCTTATGAACATAGATACAAAAATCCTCAATGACATATCAGCAAATAGAATCTAACACTGTATAAAAAGAATTATATACATGACTAAGTAGGATTTATCCTAGGTATGTAAGGCTAAGTATGTTCAACATTTGAAAATCAATGTATGTAATCCATCATATAAACAGGCTAAAGAGGAAACATCCTATGATATCAATTGAAAGAGAAAAACCATCTGACAAAACACAACACCCATAAATGACAAAAACTCTCAACAAACTAATAGAGGGGAACTTCCTTAACTTGATAAAGAACATCTACTAAAAAATCTACAGCTAACAATACTTAATGGTGAGAAACTAGAAGCATTCCCACTGAGATCAGGAACAAGGCAAGGATGTCCCCTCTCATCACTCTTTTTCAACATCATAGTGGAAGTCCTAGCTAATGCAATGAGACAAGAAAAGGAAATAAAAGGTATACTGAAAGGGAATAAGAAGTAAAACTGTTTTTGTTCACAGATAATAGTAATTACTTATGTAGAAAATCCGAAAGAATTGACAGCGGGGAAAAAAAAGAATTCCTGGAACTAATGAGCAATTGTAGCAAAGGTGCAATACGCAAAGTTAATATAAAAAGAGTCATTGCTCTTCTATATACCAGCAATGAACAAATGAAATTTGAAATTACAAACACAATACCATTTATACCAGCACCCCCCAAAATGGAATAGGTATAAATCAAACAAAATAAATTTCAAAATCTCTATGAGGACAACTACAAAACTATGATGAATGAACTCAAAGAAGAGCTAAATAAATAGGTATTCCATGTTCATGGATAGGAAAACTCAATATTGTCAAGATTCTAGTTCTTCCCAACTTGATCTATTGATTCACTGCAGTTCCAATTGAAATACAAGCAAATTGTTTGTGGATATTGACAAACTGATGCTACTTTTATAGAGAGAAGCAAAAGACTGACAAGAGCCAGCACAATACTAAAAGAGAAGAAAAGTTGGAAGACTGACATTACCTGGACTTCAAGATTTACTGTAAAACTACGGTAATCCAGACAATGTGGTACTGGCAAAAGAACAGACAAATGGATTAATGGTACATATCAGAGAGCCCACAAAGAGACCCACATCAATAGAGTCAACTGATTTTTGACAGAGGAACAAAGGCAATACAATAGAACAAAGACAGTCTTTTCAACAAATGGTGCTTGAACAACTGGACATCCACAAGCAAAGAAATGAATGTAGGCACAGATCTTACACCCTTCACAAAAATTAACTCCAAATAGATCACAGTCTTAAATGTAAAACTGAAAACTATAAAACTCCTAGAAGATAACATAGGAGAAAATCTAGATGACTTTGGGTATGGTGATGACTTCTTAGATGCAACACTGGAGGCATGATCCATTAAAGAAGTAACTGATAATCTGGATTTCATTAAAATTAAAAATTTCTGCTTTGTGAAAGACAGTGTCAAGAGAATGAGAAGACAAGCCACACACTGGGGGAAACTATTTGCAAAAGGCATACCTGATAAAGGACTGTTATCAATAATATACAAAGAATTCTCGAAACTCAACAATAAGAAAATAAACAGCCTGATTAAAAATTGGGCAAAAGAGCCAAAAAGATACCTCAGGGAAGAAATATACAGATGACAAGCATATGAAAAAAATGTTCTACATACATGCCACCCTCCCCCACATCATTCCCCTGATCTCCAGGAACACTGAACTTTGGTGGTCCACCGCCAACCATGTTTTCCCCATCCCGGTTACAGGGGAAGGCCGTTTTAGTGTGTATACCAAATTTTAAAAGTCAGGGACTTTTCCTGAGTGTATGTGGTCCAGTACAGATACGTGATAACCTGCACCTTTGTCCTTGCCCACAGTTAGAGTCAGACAAGTGCTCACAGGTGCAGACTTTGGGGAGAGGACAACACGTTGGTGTATCTTGTTCTGCTCATTTATGAAGCGTCACAGACACCCCACCCTGTCAGCCCCTAGAGGTCCAACGCACGCCTCTGAAGGGCAGCATTTTGGTCCATGATGCAGAAGTGGAAACAATCTTTTATCGACCTTTCCCTATTGATGGGCCTTTACATTTTTTCTTTAATTTTATTTTTTGCCACAGTAAACATCTTACTCACTGGCCCTGAAGTGAGGGCAGAGAGTCTGATTTTTCACTTCTTCCTCCTACAGCCTTGAGCAGGTTTGGCCACTTAGGAGGTGATCAGTCCCCATCAAACAAGACAGGCACAGATGGCCATTCACCCGCCATGAATTTTGACATGTTTTTTTCTTTGTGTTTAGGCCCTGTGGCAGAGTCTCCAATCAAATAAATAAATTATTTAATTTGATAATGAAATTAAATTGATACATACATTTATTTTTAATCACTTGAGGATTTCAATGCATTCTATGTATCTATCTTTTAACATAAATATGGAATCTTTTAGAGGAGAACCATCATCTCATTCACACCACTACAATTTGTCCCAGGGACAATTTTCCCAACATACAGCACCAACTATGTTACTGCATCTTTGGGACAGGATATCGAGAAAATTGAAATTACTTTGAAGCAAGATAAGGGAAGTTCAAAAAATATAAGTGTTATGGTGTGGGTTTTCTCAGAATGAGCTGAGCTTGTGGAATCTTTCCTCTTTTTAACTTTTTATACTGGAGTATAGTTGACTTACAATGTTGTGTTAGCTTTAGGTGTATAGCAAAGTGATTCAGTTATATACATATAGATAGATAGATAGATAGATAGATCCTTTTTCAGATTCTTTTCCCCCATAGCTTATTACACAGTACTGAGTAGAGTTCCCTATGCTATACAGTAGGTCCTTGTCGATTATCTATTTTATACATAGTAGTTTGTATCTTCTCATCCCAAACTCCTAATTTATCCCTCCCCCCACTCCTTTCCCCTTTGGTAACCCTAAATTTGTTTTCTGCCTCTGTGAGCCGTGTTTCTGTTCTGTAAATAAGTTCATTTGTATCTTGTTTTAGATTTCACATGTACGTGGTATCCGATGGCACTTGTCCTTCTCTGCCTGACTAGTAAGTCAGTATCATTTAGCATGATCATCTCTAGGTCCATCCATGTGGCTGCAGATGGCATTATTTCGTTCCCTTTTATGGCTGAGCAGCGTTGCATTGTGTATTTGTCCCACACCTTTTTTATCCACTCCTCTGTCGATGGGCACTTAGCTTGCTTCCGTGTCCTGGCTCATCTTTCTAACTGGACCTTGACAAGAGAAGCCCACCAGGCGCAGCTCAACTACTTCGTTTGGAAGGTCAGCTGGGGACCCTGGAAGTCGTCTCTGACTGTCTCAGAAGTGCTGAGGGAAGCAAACCTATCCCTGGAATAACGATGAGAAACAAGGAGCTCCCTCTTTCTTCTGTCACAGCAATGAATCATCAGCGTAAGTCAGGCTGTTGGAGAAGCCCCACCTCCGACCCTAGAGGGAAGACGCCTCGCCTGGCCTGTCAGACCTCATGAGCCTCCGCACAGGATCTGACGTCCTTCTCCAGCCTGCTCCCTGCCCCATCCCAGCCACCCGGGGCCGCCCTCGCCTCCAGGAGAAGCCACCGCAGAGCAGGCCTCTCTCAGAAGCCCGAGGAGACACCCCAGGTCAGCACATAGCCCCCAGAGGTGACCCACCGCACTCTCTTCTTCAACTCCAGCGTCAGGCCAGGGGAAATCGCAAGGGTCAGGAGGGAAGATGGATGAACCAGACGACGCATTTCTGTGCAAGCATACGAGGAGGGGGTGATGAATCTTGGGCAAGAAGTGCCTCACCGACAGGAAAACAACATGGCCGCGGCCTCCACCCTCGGAGCTCTGAGGGAAAGCCTGGCTCAGCCCAAACATCTCACCCTCGATGGCCTCTGTGGCTGCCCTGGGCCTACTTCCCTGAGGATGTGTCAGAACAGCGAGTCTTTGGTTAACTGCCCAGCCCTGCTCTTGCGGAGGGAGACGGCACACGCTCTGTCCACAGTAGCTTCCCCCACCTTCAGTGTTGGCGACACTTGTCATGAGCGAGGGGCCTCCTCACGCAAGTGCCCAGAGCGGGGAAGCAAGGCGGGGGCCTCCGGGCGAGGACTCGAGAGTCTGGCTGGCACACGGCCCGGGCTTGAGGCACGCGGCCAGACAGGGCCACTTGGTCCTGGAGGCTTCTCCGTGTTGACCTACCAGCTCCTCAAGTGACCGCACTCTGCCCCGCGGACGTGTCACAGGAGTGGCAGAGATCAGAGGGGAGGAAGGCTTTTAGAGGTGCTCTGATCCCAGCTCCACATTCACTAGGGAGCCCACCTGCAAATGCCCTGAGCTAGGCTCTGGGGATGCGGGGCCTGCCGTCAGGGTCCTGGAGAGGAGGTGGCCGCCAGCAGATCAAGGCCACCAAGTCCGCAGCGCTGTGACCGTCACCATAATCCCTCCTCTCCCCAAACCTGACCCTCCCCCTTTCCTGCTGCCCCCGTGGAAGGTGCTGCTGTCCCCCCAGCTGTCTAATCAACTGGGGGTCATCCTGGTGTCTCCCACTCTTACCCCAAACATCTAAGGCACAGTTATCTGAGAATCGTGCTTCCTGAAATTTGCGGAATTGGCCCACTTTCTCCATCCCGTTGTCACTGACCTAACTGCAGGGCACTGTTATCTCTCACTGCATCAGCCTTGCAAGTGGCCTTTGCTTCCATCAGCCTCTCACCCACACGGAGCCAGCAGCACTTTTCATGCACACGGATCTCCTGCTTACACTCTGTAAACGGCTTTCAGACTATCCTCGAGCTCCTTATAAGGCCTTCAGGATCTGCGCTTTGCCTACTTTTCTAGCTTCATCAACCTACGCATCCAGGGGTAATTCACTCACCTACCTATCCATCTACCCATCCAACCAACGTCTTACCTCCCAGGGCTGCTCATCTGGCCCTGACCTCATGGTGACCACACTGTCATTATGACACAGCAGCTAAGGTTTTACTCTTAATCCTAAGTCCTGCTTTATCCCCCAGTGTGGTTCCTGCATCCCCACCAGGCCCTCCGCCCACCTGGACCTCAGCCTTCCCGCAGGAGGGCCCTGGTCTGCTGCCACCCTCCACCCCGTCCACTGGCTGATGTGTTTCCCTGATGGGAACGCCTTCGCCTGCTCTCGAGTTCCACAGCGCTGAGCTCGCCAGCTTGCGGGGACAGCCCCAGTGCTTCCTATGAGACTCTGCAGCCCCGGTGCCCACGCGGACCCCTTCTCCTTCCGCAGAGTCTACAGCCAGAGCAGCACTTCCCCTCCATGTGCGCACGGCCCCCCAGCCCCACTGCCCACGCCAGCAGGCAGGCCCAGCTCCGGCATGGTCAGTGCCAGTCCAGTCCGCCTGTCCGGCTGCTGAAGAGCAGAGGCCTCCCCAGCTCTCCTCTGGCAGATGTGAGGGCTGGGAACGCCCGGAATTAGGAGACATGGGAGGACAGACAAAACCCCTGTGGGAAGTGCTGGCCAACTGCAGAATAAAGTGGTACAAGTCTCTCCAACCCCATCTGCCTGAGAAAATGATAGCGGGTGCAGCTCTCCCACCGCCGCCGCCAGGGAGGCCTCCAGAGCACTCCAGGCGGCGAGACTCCGGATGCCTGGGGCCTCAGTCGGGGGGTGGGAGCGGGCGTCCTCGCGTGCCTGCAGCCTGGCCCCGTGTGGGAGGGGCCTGCCCTGTGCTTCCTCCAAGCGGAGACCCTGAGATGGGCTGTCCCCAATCCCTGCCCTTCCTTCCGTGTGGGAGAAGACAAGGCAGGGAACTTCAGGAATTGACGGAACCGCAACCAGAACCGGAGGGATCCCCAGGCCCTTGGGCCTAATGGGAGAGAGCGGCTAAGAAGGGACCAGAAAGGCGTCATTCCTCAATACAGATGTCCCAGAGGAGACGAGACCAGACAGGAGAAAGAATTGAAAGCATCTTGATATGGTCTCAAGTTTTAGAGATGAACACATACCACTGCAGTATTCAGAAAAAATACATTTCTCAAAAGTTGATAGAGGCATGACCAAATTTTGCTTGGAATGGCACATGTAGGGAAGGTTTCCTTAAAAGACCTCTTTCTAGTTTAAAGAACCTGATTGTTTTCATTAGGACAGGATGTGGTGATACCTGGCAGAGTAACAAGAGAAGGATAAAACTGAGAAAAAAAAAAATCATTGAGGTTTCTGTTAGACCGAAGAGGGATGAAGAAAATCACTCAAGAATCCCGGGCTGTGTGATAAAAACGACTTCCAAGTCTCAGAGACGTCTTGGCCTTGTGATCACAGACGCCACCCTCAGGTTCCTGCTCTTGCAGGATTCTTTTCAAAATTGTGGTAACATATAATTAACATAAAATTTACCATTTTAACCCCTATTGAGTGTACAGTTCAGTGGCATTAAGTCCCTTCACAGGGCAACCTTCACCACTAGCATCTCCAGAATTTTTCCCAAAGTGAAACTCCACACGCATTAAACAGCTCCCATTCCCCTCCCCCAGTCCCTGGGAACCTCTATTCTACTTTCCGTCTCTGTGAATCTATTCTAGGGACCTCGCTTGAACGGCACCACACAGTATTTGTTCTCTGGCTTTATCTCACTGAGCACAGGGCCCTCAAGGTTCATCCCCGCTGTAGCTGGGTCAGAACTTCCTTCCTTTTCAAGGCTGAATAATACTCCACTGTATGGATGGACTTTGTTTTGTTTATCTATTCATCCATCCATTGATGGACACTTTGTATGCACTGGCTTTCAGGTCTAAAGACAAAGGGTCAAACTGAATTCGATCAAGTTGACCTATCAAAGGCATGGGCTTGTTAGTTAATTCAATTTTTAAAATCAAAGCTATCATATAATTTAAAGAAAAATGTTTATTTTATACAATTTCACTTTAGACAGGCAGATACACAGCACCCAATCCCCAGACTTCCTCATTTCCGCAATTCTCTTCCATCCCTAGTGGTTTTTACAGCCTCTGAGCTGCTAGAGAGCAGACGGAGTGAGATTCCTTGGTTCCCTTTCCTTAAAATGCCTTCCTGGAATGTAAGGCTCTCTTTTCATTTCCACTCATTCTCATTACTTCTGGCATGGTGACCCCCGGCATGTCAAGTGGAGCATCTACACACTCTTGATTTTACTACAGGAGAAGTGGCCTGCATTGGGGGATGCTGACCTACTTTCTCCCTGTGAGATATTATAAAAAGACACTCAGCTTTGCAGATAAGTGTCAACATTTTGACCATTTCCTTTGCCTTTTTTCCCACTGATGACACAGTGCACAGTCTCGCCGTGGCTCTGCACTTGGCCCGGGGGAGGACTGGGCTGCCTTACCACCTTACCTGTTCCCCGCTCTGCAAATCACCTGTCTATAGGTAAGGGCCCCCGGGCCTGTGTCCATGAACCAAAGGAGCCTGGATATAAAGACAGAGTCTTCAAGGATGCCCACGGGGACTTGGCTCGAGTGGTTTTAGCAAGACGGAGGAGGCGGAGTTAGACTGTGGAAAGGGCAGAGGAATGGATTTCCAGAGGTAAAGAAATGAACGAAGAATTCATCTGTTGGGGGGGAAAGCTGACTGCCCAGAGACCAAATGCAGGCAAGAAAGCCTGTTTAGCTCACTTGGTGTAAAAGAGTATTTTATTCAGTTGTCCACATTTTTATTTTATTTTATTTATTTAAATTTATTTTATTTATTTATTTTTGGCTGCATTGGGTCTTCGTTGCTGCGCACGGGCTTTCTCTAGTCGCGGTGCGTGGGGTCTACTCTTTGTTGTGGTGCACAGGCTTCTCACTGCGGTGCCTTCTCTTGTTTTGGAGCACAGGCTCTAGGCACACGGGCTTCAGTAGTTGTGGCACGTGGGCTCAGTAGTTGTGGCTCTTGGGCTCTAGAGCGCAGGCTCAGTAGTTGTGGCGCACGGGCTTCAGTAGTTGTGGCACATGGGCTTCAGTAGTTGTGGCTCGAGGATTCTAGAGCGCAGGCTCAGTAGTTGTGGCGCATGGGCTTAGTTGCTCCACGGCATGTGGAATCTTCCCTGACCAGGGCTCGAACGCATGTCCCCTGCGTTGGCAGGCGGATTCTTAACCACTGCGCCACCTCGGAAGCCCTGTCCACGTTTTTAAATTGTAGCGTTTCGAACAAAAAAGATGTCCAGCATCTCTTGAAAACTCAGACATACCCACCCAGGCTGCACTGGGCTGAACCTGAGTGGGGCAGGTGCTGCTCCGCCCAGCCTGGCTCTGCCAGCCCCTGGACCACACCTGCCTGGCCTGTGCCCTGTGACCCTCCTGCAGCTACGGGGCTGGGCACACAACAGAATGGGCACACAGGAAATCTGTGCTGTTCCCGCTGAATGGTGGTTGTCCAGGAATCCAGGGATGGAGAAGAAGGAGATTCCAGTTGGAAAGAAAGTTTAATCTGAAGTTCTTGACTTTAACATTTGGAGGCATTCAGAATCAGTGCACCCTCCACAGCCTGGTGCAAGCCCAGCCTTTTCAGTGGTCCTGACCTTGATCTTGACCTCTCAGACAACGCAGGACCTCCTGTTTACACCAACCCTCCTGCTCTTTCCCATCTTGGCCAGCCTTGTTCCAGGAGCGCCTACGGACAGATGTCTGCCTTGGCCAGCTCAGTGCCTCCTTCCGGCCGATGTTCTGCTCTGCATGGGCTCGTGTGGGAAGCCCTTCATCTGTCCGTTCCCAAGCCCACGCTGGGCCCCTTCTGAGTACCGAAGCGTGCCCGGGGACGGCGAGATGGGAGGTGTCCAAGGTCAGCAGGGGCCTGGTAGGGAACTTGTCCCTGGGACTAAGCAGATGGGATTCTTGCATGAAGATGACCAGGAGTCTCCAGGGTGTTTAATCAAGGAAGCACCAAGGTCAGGGCAGAGTTTTCAGAGAGATGTTCTGGGGATGGGTGTACGGGGTAGACCAGAAGCCTGGGCGGGCTGCAGCGCCAGCCATCCCAGTGGCCTGTCCCCAGCTGCCTCCCCACTGGGGTCCATCTCTTCTCTCTGCCCTCCAGGTGCTGCCCCCTCCCTGGCTGTGTGGAACACGTCTCCATGGTTGTTCTTCCCACTTCCCGTGTACCTGAACTGCCTTCCCACCTGGACTGAAATCCCAGTGAGAGCCGGGCCATGCTTCCCCTCCCCTCGTATCCCCTACGTGGAGATATAGTGACCTGTGCTCAACTGAACCTTCAAACTGTGCGTTGCGATCGCCAGTGATCACAAACAATTCTGCGCTTGGACCTCTTCTTGTTTTTTTCTTTTTTCTGGAATAACTAGACCTAAAATGTAAGATTCCTTGTTTGGAAAATCACACGCTACAGTCATCTTCCAAAGATAAAGTTTAACATGTCCTGGGTGTTTTTGCTACAGGAGGCTAGGATGTTTGAAAAATAAAGAAAGATGAAAGAATTTAAAAAAAAAGTTCCCAAGAAGAATTCTATAATTGATGGAATGGGTCCCTTTTGTTCATAGGACTGAAAAGTTCTAAAGTCATAGTTTACTGAAAAAGCTACAATGTGAAGCACAAGCAAGTGATCTCAGTTGCCGAAATATCTGGAAAAGCATTTTACTGGAATGTTATTCTGCTATTTAAAGATAATGAACGACGGGGATTAGTTCATAGCCTTTGTTCAGAAAGGCAGGCACACAATTTTGTTCCAAGAGAGGGAAGCATCCCTCTGCGGTAGCAGGCTTTTTGCATGTCGGGTTCCTCGAGTTCTTCACAGAAGGTTTGATAACATGACATCCTAACTCATGTCAACATGGAGCGCCCTGGGATGTGCAGGTCCAGGCAGGGTCAGAGAGCACATATTTGGGGCTTGAGGATGGACATAATGCCTTGACAAAGGTGACTGGCTCTGTTTCTGTTTTTCCAATTCCAAATGCAGAAGCAATGATACTAATTTTTATCCATTTACATACTTCCCACCAGTAGCAAAAAAGAATATTAAGAGGTAATATCATGTGAAATGTATCATAAAGCTGTGGAAAAAAAAATTTAAAAAGTAATATCTATCCAGCAACCCCAGTTCTGGGTAAATATCCAAAAGGAGTGAAATCATTACCTCAAAGAAACATCTGCCCCTCCATGTTCACTGCAGCATTATGACAAGATACGGAAACAAACCAAGTGCCAACTGATGGACAAACGGATAAAGAAAATGTGAGACACACACACGCAAATATATTTTATATATATACATGTATATATATATATATATATATATATATATATATAGAGAGAGAGAGAGAGAGAGAGAGAGAGAGAGAGAGAGATGATGGAATACTACTCAGCCTTAAAAAAGACAGAAACCTTCCCGTCTGCAAAAACATGGGTGAAACTGGAGGGCAGTACGCTGAGTGAAATAAGTCAGACACAGAAAAACAAATACTGTATGATCTCACTTATATGTGGAATCTAAAAAGTGTCAAATTCATAGAAGCAAAGAGTAGACTGGTGGTTGCCAGGGACTGTGGGTGGGGAAATGGGGAGACGTCGTTTCATAGAAACTTTCAGTTATAGGATAAATAAGATCTAGGGATCTAATGCACAGCATGGTGACTATAGTTAATAACACTGTGTCGTATACTTAAAATTTGCTAAGAGATTAGATCTTAAGTCTTCTCACCACACAAAAGGTAATTACTGGAGGTGAGGTGTACGTTAATCAGCTGGATGGTGGTAATCATTTCATAACGTATATGTATCAAATCATGTTCTACACCTTAAACATATACAACAAAAAAGTAATATCAATTCTAAAAATGTTCTGGATTGAAGAAAGTATAAGATTACTTTAAAAATGTCCACTTAACCAACAATTAGTCATGACTGAGCTGTGCTCCATGATTAGAACTTAGAGGATTCCAGCTGAATGGCACACCCCCCCCAATTAAGGGGCTGCCATGCTGGCTTGTTCACAACTATTATTTCACTGAGACATTTTGTTTGTCAATTCCCTTCACAGTGAAGAAACTGAGTCCCAACACAAAAGCAATTTTGCACACAATAGTCATGGCGGGACTTGGCGAGTATAGCAGGGCTCCTGACTTTTAACCAGCTTTGCACCCTACTAGGCTGCTACTCGGATACATAGGGGAATGAAAGCTTTTTAAAAAGAATATGAGATAGTATCATCTACTTGAATATTAGACATACATCTTTATTAATATCTATAAGTTAGAGCCATGGAGTTTACACACACATGTATACACACAAACTTACAAGAAGCTTATTTTTAAAAGGCATACACCAAACTATTATATATAGAATGGATAAACAACAAGGACCTACTGTATAGCACAGGGAACTATATTCAATATCTTGTAATAAACCACAATGGAAAATAATATGAAAAAATATATATATATATGTATAACTGAATCACTTTGCTGTACACCAGAAACTAACACAACATTGTAAATCAACTATACTTCAATTTTTTAAAAAAAGGCATACTCATGGAATTCCCCCTTTTTTCCCAACTGAGATATTGATTCTACCTAGGTGAGAAACGACCCTGGGACCTCTGCTTCCTCATCAGTGAAATGCCATCCCTGGTTGGGCAAACTGCTAGAACCTCCTTTCTGCTCAGAAAGTCCAGGATTCTAATTACAAATTACACTCGTGGTTTAATTTGGGCAAGTGCAGAGTTGCCAATCACCCGATTTTCACCAATTCCGATATGAGTGAACTGTACAGGGTGCTAGAGAGGAATTTTAGCCAAATGATTCATGACAAAGTGCCTTTGATTTCTTCCCGAGGTGGGGAAAAATGCAGGTATTTTTTCAAAAGGCATCGTCATCTGAATAAACACAATGTAAATCACATATTTAAAACCTGCATCCCATTAATAAAAATTTTGCAGCCAGATCACTGGAATCGGCACCTTTACTTTTGCATTGTGTTGGCTTGCCAAGCCTCTTCAGGAATAAAAATATCAGAGTTCTGTCTCCAGGAGAACAGAATACGGAAGGCGGAGGATGTACGAGTCTCAGCTCTCAACACCCCTGTCACTTCCTACACAGGCCGCCTTCACTGTTTCAAGAATCATTATTCATGCCTTTTACAGGATGACAGCAACAAACCCTTGGTCATCTTTAAGCTGAACTGGAATTAGAAATTCTCAGCTAATTGCAACTAGATCAGCCAGGGAATGATTCTGCACAGTCAGCAGTTTGAGTAAGCAGTTCGGGGGTTACGACACCCACCCGCCTGGGTGTCAGAATCAGTTGTCTCTTCAATAGGGTTAATGGTCCAGGCAAACTCAGACATGTGTATGTGTGTGTGTGTGTGTGTGTGTGTACGTATATACACACTGGCCGCTATTAATTAAATACCACAAATATTGAATAAACAGCTCAAATAATGTCGTTTCAAACTACATTTTTTAAAAAGATAAACCCCAAATCTGTACCCATTTACGAAACAGTCTTGACATGAACTTCACTATGGGATCATCTCTACCGTGCTGTGATTGGTGAGGTTTGTAAAATTGATTTTAAGTATCACGGAGGATACAGTACTGTCACCATTTAAAAGATGACATCAGACACTCCTGGGTTATCTTACAGAGAGTAATTTTCAAATTTAAGTAAGAAATAAGAGGTGGGTTGTGTTCAGTGAAACGTGAAGGGCTGGGCTGCAGTCTGGGGAGCTGAGGAAAGAGCATCCCTTCACACACACATACACACACACCCACACACACCCACACACACAATGCTCTGTCACACCAGGACAGGGTGCCCCAGGGGCCGCATACCTGAGGCTCAGAGGCCTCTGCCACCTGCACATCAAGGACGAAGGTTACTGACTTAGTAAGAAATCATGTGGTTTCAAGGCTTAGTTTAATGACCGACACCAGGTGCCCCTTCCAGGAGCTTCTACCTTGGTGAGGCCCTTGCAGGAAGTCTCTGTGACCCTCTGGACTCTTAGGATACCCTGTCTTGGGCACTGGAGGGAGACCACAGCCCCCGAAAGCCTCCAGCCTGAAGCTGCCAGGGAGCTAGACCCATCTCCAAGCCAGGGTGCCCTGCAAAACGGGTCAGAGAAGGTGCCCTTGGGCAGAGACGGGGTGGGTCCTGTGGGAGAAGGGGGATCCCCAGGGACAGAACTGGGAGCAAAGAACAGAGCAGCAGATTTTAGACACCAGCTTGAGGGGAAGGGCCGGTGTCATAAAGCTTTGTATGGGGCCAGGGGAGTCGGAGGGGAGCCTCACCCCCCACAGCACCCAGAGGGCTGCTCCAGGGGGAGGGCGGCACCGTCAGTCACGTGTCCCTACTGCCGGCCTCTCCATGGAAACCGGAGGAGAGAAGGGCAAATGAAGATGGGGGCACCCGCTAATTAGAGGGTTTGCATGAGGTACATGGGGGCCGGGGCGGGGCCAGGGAGGGCAGCGGGGGGAGGGGGGCAGGGCTGGCAGGAAATTCCCTCTCGGGAAGGATGCTCATCGCGGGACCCCAAATACCAGCCCCACACTCAGCGCTGCCAGTGAAGAACAGAGCAGTCCCCTCCTCACAGGTCTAAAGAAGGAGGCCTCCAGCGGGTGCTGCCCTGGGCCACAGCCTCAGAGACACCTGGCTCCCTCCCGAGCCTGGGTCCCTAGAGAACAAGGTGTCTCCTTCCCCATGAAAGCAAACATGGGACGGAGGTGTCTGGCTCATGCTGCATGGTGTCAGCTTCTGAGTTTCCTAAACCAAGGCTGAACTAGGGAGGTGAGGAAGGGCCAGCACGTTTCCTACAGATGTGCTTATCCCTGGGAAAAGATGCGGAATTCCGGGAAACTCAAACCATCCCCAGGCTAGCCACGGAGTAGATTAGGGTTCCCAGTTTGGAGAGATAGCCAAGCTCAGTTTGCAGACAGTATCTTATTTCTTGAGGATGGATTTCAAAGACATGTCCCAAAAGGCAAATGTGTGTGACTCTCTCTCCAAAGCAAATAAAATTCTAACACATTAAAGGACAGGAATATCCTCTTAACATAAGAGCTTCACACTTGGGCTCTCAACAGGGAAGCAATGACACGGAGACCAGGGAGCTGAGGACGGACCTGGTACCCTTCCCCTCAATGAACCCACTCTAGTGCTGAGAAAAAGGGAAAGCGAACCCCAGCGTTTTTGTTTTTGATTCCAAGATTATCCCCTGCAAAGAGCCTTCATTTGAGAAAGCCCACCTCCTCTATACTGGTTCCAGAATTTGTCAGAACAAGTGTGAGAAAGAAAGCTGAGTGACTTTCAATCACTTGCGTTCTCTCTCTCTTTGGTTGCTTAACTAGTAGGTGTCTAACTCTTCCTAATTCACAAATTCTTTTCTTTTCTTTTTTTTTTTTTGCGGTACGCGGGCCTCTCACTGCTGTGGCCTCTCTCCCGTTGCAGAGCACAGGATCCGGACGCGCAGGCTCAGCGGCCATGGCTCACGGGCCCAGCCGCTCCGCGGCATGTGGGATCTTCCCGGACCGGGGCACGAACCCATGTCCCCTGCATCGGCAGGCGGACTCTCCACCACTGCGCCACCAGGGAAGCCCCACAAATTATTTTCTTAGACGTCACTTCATTAAAGTCTGGTCAGGATTATTATTCCCAGATGGTTAACACTGAGGCTTGAGAACACAGAACTTGCCCCAAATAGCCCAGCCAGGAGGGGTGGGGGAAGAAAACAGAATCCAAATTCTCTGACCCCAGCCCCTGTCCTCCACCACATGGGGTAGATCTGTCTTTCCCAGGTGATAGAGGTTGTCCTGGGCAACCCCATGGAGGAGAACAATGTGTGCTTAGCTTTACTTTCTCTGTTAAATGCCAGGGGACCTCAGATACATATTAGGATACTAGATGATATTCTAATTAAACAGCTTTGTAATATTAATTTGCGATTATACTTGAAAGGAAATTCCTAGGAAACCTAAAATATGCCACACATTTGAGCACATTTCCATCTATCCTACTTCAGAATTCTCCCTGGGTTTAATTTGGCCCATGATGTAAACAATCCCTCATTTTCATCCAGAATGTGTGGCATGTTGCTATGTTTTCAGGAAATAGACAAATCATCTTAATTTATGTAAAGAGTATTCGTAAAGATATGATAATGGGATCTGCGAGGCGTAAACACCGAATGTGTAAATATCACAGAATTATCTCTGCACATATTGTCTCCTAAAGGGAACCGAATCCCTTTGCTGCAAACAGTCCCTCAGGAGAACCTGACATTTTGTTATTTTGATGTTAATGTGCACGTGCAGGGGGCTGGAAGGCAGAATTCTAAAAATATCCCCCAGATTTCAACCCATCAAACACTAGTTTAGGTGCTGCTCAGAAGGGACTTGGCAGGGATGGACCTAGAGTCTGTCATACAGAGTGAAGTAAGTCAGAAAGAGAAAAACAAATACCGTATGCTGACACATATATATGGAATCTAAGGGGAAAAAAAAAAGGTCATGAAGAACCTAGGGGTAAGATGGGAATAAAGACACAGACCTACTAGAGAATGGACTTGAGGATATGGGGAGGGGGAACGGTGAGCTGTGACAAAGTGAGAGGGTGGCATGGACATATATACACTACCAAACGTAAAACAGATAGCTAGTGGGAAGCAGCCGCATAGCCCAGGGAGATCAGCTCGGTGCTTTGTGACCACCTAGAGGTGTGGGATAGGGAGGGTGGGAGGGAGGGAGACGCAAGAGGGAAGAGATATGGGAACATATGTATATGTATAGCTGATTCACTTTGTTATACAGCAGAAACTAACACACCATTGTAAAGCAATTATACTCCAATAAAGGTGTTAAAAAATATATATATACCCCAGATTCCAACCCGTCAAACACTAGTCTAGGTGCTGCTCGTCGGAAGGGACTTGGCAAGGGGGTTACGGTTCCCAACCAGCCGACTTTACAATAGGGAGTGCATCCGGGATTATCCGGGTGGGTCCAGTGCTGTCACGCGAGCCCTTAAAGGCAGGAAAGGAGCAGAGGGTGGGCACAGATGGTGGGAGCAGGGGAGGGACGCCCCCCACCCTTCTGGCTCTGAAGATGGGGGAAGGGGGCCAGGAGCCAAGGAGCCTCTAGAATCTGAGGCCCACCCTCCACCTTCAGCCATCACGGAAACGGGACCTCGTCTAAATGACCTTGGAAGAGGACACATCCCAGAGTCTCCAGCAAGGAGCACAGCCCTGCCGACACACTGACCTCATCCTGTGAGACTCCAAGCAGTAAACCAGCCAGAGAGAAGCTGCGTCCTGGGCTCCTGACCCATGGAAACTGTGGGATCAGAAGTGGGTATTGCTTTAAGCTGCTAAATTGGCAGGAACTTATCACATCGGCAACAGGAAACTGATAAGCACGAGTGGGAGAGTGGCCGTGGGCACACACGTGTGCATATGAGGGTGGTCTTTTCCCACCCTCCTTTCTCTAAGGGAAAAACAGAGAAGTGACACTAAAAACTACAGTGATGCACCCATGTGAGAGTCACAAGACTTGACTCTTCCTATAACTGTCCTTGTCACTTTACCTGTGTGGCTCTTCACTCTCCCAGAGGGATTGTGCACAGCTGGAAGGTCAGAATGTATTTTCATGTCTCTGATTTCCCAAACGATAAGCACTTAACATATATATTTGCATATGCTAAGTGTGCCAAATATAAAATGTAGGCCATCTATTTATTACTAAAACTCACTCTAAAGCAATAACTAACACATGGCAGAGCTCTTCACCATGGCACGATTTTTTGCGTGTTGCCAAATTTTCAGCACACACAGTGCATTTACTTTTCTTTTCCAATTTTTTTTTTCCTTCCAATGGGGAAGAAGAGAATCCTACGTAAGGCCTTTCATTGAATTAAAATGTTATGGCACAAATTTCTGTACCTTGTATCTTCCTTGTATTCCTTACTAGGAGAACCACAAAACGGATATATTGTTCATAAATAAGCATATGGTTCCTAAAAACGTTAGCCACTGAAAATGATATTGACCCATAGATTCAGATACGACTGAGTCAGTATTTAGCTGCTCACTTAAAGAGTCCACAGAGGCTTTAAAAAAATAGCTCCACTAGATAAAAAAACATTTTTGCTGGGAGATGAGTTCTGTTGTGATGAAAAAGACAGAGATCGAGGCAGAAAAATACGTCAGTCCACGGTGCTGCGGAGATAATCACAGGCAGTGATGAAACACACACACTTGTGTCCTGCCTTAAGAAAGAGCTCTTAACTTAAAAGGTGGAATAGGACCATTCTCCTGGAATATGTTGGTTCCCATTTTTCCTGCAATTTAGGATTCCTTCCTTTTGGGTAAAGAATCAAGGATGGCTAAGGAATTTCATTAATAAAAACAAAAGAAATGCTTTACAGTTCACCAAAGAGGAGGGAGGCATAGGGGATCCCGCCCACAGTTGAGAGCGATTTTGTGAAATCCTATTTAATGTACTCAGAACAGAAAGAAAGAATGATGGCATGGCGATGTATTCTATTGTGGGCAAGCTACTACCTTGGAAACGGTGTGGCAGTCAGTCTTTGAGCAAGGTAGCTCTACCACAATAAAATGCAAAAATGTAAATAATAAAGATATTTGAAAGCTAGTGTGTCTCCCAAGGGTTCTTAATCTTTTTGCTGACATGGATCCCTTTGGCCATCTAGTGAAGCTTATTCTCAGAATAATGTTTTTAATTGCATAAAATGAAATATATAGGACTAACAACCCAGTGTTTTTAATGGGCGAAATATTTGAACAGACACTACCAAAGAAGATGTACAGTTTGGCAAATAAGCACAGGAGAAGTTGCCCAAAACCACTGGTCATTAGGGAAATGAAAATTAAAACTGCAATGAGCTACTACTACTCACCTATAAGAATGGCAAAATTAGAAAAGTAAACAACAGACAACAGTAAATGTTGGCAAGGATGCAGAGCAACTGGAATGCTCATACACTGCTGATGGAAAAGCAAATAGTACAGCACTGCGGAAAACAGTTTGAAAGTTTCTTATAAAGTTAAACATACATGTGATTCAGCAACCCCATCCTACTTACTTATCCAAGGGAAACGGAACTAGATTCACACAGAAACTTATACGCACATGTTATAGCCATTTTATTCATAAGTGTCCCCAACGGAAACAACCCAAATTCTCCCCATCTGGAGAATGGTTAACCACAAGTGAGTACTTCCATACATGGAATACTACTCAGCAATGTTGATACACACCACAGCAAGAATGACTCTTAAACCCATATGCTAAGTGAAAGAAGCCAGACTCAAAAGGCTACATATTGTATGATTCTATTTATAGAACATTCTAGAAAAGGCAAACACTCTAGGAATGGAGAACAGATCAGTTGCTGCCAGGAGTTAGGGGTGGGGTTGGAGGGTCTGACTGTAAAGGAACAGCATAAGAGTAGTTTTAGTTGGGGAGGCAAAGACTGTGTCTTGATTGTGCTGGTGGTCACGCATCTCTGTGCCCTTGTCAAAACTCATGGAGCTGTACCCCAGAAAGAGTGACTTTTAAATCCTGAAAAAAATTTTTTTTAATTGTTCGTAAGTGAAGTAAGCCAGGCAGAGAGAGACAAATATCATATGATATCACTTATATGTGGAATCTAAAACAAAAGATACAAATGAACTTATATACAAAGTAGAAAGAGACCCACAGACATAAATTTATGGTTACCAAACAGGAAAGGTGGGGCGAGGGATAAATTAGGAGTTTGAGATTAACATATATATCACAGTACTATATATAAAATAGATAACCAACAAGGACCTACTGTACAGCACAGGGAACTCTACTCAATATTGTGTAAACAACCTATAAGGGAAAAGAATCTGAAAAACAATAATTATACATGTATAACTGAATCACTGTGCTGTACACCTGAAACTAACACAACATTCTAAATCAACTAGACTTCAATAAAAAAATAAGTAAAAACTAACCATAAAGTAAATATATATATATATATTGTTCCCACCATAAAAAAGTGTTTTAAGGGATGAGGAATATAGGATGACAAAGGAAGCCAGTTATATGAAAATGAAGTGTAAATTTGTTCCCCATCTAAATTTCCAGACCCTCTGAATTCTATCCATAGACTCCCACGAAATCCCAGGTTAAGAATCCGTGAGTGCAGACCAACACGATCAGCGATGTTATGAGGAGAAGAGTCTCTGTGGCCAAAACAGTTTGGAAATGCTGGCGTCCTCACACCTTCTCCAGTGGCACCTGAGGCAGCTATAGCTCTCAGCGCACCTGACCACACATGGCACTTGGGGAGGGGATACGTGTCCCAGAGAACCCTTTGGAAATACCATGTTAGATTAGCAGATTCTTGAGGGCGGTGCCCACGGTTTCCTGACCTTTGGGTCCCCAGCACCTGGCCCAGGTAGAGACTCAATAAGCACCTGTATTTGTTAAAACAAATAAAATATCCATCTTTTTTTTTTACTTCTAAAAAAAAAAAAATCGGGGCTTCCCTGGTGGCGCAGTGGTTGAGAATCTGCCTGCCAATGCAGGGAACACAGGTTCGAGCCCTGCTCTGGGAAGATCCCACGTGCCGCGGAGCAACTGGGCCCGTGAGCCACAACTACTGAGCCTGCGCGTCTGGAGCCTATGCTCCGCAACAAGAGAGGCCGCGACAGTGAGAGAGGCCCGTGCACCGCGATGAAGCGTGGCCCCCCCTCGCCGCAACTAGAGAAAGCCCACGCACAGAAACGAAGACCCAACACAGCCAAACATAAAAATAAAATAAAATAAATAAAAAATCAATTTCACCTATTTACCATACAACTCAAACTTCCAAGAAATTTACTTAAAATATTTTGTTGCTTTAATACTAAGGATTTATATAATAATTTTAACATGAATCGGGATTGATAACTTTATTATGTACACAGCACACATCGTGGAAGAAATTAACCTGAAAAATTACAGTTGACAGAATCTAATTACATAAGCCACCATGAATGCAAAGCACCTCCTAATTTTATTTTACAATGCATATTAAACTCCTTCCCCCCAAATACAATGGCTTAATGTTGTAACCTGAAATGTATGCCAATCCACGGTTTAATTTTGCTTTTAAGATTAAGTAGCACATGTGTAATTTAAAAGTCATTTGAAACAGCAAACAATGTCATTGGGCTTACAATTAATGCACTTTTGACAACTGCAAACAAATTGAATGCGTAAATCTATTCACAACAATCTCTGTATTTAACAGACATGTCACTTTGCATGACTATACAGTTAATTTTCATTCTCCAGTGTGAAAGCTGATTTATGGCGACCTTGACCTCCAACACTGCTTTCAGCATTTTGTTCAGCTATAAAATTTGGGCTGGACAAAAAACACTATGAAACCAAACGCTATGATTTTCTTTTCTTTTCTTTTCTTTTTTCAAATTTTTTTTTGCCGCACCACACAGCATGTGGGATCTTAGCTCCCCGACCAGGGATCGAACCCGCGCCCTCTGCATTGGAAGCACGGAGTCTT
This sequence comes from Delphinapterus leucas, assembly GCF_059928025.1. Lineage (NCBI taxonomy): Eukaryota > Metazoa > Chordata > Mammalia > Artiodactyla > Monodontidae > Delphinapterus > Delphinapterus leucas. The sequence goes on along the minus strand of NC_143144.1, from coordinate 82,670,203 downwards.
AACCACTGGACTGCCGGGGAAGTTCCATTATTTTTTTTTCTGATGTGACATCGGTGAAGTCCTTATCTACCTAACACTGTGCTTTCCAAAATGTTATTTCAAAGACAGATACACATTTCCAGTATACACCTCCAAGTCTGTACTGAGGGTAGGATGCTTCCTATTCACTCAGCCTTGGCATTCAGCATCAGAGGAGCACGCCGTCTAACCCAGCACAGCAACTCCGTCACACACCCAGAACAAATGGTTCTAAGCGCACAGAGAAAAACCAGGAAAGACGTAAAAAGGGAATGGATTGGCACTGGAAAACTTCCAAAAGGAGGTCAGATAGAATCAATACAAACGGATGGTAACACGTGCATTTAAAAACAGAGAATTGCTGTATCTGCACTAAGTTTTCTACTATTTCCTTCCCGCTCAGAAATTCCAAGCTCTAAGGAAACAAACAGGCTTGTCAATAACAAACACGATTTACTGAAAGGGGGAGCAGGTCAGGAAGCCAGCACACGATGACAACTGGATAAACAAAACAAGAGCAACTCAGAGGAACTGGATAAACAAAACAAGAGCAACTCAGAATCGTTTCTCTGTTAAATGAAAGGAATTTTAAAGTCTGTTCAAATATTGCATGAGAATGGTTGGAAAATGAGTGAAAAACAGCCAATATCCCAAATAAATCTTCTTTAACGTTTTGTTTTAACTATAAATCTGAAGGCTACCATTAATGCAATTTACGAATCTTGAGAAAAAAGGTAATTCAGGGTTATCGTATCTAGGAAATCAATATTCCCTCTGATAGTTTTCGCAGAGTGCATTAATTTTCCTGGCCAAAAAATGATGGTGCTTTTTGTATTTTATACTGAAATACAACATAAAATATGGAAAAATCCATTTAAATAATAATAGTAATATAATAATCATAATAAATAACACATTAAAATGCACCAGATAAATGGATATCACTATTCACTCTTAAAAGTAAAGTTAAATCAGGAAAGTAATTCACTATGTCCCACCACGGAATCAGAATCACCTGTATTCTGATATAAAGGACCAAAATAACCCACTCACAAATGTTACTTATTGTATTTTCTTTAGCCACATATTTTATTCAAAGATGTGGCCATCTCAGAATCATGGTCTGGAATTGCAGAAAGAGGCTCAAAACAAGCTGCCCACATTTCCAGGCCCATCCCCTCCAAGCTGTTCTGCTCCTTACAACCCAGTGTGCAGGTCTGGTGACAGGCCCTGCTTAGAAAGTGGACAGACCCGGGTTGGAAGCCCAGCTCTGCCACCTTCTAGGGAAATGGCCCTGAACAACTCATGTCACTTGTCCACGCCTCAGTTTTGCTAACCATAAGATGGCCTGACATCTTACACATATTCAACTTAAGAAAATTCAGCCACACGAAGTGAATCCACTGTGTCCCCCGGTGCCTTCTCAGAGGGGGGCATCTTGTCACAATGAGGATGATTCCAGTAGCTAAAGGAATGCATGTTTTAATAACACGGCCTCTGAAAATAGGTCAGTACTTCCTTTAGTGTCAACCAATGACACCTACGGGTTCCAACGCTGGAAGAAAAGGTAGCTGAATTAGTCTTACTGACATAGTAACACACGTGCCGCCCTCCTGCAGGTGTGTGACCTGCCCTGGGGCGGAGGCCACTCCAGTAAACCCGCCTGTTCCTGTAACTCCGTGAGGAAAGAGACAAGAGCTACGCACACGCCTGACACGTGGAGGCCCCTGAATGGCAGCTGTTACTAGTCCCTCTGTCTCTCTCTGTCTCTGTCTCTCTGTGTCTCTCTCTCATCTCTGTCTCTCTGTCTCTGTCTCTCTAGCTCTCTGTCTCTTTCTCTGTCCCTCGGTCTCTGTCTCTGTCTCTCTCGTCTCCCTACTAGATCACGACAGCCGCTTCCCGACTGCTTCCCATTCCCCATCTGCTGGTTCTCCCTGCCCCTGTACCCCCAGGATTACTCTGCACACACGGAACCTGTCACCAGTCCACAAGGAGCAGGGCCCATGTCTCTGTCTTGCTCCCCACGTCCCTGCCGTCCAGGCTCCTGCACTCAGTTAACCAGGAAATGTGAAAGCAGCTCTAGGAAATGGAACCAAATATTCCTGCTGGGATGTGAAAGCTTCCCACAGAAGAAAATAAAACTAATACTAAAGGTGAATTTTCCAAATCTGACTTCCCAGACAGAACAACTATAAACGCTCGTTTCTTTACTCATTCAGGGCTAAACATGCTCACATTAAAACAGCCTCAGGGGTGAGAACAAAATAAAAACAAGCCCTTTAAAAATTTTAATAGCCTGTACTTCCTTCCAGAAGACAATCAGTTACAGCAGAGAAGGAGAAAATGAAAAAAACAAAAACCTCAGTGTTTTTTTTTTCACACAGCAGGAGACATTGCAAACAGTTATCTATAAAGCTGTAACTTTCCTCACTACGAGCAGAGGAGGAAACCTAAAAGTTGGAAACTCTGCCTTGAGAAAACACAATTAAAAAAAAAAGAAAACACAATATATAGAGTCTTGACCTTAAAAAAAATTGTTAAGAAGTGATTATTTGTTCCCTAAAAGGATTAGCTGCTTTACAAAAGGATTATCTACAGACTTCTAGAAGGTATTAAGCTTAGCCAGTGTATATAAACCACGATTCAAATTAACATAACTTTTCAGGAATATTTTAATATGTAATACTGGGTTTACTTGGAGACAAAAATAGCCCTTGAGTTCAGTACAAACCAGGCAGCATGAATGCCTGTGTTTGGGGGCTGCCCTTAGCAGCCTCAGCTCTCGTCCTACTTCCTGGCATCCCTCTTACGTGCACTGTCTGGTGGTTCAGAGCGCTCCACCCAGTGCAGGATCCTACCTGTGGTCCCACCTCCACTCACCAGCAGCCAAACTCTGGCAGGGAGGTGATGCAGGCTTCAACAATCCATCCTGCCCGGGACTGACTCTTGCGGGCGAGTTGTGTATCCAGGGATGCTCTGGAGCTGCTGGTAGAGGCCACAGCTGCGAGGGCCCAGTGGCAGCAACGTCCAGCAGACCCAGCAGCCACGGACCACAGGCCACATCCTCATCAAAACCTCCTGTGAAGGGCTTCCCTGGTGGCGCAGTGGTTGAGAGTCCGCCTGCCGATGCAGGGGACGCGGGTTCACGCCCCCGTCCGGGAAGATCCCACATGCCGCGGAGCGGCTGGGCCCGTGAGCCATGGCCGTTGAGCCTGCGCGTCCGGAGCCTGTGCTCCGCAATGGGAGAGGCCACAAAAGTGAGAGGCCCGTGTACCATAAAAAAAAAAAAAAAAAAAAAAAAAAAACCTCCTGTGGCCTGGCCTGGACTGTGGCTCAGGCTGTGAGCCCCTGGGGTTCCTGCCCCTTTTCTGAAACTGGTTCTCCAGTCTTCCATTTGATTCTAAGGACTACTCAGTAACCTTCTGTCCAGCTGCTTTTCTCAATTCTGTGGCGTACAGCTAAAAGCCACAACTCATACACCCAGGATAATAAACGAAGGAAGGTTCCTCACCAGCACCTACCCTGTGGAAAGGGCTGGTCATCCTTCCCTGCGTAAGTAGGGCTAACCTGAGTGACCAGCAGAATATTGCAGAAGAGACCTTGTGACTTCTGAGGCTAAGATGCTGCAACTTCTGCCTTGCTTTCTCTGGGACCACTCTCTCTGGGGGAAGCCAGCTGCCAGTCATAAGGATGCTCACGTTGTCCTATGGATATGTGTCCACGTGGGGAGGCGCTGAGGCCTCCTGCCCACAGGCGACATCAGCTTGGCAGCCATGGAATTGGATCAGCCAAGCCTCAGACGTACCGGCTTCAGAAGGTGAGCTGAGACCAAACTGCCGAAGGCCGCATGTGCTTAGTCCGCAGGACCACCTCTTCGGTGCCTGGGAATGTGCATTTCAAATGCCTCTGCTTAAAATAGAAATGGTACTGATGGCTGAGGTTTTCTCACTTGGCTCATTCATTAAAGCAGCTACTTTCTAGCGAGCTCAGCTACAGTTGTACTCGATAACTTGTAGATTTAAAAATTATATATTATCAATAGTTTTTAGGAAAGATGAAAGCACTAAGATATGGGGGGTCCGTGCCAATGTTTCCATGTTCTGTAACCAAATGGGACCCTACTGAACACTTCACCCACGTTGTGCTGGTTAATCTTGCAGTTTTTATTGCTTGGGTCATTAAATACCCCCCTGAACACAGGAAGGGACGTTGGGCAGAGAGGAACATACCGACCGTAGGCCAATGGTGAAATCCTGCTGACAAACATACCTCTGGCCAATCACGCATCTTGAAAACATTCCCTTGTCCTTCCTGATGAAGAAGCAGGCCTGTGACCCTACAACTCCACCCCATTTCCAGCTCAAACTCCTTCTGGATAAAAACGCTTCAGAGTTAGTTCTCACGTGCTCCTCTAATTTGTTCAGTTTCTCAGAGACACGGTCCACCTCACACCGTGGTTAATTGTATTTTTTATGCATTTTGACACAGCATTTAAACCTCCACCCAAATACTCCTTGTACTCGTCATGGATGTTTTCTAGCTTAAGCCTCCTGCCGGGAAACCGTTCCCTGCCAGCCAGGCCAGACAGTGCAGCGATCGCACGGATGTCATCAGGATCCGCGCTGCTCTTTTAAGGGGCTGAGCTCCCACCGACCAGAAATCAGGCCGCGGGAGATGAGTGCAAGGGAGTGGGCACCCCACCTGAAGGTCAGCTCCAAGCCCGGGTTCATCCAGATCCCGCCAGAGGTAACAAGAAGTAACGTATGTGTGGTCTGGACATTGCGTTAAAGAAAGACTGTGACTCCAATGCTAGGGTATCTTGATAGAATTTTTCCCAAAGTAGAAACTCTCCATGGAGCCCTTAAAACGAATCCAAAATGATTTTCGCATCAGGAGCAGCTGGGCAAAATCATTCTGTTATTCGGTTCTGCCGGGCTTGCAGCACTTAGCCCCGGGCATCTGTGGTTCCTCAGGCCTGAGTCAGGGTCTCTCCTGCAGCCCCTGGGGTGACCCCTGTTCCCGGAAGCCTGTCCCCCTGGCCTCCTCATGTGATGAAGCCATCGGATCTTTTCATTTTTTGGAGACTGGGCAATAGGAGGGAGGAAACAATGGGCATTTCTTGAACTAGCTTTGCTATTGCTCGTTTCAAAAGAATGGCACGCCGGCCACTCTGAAGGTGAAGTGTCAGCTCTCGGGGCCACCGGTCTGGGCAGGCGTGCAGCGGGCGGGAGAGCTGCCAGACGCACGAGGCCACTGCCACTGACATGGCCACTGCCACCGCGGGGCAGGTGTCTGGGGTCAGGGCCCTCACTCCACAGCGCGAGTGGTCCCACCGCGAGAGGGTGAGCTCAGCGGGGTCTGGGGTTCTGGAAGAAGAAGCCCCAGGGGTAGAGCTGAGACTGGGGAAACACAAGAGAGCAGAGTGGGGAAGCGGGGAGCAGAAGGGGAGCCTGGGGGGGACAAGCCTGGCCACAGCCAATGGGTGGCCCTGCCGCCCACTTTGGCCTTAGAGTCCGACCTCCTTTGAATGTTAAGGTTAGAAAGAGAGTCGCAGGAATCTGTATTCACTACAAGATAGACGGGCTCTTTAAAGAGAGGCTGGCAAAATTTCAGTCCCGGGCGGCAGCCACTCAGCCATCAACACCCACGTGGAAATGGGGCCCCTAATGAACACACACTGCTCCGGATCCACGGGGAAGCGAAGCGGGCACAGTTCCTGGCACAGGAGAGCCTCTCAGTCCCACGTGGATGACACCAGGACCTCGGGGCGGCCCCCTCGCCACACACGGTCCCCAGAGCAAGGCTGAGCTGGGCGCCACCAGCCTCTTAGGGGAATCCTGGGGACAGACAGACAGACAGACATGGAAGCCCAGGCGCCAGGTAGAGGATGCAAGGGCAGGACCCGTGGATTCTGTTCAGCCCTGGAGCCCCAGCACAGAGTAGGTCTCCCGTTCATATGTGCTGAACGGATGACTGAATGTACATATGTACATGACTACAAGTCTCCTGGGGCTTCAGGGCTGCGGGCAGGAGCCTCCACCATCACCAGCATAATGCTGGGAATCCCACCCTCCACTGTTTATTCCGTTTAGGCCTCGTCTTTCCCAAGCTGTCGTCTTATAAAAAGCAACACTTGAAACTGGCCCCCACTGAGTCCCTAACACCTCGGTCATGGGTTAGTCTATCCAAGAGCTCTCATTTAGGACAGAAGCGGCCGGACTGAAAGGGGAGCAGAGCACGAACGAAGGGGATTCACCGAGGATACAAGTCTCCCTCGGTGCAGGCACTCATGACTGGCCCCCTCCCAACGATGGCTGCATCTCAGTCCTGAGAGCCACGGGTACCAGGTACCATCTCAATCCTGCTGTTGGCCCTGCGAGGAATCGGTGCCTCTTCTCCACCTGCCCAGGCAGCCACGGGGCCGCCTATACCTCCGGGGCCACCCTCTGCCCTCTATCACTGTGGAGAGTCCTGACCTCGCTCCTGGGACCCTGCAAAAAGCCCCTGACGTCTTCCACCTGGCCACACATTGGGATTCCCTGGGGAGCTCTGTGAAAAATGCAGCTGCCGACCTCACGGCATGCAGGATGCTCTGGGACCTGCCCTCTGGGACCTCCCTGATGCATGGCCCACTGGAGGAGGCCACTGAGAGCCCCCCGGGCCCCCAGCCCACCCCTCATCAGCCACCTCCCCTTCCTCAGAACCCCCTTCACCTCCCCCAGCCCAAGACGGAGCCCAAGTCCCTCCTCTGATTCCAAGACCCTTCCCAGGAGGCCGAGGGGTCCTCACATCTGCTCCCTGAGTGGTCCAGCCTCTTCCCTTCCCCTGAAGGCCCCAGCCACCCCACCCCAAGGTGATCTGGAGGGAGCTGCTCCACCCCCAACCCCTGGCAGGACACGGGGCCCAAGCCTGGACAGTCAGAATAGGGTGAGCCCTGGCCACGGTGCAAGCTTTGGGGACGCCAAGTGGCCGAGGCCTGGCTCATCAGAGCCAAGGAGACCCACCTGGGAGCCTACGGCTGCACCTGCTGGAAAGGCTCTCTCCTGGGGGGATGAGAGGCTGCTGGGGAAAGAGCCTGTCCAGGCGAAGGGGAAAGGACGGCGGACCTTGACGGCAACGCTGAGCCACTGGATCCCGCTCTTCCTGTACCTTCAGTTATGTAAGTCAAGGAGGCCTCTTGTGAACCCGAGTGGAATGAACCGTGTCTCCACGTCTGACACCCTCAGATCCCTGACAATACACAGCCTGCCTCTTCCAGTCTGCAGGGCGACATCACACCTTCCTCTGCACTGGGTCCCCAGGGAAGGCCAGGGAAGTCGTGGAGGAAGGGTCAGCCCACACCCAGGTACAGACTCTCCAGCAGACCCTCCCACAGACGGGCCTGGGAGGCTACAGCCACGTCAGTAATGGGAGCTGCTTCTGCTGTCCCGCCACCGGGACCCCCACCAACTAGCACCGGTGATCAGAGGGGAGTGTGGTGACCTCAGGGCAGCTGCACACCCACCAGCTCCCTGGGGATACATACCCTGGCTGGGGGTGGGGAACAGAGTGGACCCTCGACCAGACTCAGAGTGGAGGCAGCAAGGGGCTCCTCCCAGAAGGCAGGCCCCCCTCAGGCTCCAGGGGGGCCAAGGGACTCTCCTCATGGGCGCCTAACCGATGTCTCGTATCATTGGCAACAGGGGTCGAGCCCCAGGGCACCAGATACCAATCACTCCACACGTTTCAATGCATATAGTCATCATCAATCAAGCCCATTACATCCACACAGCCAAGCAATTCCCGCCCAACATCGCTCAGGCCATCGGCTCGGAAGTCACTCTGGGAAGCACGGCCACGCTCCCTGCCTGCCGGGTCTGAAAATGGACACAGCACATGGAGCCTGGCTGCTCCAACCTCCAAGCTGCCGGTCACTAAAGAAAGCATAATCTCTGTAAAGCACTTACAGATCACTGCTATACTGACACAAAACAAGACAACAAGAAAATCCATTGCAAAGTAAAATAACGAGGATTGATGTCCTTGATTTCTGCCCGGCACTGCCTGCCCATTCAGGATGTGCATTTTACTATAAAAAACAATAAATCATTTGCTAAACAAAAGCATGCCACGTGCAAGAAACACACGTGACTGCCTTCTAAAATACCGCCTGGACGCAGCTGGCCGGGCCGAAACCACACCCAGAGGAACAGGCTGGCGAGAGTCAGGCCAAGCAGACACAGGATGGAGGCCCAGCAGTGAGGCCATAGCCCCTCACCTCCAGACTCTGCTAGAGGCTGGAACGTTCAACTCCTGTCAAAACAGACAGATAAGCTAGGCTTTCGTGTGGGGCCTCCACACGAGGGGCCCCCATTTCCCGAAGCCCCAAAACTGAACAGGGGGTCAGACACAGGAGGGAGGATAAAGGGGTCAGCCCACCAGGGTGGTGAGAACAGGAAAAGGATGCTCGGTTGGATTTGTTCTCAACTCGTCTGTTTTTCTTTTTGCAGACGCCGCCCTGCTTTCATCAGTCCCTGGCCCACCATCTCCTTGAGTCCTAACACCATGCCTTCAATTAAGTTGCAGAGTTCTGATGGACAGATATTTGAAGTTGATGTTGAAATTGTGAAACAATCTGTGACCATTAAGACCACGTTGGGGCTTCCCTGGTGGCGCAGTGGTTGAGAGTCTGCCTGCCAATGCAGGGGACGCGGCGGGTTCGAGCCCTGGTCTGGGAAGATCCCACGTGCCGCGGAGCACCTGGGCCCGTGAGCCACAGCTACTGAGCCTGCGCGTCCGGAGCCCGTGCTCCGCAACGGGAGAGGCCACAACGGTGAGAGGGCCGCGTACCGCAATGAAGAGTGGCCCCCGTTTGCCGCAACTAGAGAAAGCCCTCGCACAGAAATGAAGACCCAACACAGCCAAATAAATTAATTAATTAAATTTTTTACAAAAGACCATGTTGGAAGATTTCGGAATGGATGATGAAGGAGATGATGATCCAGTCCCCTTGCCAAATGTTAAGGCAGCAACATTAAAAATGGTCATTCAGTGGTGCACCCCCGACAGGGATGGTCCTCCTCTCCTAAGGATGAGAACAAAGAAAAGCGAACAGACGACATCCCTGTTCGGGATCAAGAATTCCTGCAAGTTGACCAAGGAACACTTTTTGAGCTTATACTGGCAGCAAACTACTTAGACATCAAAGGTTTGCCTGATGTTACCTGCAAGACTGTTGCTAATATGATCAAGGGAGAAACTCCTGAGGAGATTCGAAAGACATTCAATATCAAAAATGATTTTACTGAAGAAGAGGAAGCCCAGGTACACAGAGAGAACCAGTGGTGTGAGGAGAAGTGAAATTTTGTGTCTGATGCTGTAACACTGTAAGGATTGTTCCAAATACTAGTTGCACTGCTTTGTTTATAATTGTTAATATTAGAAAAACGGTCCACAAATGCAGCAGCAAATCAGTTGTATTTTAGCAGAATGTCGTCCTCATTGCATATGTAGTTTCAGTACAGATTCCAAACTTATGGCTCAGTTTCTTCTAGTATGATCAAAAGTTATTTTTTCTTTGCTCTGAATAAAACTGAACTGTGGGTTCTCTATATAAAGTGGCATTTTTGGGCTTTCCCTCTTTTTGTAAAGCAATTTCTGCCTAGTTTATTGTCCAGTTAACCTCAGTTTAGTGACTTTTAAAAGTTGGCATTGTAAATAAAACAACTTGCAAAAAATTTTCCGAAATAGAATTAACAACATATTATCTTTATTCATGAGTTGGCAACTGGAAAAAGGCTACTTGAGGTAAATGTTATCAGAGTGGGGTTATCAGAATGTCTTCCAGCTTCCTGGAGTCCACTGGTATCGATTAGCCTGTATGTAGCAGGGCTCCCTTAATTAGATCTGAGGACGTGTTTTTGCATTTGTAATCCTCTCAGCTTTGAATATGCTGGCTAGAGGCTCAGTTACTACTCAGTTTGTGGTTTGAGAGGAAATAGAATTAGACAGTTTGCTGGCTTTTCAATTAAAAAAGACACTTGACCCATGTGGTGTGTCATCTTTTTATAAACAGTAATCCTATGTGGGGAAAACCATAAATACTACTTGTGTGTAAAAAATAATTTAATCTTTAATGTTAAAATGTGTGGCATAACGCAGAAAGCATCAGTCACGAATGCAAGATACTTTCAATAAAAAGTAAGTTACATTAAAAAAAAAAAAAAAGGATGCTCAGTCCTGGTCAGGACATGGTACCAGGAACAGGCATTGTGACCCCGGCAAGTCTCAGGCTGCTCACCTAGGGCAGGCATTGTCCTCAGACTCTAAACAGGGAGCTCACACAGTTCCCAAACTTCTCAAAGAGAAAATGTCTAAAGCAAAAAGGTAGACTTGGCTTTGGTATTTATTCATTTATTTTCTTTTCCATTACAGTTTATCCCAGGAGATATATATATATATATATATATATTTTTTAAGAAGATGTTGGGGGTAGGAGTTTATTAATTAATTAATTAATTTTTGCTGTGTTGGGTCTTCATTTCTGTGCGAGGGCTTTCTCTAGTTGTGGCAAGCGGGGGCCACTCTTCATCGCGGTGCGCGGGCCTCTCACTATCGTGGCCTCTCTTGTTGCGGAGCACAGGCTCCAGACGCGCAGGCTCAGTAGTTGTGGCGCACGGGCCCAGTTGCTCCGTGGCATGTGGGATCCTCCCAGACCAGGGCTCAAACCCGCGTCCCCTGCATCAGCACGCAGACTCTCAACCACTGCGCCACCAGGGAAGCCGATATCCCAGGATATTGAATATGGTTCCCTGTGCTATACAGTAGGACCTTGTTGTTTATCCATTCTATATATAATAGTTTGCATCTGTTAATCCCAAACTCCCAATCCATCCCTCCCACACACCCCCTCACCCTTGGCAACCACAGTCTGTTCTCTACGTGTGTGAGTCTGTTTCTGTTTCGTGGATAAGTTCATTTGTGTCATATTTTAGATGCCACACATAAGTGATATCACATGGTGTTTGTCTTTCTCTTTCTGACTTACTTCGCTTAGTATGATAATCCCTAGGTCCATCCATGTAGCTGCAAATGACATTATTTCACCGAATTGGCTTTGGTTTTTGGTAAACTGAAGGACTTATACGGAAAACGTATTTCTAGTTACTTAAAAACAAACGAGGGGGCTTCCCTGGTGGCGCAGTGGTTGAGAGTCCGCCTGCCGATGCAGGGGACACGGGTTCGTGCCCCGGTCTGGGAGGATCCCACATGCCGTGGAGCATCTAGGCCCGTGAGCCATGGCCACTGAGCCTGCGTGTCCGGAGCCTGTGCTCCGCAACGGGAGAGGCCACAAGAGTGAGAGGCCCGCGTACCGCAAAAAAAAAAAACAAATGAGGAAGGTTATTGAGAAAATAACTAGAAATGAGTAAAAGTGTTTTCTTTTTTATTTGATGAAAATCAGTGGGAAGGGTGCCTCTTTAGTGTGCAGTGAATTCAGTTTCCTGAGCACAAAACCGTGGTTTCATTGAGCCAGGTCGTATGTCCGTCCTGGGCACTGTTCTGCACACAAAGGTACCTGGACCTGGCTCCATTTGTAAAATGAAGGGAGAAAATGAATTTTTATTTTTTTTGGCCGCATGGCATGCGGATTTTAGTTCCCCGACCAGGGATCGAACACGCACCCCCTGCAGTGGAAGCGCGGAGTCTTAACCGCTGGACCGCCAGGGAAGTCCTGAGAAAATGAATTTTTAATGCAATGCAATTGTGGGCCTCACCATCATTCCTGATCTCCATGACTTTGAAGGGTGTTTTACAGCCCAGGGAGCCCTCAGGAAAGCTCCCCTTCCCCGGCATGGAAGACAGAACTGAGTTTCCCAGTTGGGCCAGTTCGTGGAAATCTACAGGGAAGGTTCTCACTCCGGCTGGCTAAGAAATCGGCAAAGGCACTCAACCTCTGTCAGAAGCTCCTCCTCGGGGGCAGCCGGCCTTCTTCGCTCTTGTAAGTGTGCGTCTTTCCTCTCTTTCTGCCAGAGGGACAACTGCCAGGATGCTGACCAGCTGGGGCGGGCCAGCTGCATTAAACATCCCTCAGATTTGGTTTGCGTAAGTGACCATGATTCTCTGAGCCTCTCCCCCAGCTGCTGTGTTCCACTCCTTTAATAAACGTCATTGCTTCAAATCTGGCTTTTCTCCACTTAAAAAGGAAACTTAAAATGTGATGCAGCAAGCTAGATTGAGGTCTGCAAGGCAAGAGTCCTGGGTGCAGGAGAGAGTGGGGTGACTCCCAATCTATACCTGTCAGAGGCGAACGGTGGCCACATGCAGGTTCATGAGCCCTTCTTACCACAATTCCTCTGAGCCGGCTTCTCTGATGACAACAGCCACCATTAAATGACCTATTTCATGTTATTTTACTAGGAATACTGTCCAATCCCCCATGTACAATGTACGCTGTAACCAAATTTCTCATAAAAAGAAAGATAAACAGTTAGCAGGGTGATGCACAAACATTGTCATTACCAGTTTCAAGATGAAAAACTGTCCTCAAGCCTTGCTGGGCAGACTCTCCGTAGTAGAATCACCTGCCTCCAGTCACCAAATTCCTTGGCTCCCCGCCAAAGGCACCTCCAACTCAGCCTACAATCTGGTCTTATCATCATCCCTTAATCTTGCATCTGGCCCAGGTGCAAAGCAGTCTTCCTAGCCAAAAATGTCAGGGCCTTGGTCAGGCAAGACTCGTGAAGCTGTAAAAACAAACTGTAGACACATGCATTTTTCTGCAGGATGAGTCTCTAGTCTTCCTCAGAATCTCAAAGGAGAACATGAGCTTAAACAGGTTAAGAACTGCTGGGCCATCACACAGAACTCAGACTCTTAGAAGTGTCTTGAGAATCCCAAGCTTTTCCATCTGTCTTGTCCCAGTCTCATCATCCCTGGGCTTTAGCCGCACTCAGATACCCGCTGTTCCTCAGATAGGTCACGCTACTTTTCATCGCTGGGCAAGCACACGGAGGCCCCTCTGTCTGGAATGTTCTAGCCCTGTTGGCTGCCAAGAAAACATCCTTGAAAACGAAGCCTGCTCTATTTGGTGAAGCCCTTCCAGGCCCCCGCTTCAAAAGCCCGTCTTGACAGCTCTGTTCCACCTCTGCATCCACCTTTACTTATATATGCCCTGGAAATGATGGATTTTGCCCGCCTATGGGTGTGGGGCACCCATAGGACAGGCACTGACTTTTCTGCAACACCAGTGTTAAGCCCAGTGCAAGTACATCGTAGATAATAAATGCTTAAATCCCCATTTGTCCCTTCTATGCGACCTTACAGACTCTTTTAAATACTACCCACATTTGATGAAAACCAAGAAATATCCTTTGAAAGAATGTCACTGGCTGGCTAACAATAGGCCTAGCTTGGCCCAATTCTGTGGAAAATTATTAAATTTCTGGCTCTTGCATTTTTATATTATGTTGGGCCAAAATCAGGACTTTGCTCAAAGGAATTTAAATGAGCAGACTGATACCATCTCCAATAGATGACTGAACTTTAGCTGATGTTCGCAACACTGGCAGAAAGTAATTTATTGAATTACCGATGCACTTAATGAGGTGCTGCCAGAAGCTCAGGGGGAGACAGTGCTGAGCCAACTGTATTTGAACCTGAAGGACGGGTGACTGTTTCAAAGCATTTCGGTGTCCGGGACTTAAATGTTCGGCTGCTTATAAAACTAAGGCCGCTTTCAGAGCCAGAAAAACCACCTAATGAAGAAAAGCGTTCATTACAAGGAATACCTTTACTAGTAACCAGGCAGGTTTTGAGCTGACCTGAAATAATGTGGTTGCAAAGGAGAGTTTCTTTTGATTAGCCAATGTCATGGTACAACTAAGATGGGTTTATTTTTTACATGTTTAAGAAGCTAAAGTATTTTAATCTCTTTGAAAGAGCGTTTATGTGTTTTCTAGTCATTAAAGCAAGTGCCCTAAGGCAACATTTTGTGAGCCCAGACTGAGTCACTGTAAATCCCTGAATGTCATGAAAGGATACAAATATCCTGACTTTTTGTTAACTCATACTGATTCCCTACCCCTGTTCCCCTGGAATTGTTGAGAGAGCTTCTGCTTCTGAGATAAAGTGTGTTTGGAAGTGACAGGTCACCCCCTTGCTCTCTGAAATCGTCTCAGGCTATGCCTTGGTTCTTAACTCTTGCCTACAGGTACTAGGATCCAGGGCTCCCATTCTGGAACGAAAAATCTGGAGGCCTCCTCAGAGGACAGTCATGAGAAGATAAAAAGCTTAGTATCTCGGGCTTCCCTGGTGGCGCAGTGGTTGAGAGTCCACCTGCCGATGCAGGGGACACGGGTTCGTGCCCCGGTCCGGGAGGAACCCACATGCCACGGAGCGGCTGGGCCCGTGAGCCATGGCCGCTGAGCCTGCGCGTCTGGAGCCTGTGCTCCGCAACGACGGGAGAGGCCACAACAGTGAGAGGCCCGCATGCCGGGGGGGTGGGGGATCTTAGTATCTTGAGAGTCTCCCTGTTTTGTAACAAGTGGATTAGTATAAAACGGCTAAGAGCAGGCCAGCCCTGGGAAAAATTGCGACGTAAGAAAAACTGACCACTGGTGTCCTCAAAGCCCTCAAAGCCCCTCCTGAGCCATATTTCAAACGACCAGAGAAAAGCTTTATCCTGTGACAAGAATCCAGCCAGACTGGTGAGTGAGGGAGGGGAGGTCTCAGGGCTGTGACATCAAATCATGTAAGTGGGTGTCCCCCTTTGAGGGCAGCCTTTAGAACAAGAGAGGAAGAAAGGGAGGCCGGAGCTCCCACGGTTTAATGGGGTACCTGCTGGGACAGGAGCTGGCACTGGCTGGGCTCTGCCCCAGCGGGCTCCCACCCCCGGCACTCGTGCATATTGACAAAGGAGTCAAGGCCAAGTCTGCTGAACTCAGCCAAGCAGACCCACGGAAGCCCCGTCCCTGGGACACAGCCTGTAAACGCCAAGTCCTTTTGGGGTCAGAAACAAAATAACAAGGCTGAGTACAAAGGTCACTCAGAATAACACATGGTAACCAAGGAGCTAGGCGACAGGACATTCAAAAATCTTAGCTGAGAAGAAAAATGGAAGTAATTTGCTCCCTAGTACAAAAATCCTTGACTAATGTTCAGCTGGAAACGACCAAATAGATTTAAAGGACATTAATAACCAAAAACGCCTGTGTTTACAGAATGGAAATGGAGTGACTTGCTTTGAGGACAAAGCAAGTGTAGCTGAGCAGAAATCAGAGCTCAGATCGTCTCGAGCCTTTGATGCCAGTCCCATCGCCCCTGGACTCCTGGACATGATAGCAGTACCAGTGACCGTCTGGTAAGCAGGAGGCCGTGCTCTCTATACGTGACCTCAATCCATCCACATAACAACCCTGTTTGGAAAGTGTCATTGTCCCCATCAGAAAGAGAGGGATCACACTGGGAGATAGTAAGTCACTTGCCCAGAGCCTCAGTGTCAAGAGCCCCAGCCTGACCCCATCCCTCTGCTCCAAAGCCTGTGCTCTGAGTCCTGGGCTGGGCACCTGCCAGTGAAAAGCAAAGCCCGGGGCTTAGATCCACTGCTGGTTCTCAGAAAGAGTAAAATCACTGCTGGGGGAGCCCAGCATACAGCCTCCTCCACTGCCCGAGACGGCTCACACTCGGGTCTGTCACTTCCTCCCCTCCCTCCACTGCTCCACTTTCCACTTCTCTTGGAAGCCTGGATGCCCTGTGAGCTCCAGGCACCTGGCGAGCAACCCAGCATCCCTGGAGAGGATGACGCAGCCAGTGCACCTGCCGGGGAGCATGGCTGAACGCTGAACACTCATTCCGGCATGAGCCTTTCTGCCAGATCATATTTAGCGTTGCTGGAACCCAGGCTTGGGGTGCAGACAAGTTTTCCTATCAATTCTTCATTCCCCACCCAATAAACAGAAGAGCAAAACACCTGCCCAAAACGCTTCAGGTTTTTAGCACATAACCAAGGATCATTTTTTTCCTTCAAACTCTCCTCTGTCCCCTGCTGGAGTTTATATTTGTTTCAGGGAGAAAGAAAACGTTGTTACCTTTTTGGATCTCTCATCCAATATACTCTTGATTAT
The DNA here is from genome assembly GCF_059928025.1 of Delphinapterus leucas. Classification (NCBI taxonomy): domain Eukaryota; kingdom Metazoa; phylum Chordata; class Mammalia; order Artiodactyla; family Monodontidae; genus Delphinapterus; species Delphinapterus leucas. The sequence goes on along the minus strand of NC_143144.1, from coordinate 82,654,085 downwards.
ATCTGAAACCTATTTAAAAGCACACATTAAAAATATATATATTTACTTACTTCTTATTTCGCTGGGAATCAATATAAAAGGGTATGTTTGTTTTTCTGAAAGATATTGCTAAAATTTTTTTATTTCATAAGCTTTGACAACTCCTTTGAAGTATTTGCACAGCTGAAAGAAAGACATCAGGCTCACATTTCTGGCTCTGGGCCGGGAGCCGTGTGAGTTCAAAGAGGCTGCGAACCACATCAAAACTCCCCAGGTAGAACACCTGGGACGGCCCTTGATGGACAAGGTTTGGAGAACAGCAGCCAGACTGAGAGAAGAAAAGAAAGCCAGTTTCGTAATCCCCAGACTAGGGGTCTCCCAGCCTGAATCCGGCAGATGCTCCCCCAGCCCCACAACTGTACACCTGCATATCTGTCGGAGGATTTAGTAAAACTCAAGGAAACCCGTTTTCCTCCGGTACAGCTGATCTAAAACTCCAACCATCTAGAGTGTTATCCAGCACTCTGCTTTTGGAGAAAAACCCAAGTGACACAACAGTGAGAAGTTAACTCTCCAAAAAAAGCCTTTCGGTATGTCTGGGGTCAGCATGTAAAACTAACACCATGCTGAACATACCCATGAGCCTAATCCTACTCTGGGTAGATCTGGTACCCGGCGCTGAGAGGATGTGGCCCCTGAGATGAACCGGGAATGGGAGGCCGCCCAGCTGTGGATGCAGCCGGGCGTGCGGTCGGCGGCAGCACCGCCCGGACCAGCGTGGATGGGTGAAATCGATCAGCACACTGGGGTTAGGAGGGGCTCAGAGATGGCCCGGTGCCACACGTCTCTCTTTGGAGGTAAGAAAAGTGAAGTTCTGAGGGTTTGGGGGGCAGTTTTCTAGTCTAGAAGCCATTCTCTTGACCCTGGGGCCACGCTGGTTCTAGACACACCACTTCTCGATGCCGGGTTTGGCTCACTTGCATCTGGCACACAGCCTGGTTTAATCCAGCCCGTGCACCCAGGCTAATGCACATAAAACACTGCACCTCCGCCTACCAGATCATTCGCACATTGAAGAGTCAATGGCGTGTGTTAAAGAATAGATTTGTTCATGGAGCACAGATTAAAATACTTAATCACGCAAATTTTACATCATCTTTCAAATTATCACGCAAAAAAATAAAGTTAACTGGCATGTCCCACCGTATTGATTTGATCTAGCACTGTGGAAGGCACACAAAAGGTATCTATCTACTCATGTGGACTCTGAGTTTGTTCATTTATTCATTCAAACATCACTGTTTCTTACTGCATGCAATACACAGCCTCGGGTATTGGAGGGGACTAATAACCACAGTTTACGGAGTGCCAGCCATGTGCCTGGTTCTTTATATGCATCAACTGTCACGCTCAGAACAGTCCTGTGAAGTAGAGATTATCACTCCCATTCTAGAGGAGGGAACACTGAGGCATGATCTTGAATAACTCAGCCAAGGTCATACCAGGACCAGGATTTGAATCCATACCTGAACCCAAAGTCCAGGCTCTCAGAGACATACCTTCCACCCTGAAAACACAAATGACCTGGTAGAGGAGATAAACAAGTCAACTGGAAATCAAAACAGATTCTCATAGCTGCTTCAGGACAGGTAACCTTCTACAGAACTAAAAGGAAGAGAGATATCTCTTATGGAGAGAGGTTAGGAAGGCTTTGTGGAGACAGACATCTGTGGGCCTTGAGGTATGAGTAGGAGTCCCGAAGATGGAGAAAAAGGGGAAGGAGATTCAGAGTAGGGGACTGAGCAGGCTCCATCTCTGAGAATCTGGAAAGCATAGCGGTGCCTTCAGGGAACACACAGCCATTGGTTCACTAGGAGATGGCACGCCAAGAGAAGTGCTGAAGGCGATCTTGGAACACGCAGTCTCTTCCTAGTGATAATCAAATATTAAGAAGGCCAGTCTTTATCCTAATGGATATATTTGTTCTTGTTTTGACAGCAGAAACTCTGTAAGTGTAACTCAAACATTATAAACGAAAAAGACATGTCAAATAAAGGAACAGAGGACGGCGTCCATGGGGCTCCTGACTGATCTCCAACCCGCCTCCTTGGGAGGTCATCTGGGGTCACTCTGGTCCAGGTCAGACAGTCATTTTAGCAAGTATGTCGGGCATCTCCAGAAACACTGTCAATGTGGTCCCTAGACAGACCTCTCTTATCTCTCCAGGATCCAGTTCAATCACATTAAAAAAAAAAAAAAGAGTGGTTGCCTATCAACCACAAGGGACATCCCCTAAAAAGACACAAACTCCCCACATCCGCAGATGCGCCCCTAAAACGTTTCAATCGTCCAGTGATGGTTTTCAGAGCCTCCTGTCAGATGCCTGGCTGGGCACGGAGGACACAGTACGGTCCTCAGGGAAATGACAATCCAGCATGCTCTTCCACAGCAGGGTGGAGGCTGGTGTGATTAGACGGATAAAGAAAACATTAGCAAAGTGTTGGGCTGGGTCAGGGGAGTTCACAAGTTTGATTTGGGACATGTTGAGTTGGGGGCATTTGACATCCCAGAGGAAAGGTAGAGTGGGCACCTGAGCCTGGGAATCGCAGAGGACTGGTCTGGGCTAGGATGTGCCTCTGACCTGGAAGGAGGGAGTTTTGCTAAAAGGGGGATGGCTTGGACTGGGATGACGGCAGCAGAAGGAGAGACAAGTGGACCCATGGGGGCACAGTTCAAAGGAGACCCACCTTCACATTCCAGCTGTCAACTCCTCACACATCCACCTTCAATACGCCCCCTCTGCGGACCCCGGACCCCCATCCTACGGCTGCCGCAGCCACTCTCAGGGGTTGATGATTTGCTCACACACACGTCCCTGGACGGGAAGGGGTAAAGCACGAGGACACAGAGCTCTGGGAGGCTTCTGCAGGCTTCCTTGGAGGCACTGTCCCTGGCCATCTCGGGGCCAGGTGTCCCTCCACAGAAGTGAGAAGTGGCCCCCGTGCAGGGATTGTGGACCTGACCACAATGCTTCACATTCCCTCTGTGCCTCCACAGGGGTCCCGGGAGGCATCACAGTGACAGTAACATGAACTTCCTCAACCACTGCCCACAACTCACTTGGCTGGGGGCGCTAAGTAGGTATGGCTTTAAATCTAAAACCATCTGGATTCATCTGGCCTTCTACAGGGACAAATCTAGCTCTTAAGTCTCGTTGACACATGGAAAGTCTGGGGATTTTGTGGGGAGGGGAGGGGCAGTTGCTGGTTCACAGGCATCACTAACACCAATGAACAAAGACCTCAGCCCCTGAGATCATGGTCAGAGGCAGTGTCACATTGGGGAAGGGCCTGTTTCATGTCACCACCTGGCCCTTTGCTCCCCGAAGGCTTAGAGCCTGTGCTCAGAAAGCCCAGACCTCAGTCCTATTCGCACACAGAGCTCTGCCCCATACCACGAAGGATGAGTTACCATGGCAGTCAGGAGGCAGCCTGGGCCACCGGCACCCACCCTTTCACACCCTCCTTTGGCTGAGAGCTCTGGTTCTGAAAAGGCACGGCCCTCCCTTTACCCCCTCCCTGCCACAGTTTATATGGGCATGAGTCTATTTTGCAGAGGCAGGAATTCACTGACCTTTCCAGACACAAAGACCTCCAGGGACCCTGGGTCAAGAGGCACCGGGGGTCAGGAGCTGGCTGGACATGGGCCCAGGGACTTCGGAAACACGTGACCAGCCTTTGCCGGTTTTGATCCAGTTCTACCACCTCTCACTCTAGAATACAAGCACACACAGAGCCGGATTCCGCCTTCCTTGAGTTTCCTGGGTTGAAACTCTGGTAGAGAGGTCCTCTTCCGCGACAGATCGATATCACAATTCTGCCAGTATAATTGTTTCACCTTTCTAGAAAGGTTTGCCATGCCAGGAAGGAATTTAGGTCAAGTCCAGCACAATCACTCAGGGCTTGGCTATGCCTCTCCATCCTAGGGGTTGTCCGGCCTTTCCCAGATGGTCCCGGGAAGCCCGCGGGCTTGGCGTTGCACTGCCCTCTGGCCCAGGAACTCTGACAGGTCACCCCGCTGACGCCGCGGGCCGGCCTGGGCCAGCGGGGCCTGCCCACTTCCCCCACACTCCCTGCCGCATCTCTGAGCCCCCAGCGGCATCCCACTCCGTTCCCCTCCCTGGGAAGGCAAGGGGCCGCCTGGACAGCAGCGCACGCCCCTCCGGAGTTGGTGCAACTCGGAGTCGCTTCCTCCAAAGGCGCCCGTCTCGTCTCGACCCCTGCGTGCGGCAGCCCCCAACACACCCGCTTGGCACCCCCTCTCGGTCTCCCCTGCTTTCACACGCGTCCTCACTGTCGCCATCCTCCCAGCGCCGTCGCCACCCGCAGACACACACGCGCCTCTGGTCCGTTTACCCAGAGGGAACGCGAGAGCTGCCAACCTGGTCGCCAAGTTGGGCTGGGGGGTCCGGGGCCCGAGGGCCGGGGTCGCGCGGTCCCTTGACGCTGGCACCGGACGCGCCGCGGGCCGGCAGGGACCGGGCTCGGGGACCCGGCACCCCGGCGCGGCCGCTCCCGCGGCGGCGGCCGAGGCGGCGTCCCCGGCCTGCTCCGGCCGCCCCGGGCGCGCGGCCCCCGGCCCGCACCCCACGCACGCTCACCTCGGGGGGGCCGGTCCGGTCGCGCCGATCCCGCCGCCGCGGCGGCTCCTCATCTCCCGGGCGCCCGCCCGCCGCCCTCCGGGGCGCCCCGCCGTCCCCGCCGGGCGCGCAGGAGGGTCGTGGGGACGCGCGGAGGCCGCGGGGTCCGGGCGCCGCCGCCCGCCGCCGCACCCGCGCCGCCCGCAGCCGAGCAGGAAATTTGTCCGGCCGCTCCCGCTGCTCCTGCGCGCCGCTCGGCTCGGGCTCCGCGGCGGGGGCGGGGGCCCGGCGCCGCGAGGAGCGGGGGCGACGCCTGGTGTCCGGCGCGGGGAGCGCACCCGGCGCCCGCCCCACCTGAGGCCGCGGCTCCGCCCCGCAGGGATGGCCGGCGGCCGGCAGGGACCCGGCCATCCTGGACGTTATAACCCAGGCTGGTGCCCCACGCGGAGACCCTGGCCGGGGCCCCAGTGCCCGGACCCAGGCATCATGTAGGGGTTCAGGGTGTGACAGCCACTTTTACGAGCGGGAAAGGCCCTTCCTACCCAGCCTTGGCCCTGGACACCAGGAAGTGGCGTGGCTGGGCGCCAGCTCTGGGCCATGCAATCGGTCCAGGAGAGCAGAGGGCAGGCACCCTGTACTGCCTCTGGTTCGGAGAAGTAGGGAGAGCCGGGAAATCTCCTGAGCTGGTATCTTCCTCTGTAAAGCCGGAATAAGGGTGGCCACTTGGTGGATGTTGAAAAGGGCTTACTTGTCGTTAAGGCGATATCCAGCACACGCAGGAGGGACAGCGACTGCCAGAGGGGTCTGGACCGGCTCTTCTGGGGGACCGCTTTCCAGGTGACCTCTTGCAAGCTATTTAGGGAGGTTTCAGAGTAAAGGAGATTCCATGGGGAAGGGCAGAAAGGATACATGTTGTCTCATCTTGGTTCTGAGCCTTCCTGCTGCGCCCTCCACGTTGGTCCAAGGCCCCCGCCCTCATGAAGGATAGTGCATCCCTGTTGCAGGGACCTCACTCATTCTGGCTTCTGAATGAAGGAGCCAATGGTGAGAAGGTGCTCTTCAGGGTATGTTGCCCCACCTTGTATCAGTAGCCAGCAGACCACCTTCTGAGACACTTGGGACCTGTTCTGGACAGAAGCTGTAGACCCCAAAGGCTGAGCAGGATGGCCACCTATTGGCTGAGACCATCCACAATGCAACTTCCTTTCCACAGGGTGTAAAGAGGGGTCAAAGAGTGGAGAACTTGAACTCAACTTTCTTGCCTTGCCCTGTCCATGCTGTCCCTGGGGGATCTTGTCCAGCACCAGGACTTTAAACACCCTGTCTATGCAGGGAGCTCCAGAAAGCACAGCCCGTCTGGTGGTCTCCTCCAGGCTCTGGTGCTCCTGGCTGTCTACCATGGCAGACCCAACTCTTGCTCTGACTCTGTTTCTCGGCAGGCAGGCAGCCTGTCTCCGCCTCCCCTCCCACCTCTAATCCATCCTTACGTCTACTTCCTGTCTAGCTCCAAAACGCCTCTTGAATGTGCCTCTCCTCCCCACTCCACTGCCTTCACTGATGACTGCAGTGGTCCGCCAACTTCTGACTCACTGTTGTTTAGGCAATCAATTCTAAGCACACCATCCAGGGGGACCCCCTACAAATGGAACCCGGTCCTGCCAGTCTTCTGCTTAAAAGCCTCCATTCCGAATAAAATCCAAACGCGAGGGAGGCTCTGCCTGACGTCTCAGTGGCTCCTGAGCCCCTCACCCCGTTCCCTGGGCTCCAGCCCCCAGGTCCGTCTCTCAGGGTCAGAGCCCAGCTCTTCCCCACCTGAAACTCCCCTCTTGGTACCTGGCCTGCGCCTTCTTCCTGACTGCCTCTGGAAAATCACCCTGCACCCCTCCCCTCGGGTCCTCTCTCACAAGGTGTATTCACTTGTAGGGCGTCAGTCGTGGCCCCCTCCTTCCCCCTCTCTCAGGGCTGTGAGCGCCAAGAGCATCCACGCTGTGCCTCTCCCCATCACCTCTCCATCTCCAGCTCCTGATGCAACAGGATAGCCAGGAGGTGCCCAATAAAAGCCTGTGGGCTGACAGAACAGAGGAGGGGCGCCAGCCCCAGCGCCAGGCAGCCTGGTCACCCTGGAGACCAGCAGGTGGGCAGCTTCCTCCTGAGCGCGCCCTGGGGGAACAGCCCAGGTCGGGTGGGGCTAGGTAGCCCAGTGACTCCGCCCAGCTGTCAATGTCCCCGCCGTGGTGGCCTCCAGAGCCAGCCTTCTGTGCAGGAGGCGATCACTTCAAACTCTGATGAGCACAGTTTTGCTTGTTAACCCTGCAGGGCTGCAGAGGCAGAGACTGTGATGCAAGAAGAGAGAAACAAGTTGCCTTTGTCAGACATCTGCTGTTGGAAAGTCAGCAGCTGGGGGAACATGATGAGGGGCAGATGGTGCCTCTCTCCGGGGGAGATCCTCTCTGCTGGACCCCAGCGATTCTTCCCGGAATTAAGCAATATCCCTCCACCTCTGCAGTCTAAAGACATTCATCATTGTCGTACAAGAGTGTGTCGTCAGAGACATCGATCCAGGGTTGTGTTGATTCCCATTCGGAAGCCCCTTGACCCTCCATATCCATCTTCCTTCCACCTCTCATGGGCTCAAGGCCCCTCCTGACATCAGAATCAATTCCCTTTTTCCCCTCCTAGGCTCTGAGGACCACCCCCAGCCTCTTGCCATCCTGAACACCTACGTACTCTCATCTTTCATGACCCCAGGACATGGCCCTTCTTACCTCCACAGCTTCCTCTTTAGCCCCTGACGCACTTCCTGTTTAAACCACCATCGGTTTCACATACGCCGTCCTCCCACCTGTCTCTCACCTCCTCCCCTTCACCAAGCCATGCAGCTCCTTTCCTTTAAAACACAGCTGGAGGCAGTTTTCCTGTGTCTGGTAATGTTAACTGTAGTTATGTGTCTCATTTTCCATTTTACTGGAGGACCCTACCCGGCCTCTGGATTTCTCTGCAGTAACCCAGATAATGCCCGTCATGCTTTAAGGGCTCAACAGATGCCAGTCAAAGTTAAAATGCTGAGGCCAGAAATGGTCTCTAGAAGAATAAGCAAAAAAGGCAAAATTGGTATGTAGACAGAAATCAGAGTTTGTTTTTAAACATTGTCCAGAAACATTAACGTAAAATTGCTCAAATTTAGGAGATAAAATCAGAAGGTCTTGGTGACTGTTGGCTACAGAACAGGGCAAGGAAGGAAGGCTGATTTGTTTTTCTTTAATTTTTATTTATTTATTTACTTATTTATTTACTTAATTTTGGCTGCATTGGGTCTTCGTTGCTGCGCGAGGGCTTTCTCTAGTTGCGGAGAGCAGGGGCTACTCTTCCTTGCGGTGCGTGGGCTTCTCATTGCGGTGGCTTCTCTTGTTGCGGAGCACAGGCTCTAGGCGCGCGGCCTTCAGTAGTTGCGGCTCACGGGCTCTAGAGCGCAGGCTCCATAGTTGTGGCGCACGGGCTTAGTTGCTCCACGGCATGTGGGATCTTCCCAGACCAGGGCTCGAACCGTGTCCCCTGCATTGGCAGGCGGATTCTTAACCACTGCGCCACCAGGGAAGCCCAGGAAGACTGATTTCAGGACCTGTCCCCACATAGAGAAAACTCAGGATGGATGGCTATTCCAATCTCTAGAATGTGCCAGAATGAGTAACTCTAGTGGATCCAGAACTTTCCATTTTTACATTACCCATCTATCCTACTCCCTCCTCTTTTCCCAAGTTATGCCCAAGTATTAACATTTACTAACCAGTGAAATCATGAGGACAGACCCTTTGCTGGAATTTTCCTTTACCCTTTTTTTCTTGGATTACTTTTCATTGTTGAATAATATATCATGTATTATAGAGATCCTAAATGTACAGTTTAATAAATAAAGACAAATGCATCTATCAAGATATTGAACATTTACATCACCCCAAAAAGTTCTCTCATGCCTCTTCCCAGAAAATCTCCCACTCCTGCTAAAGACAGCACCTGTTTTGATGTCTATTACCATAGATAGTTTAACCTGATCTAGATCTTCATATAAATGGAATCTTACAGAATATACTTTTTTATTTCTAGTTTCTTTCACACAGCAAAACCTCTTTGAGTTTCATGCTTTATTACCTATATCAGTAATTTAGGTAATGTATCTTTTTTCTCTCTTTGCTTCAAAGATTTTCTCATTTGTTTTTTTAAAATTTTGATTAAAATATGTCTTAGTGCAGTTTTCTTTGTCTCTGTCACACTTGGGATTAGTTGTACTTCTTGTTCATAAGGTATGTAATATAGTTTATAACACCTAGTTTATAGTTTTCATCAAATTTGGGAATTTTTCAGCCATTATTTCTTCAAAAATGTTTTCTGCCTGCCCACATTTCTGGGACTTCATTTATATGTACAGGGTATAGCCTAATATTGTCCCATAAGTCACTGAAGCTCTTTAAACTTTTAAGCCATTTTTTTCCTCTGTATTTCAGTTTGCCTAGTTTTTATTGCTATATATTTAAGCTTGCTAATCTTTTCTTTTACAGAGCTTACTCTTCTCTTAAGTCCACCCAGTGAAATTTTCATTCAGATATTGTATTTTTAGCTCATAGAATTTTTATTTGGTTATTTTTAAACTAAGTTTTATTTCTCTGCCAAGTTTCTTCATATGTTTGTTTATTGTATTCAGCCTTTCCATTAAATCCTTGAATATATTCATTATAGCACTTGTAAGTTCTTGGCTAACTTTAACATCTATGTCATCTTTGAATGTGCATCTATTGAGTTTTTTGGTCCTGATTATTTTCCTGCTCCTTTACAGGTCTAATTTTTTTTTTTTAATCGTTTGCAGGATGCAACATTCCTGAGAGTTTAGATTGCTTGGGCTCTTGTTAGAATAAGTCTGTAGAAACCCTTTTAGGTGAGAGTAGCCCCAGTGTTATGACAGACTTCACTGAAGTCTCATCCTGATAATGTACAAGTTAGTATTCTATGGAAGACTTCAGGAACTCTTATGCAGACCTCTAGAACTTCTTTTCTGCACAGATTTATTCTGCTTTGGCACCCTGTCTCACACATTCCAGCCTCCCCAGTAGCCACAAACTTTGATTTCTGCTCTCTCTTTGGGCTTCTCTCTCTTTGGGCTTTACTTCTCTGTGCTGCAGTTTAGAAAGCTTCCCAGTCAGAATGCTGGGGTTAATGTAATCATTTCATATGTTTCCTTTCTTTCAAGGATTACAGGCTTCCACTGATCAAAACAAAACAAAACAAAACAAAAACAAAAAAACTTTACCATGTGTGTTTTTCCAGTTTTATACACTTTTATATGGCGGGAAGATAAGTTTGATACCCTTACTTTGTCACGGCTAACACAGGGTTTCCTACGTTTATTTTAAATATTTATTGCATTGTTTTGTAATTATCTATATGGAGCCCTTCCCCCAAGGCTTGGTCTAAGTCATTTTTGCATCTTTAGCTCCTATCAAGCACCTTAAATGGTGCAGAGTGAATGATTTTTGAATGAATGAACTAATATATATGTGTATATATATATGTGTGTGTGTGTGTGTGTGTGTGTGTGTGAATTCAAGTTTTATGTTATGTGCTGTTTAGAATTGTAATAGTTTAGTAAAGTTATGTGGTTATGTTATTTAAATAGCAGTTAACTTTATACTTTAAAAAAATAGGGAACACATATACATGGCTCAAAATGAAAAAGGTTCAAAAAGTGAAATAATGAAAAACATGTCTCCTTGCTTCCTTGTTCCCCAGACAACCAGTTCGCCTTTTTTTGAGACAAAGTTAGTTACCAGTTTCTTGTCTAATCTTCCAGAGGAATATTAAGCATTTGCAAACATATGTATATATATGAATTTTCTGTTAACTGAAGTGCAAGATATGGGTATTTTTCCATAGTAGTACTTATAGACCTACTTCATTCATTTTAGCCACTGGTTCATTTTAGCCATCTTAGTCACATTTTACTCAATATGTGGTTGCCCCAGAATGTATTTAACTCTGCTTCTGTTGTAGACCACATAGGTTATTCCCAGTCGTTTTCTAATACAAAAACAGCTATGTGGAATATCCTTGTTATATGTCATTCATATGTCGTTTCAAGTGTATGAGTATATGTGTGAATATAGAATTCTTGGTCACTGGACCCAGGTTGTTTTTTTAAAAATAGATTAGCAATACGTGTGTGTGTGTGTGATTCTTTGGAAATAAGTTTTCACTCTGTGAGCATGAGTGCAGTTACCATTCCACCTGTAACGACAAATAGCATTAATTACTTCTCTTCTTATATGATTAAGAAAGTTTGATTCAATCCCTTAAGTAAACTGACATATAGAAACTGGAGTAAATACCATTGGAAGGACAAATAATAAAACAATTCAGCACCTTCCATGATCTGCTTCAAGGGATGCATGGAATTCCCTCCTATTCCCCACTCAAAAAATCATAAATGTTTATGCTTTGGCAAAAGTATATTTTTTCCTCAACTTCTTTGAAAAACTTGAAGACCTTCAATGGATTTCTGGCAGAATGAAATGACAATTTCTTTATTTTTCACCACGAAATTAGTGTCTATAATCCACAGAACATTATTACTTGTGGAATGATTTAGTATCCACCTAGGTTTTGCCTTGTGTATACTTTTGATTTGCTTCAGGAATTGAGGAAAAATGTTGGTAATAGAATATAATACAGCACTGAGATACCAAGGAAAGTCTCTTGGTAAATAGGAGATAGACAGCTATTTCTTATCAGCTATTAAAGCAGGATAGAAATTTAGTTCTTAAATGTTTAATTTCCGGAAGTATTGCAATGTTAAGAAAGGCTTTTATGTATTAAAAGATTGCCTATTTGGAAGATAAATACCATATGATATCACTTACATATGGAACCTAAAATACCACACAATGAACTTATCTACAAAACAGAAACAGACTCATAAACATAGAGAACAGACTTGTGGTTGCCAATGGGGAGGGGGGTGGGGGAAGGGTGGAGTAGGAGTTGGGATTAGCAGATGTAAACTATTATATATAGGATGGATAAACAACAGGGTCCTACTGTATAGCACAGGGAACTATATTCAATATCCTGTGATAAACCATAATGGAAAAGAATATGAAAAAGAATATATATGTATATAACTGAGTCACTTTGCTGTACAGTAGAAATTAACACAACATTGTAAATCAACTATACTTTTATAAAAAATAAAGAAATTAATAATGAAAAAAATTTTTAATTGCCTCTTTAATGGAAAATTATGAGTATGTCTAGGCAGTTTCTCTATTAAAATGATCCCAAAGTACACACAGTCTACATACATTTTATAACAAAAGTGAAATGTACATGAATTAATTAAAAATAGTAAAATAAATCCTGTTATATTCTTTAGAGTTCTAGGTGCTGTAAGATGTATACTTGCGATTTAAAAAAAAATGTTAACCTTTAATAATCCACATGACAAACAAAAGAAGAAACCAGCAGCCTTAAATTGTAGAAATAAACAAGAAAGCTAACGGCTTGTCCCAGTGCTTTATCAGCTAGACTAGCACTTTCCAAAGCAAGAATCCTTTAGTAACGATATGTTGTGGAGGAAGGTAGAGATGATTGTATATGGTAGACAGTGCAAAACGGCCATTTTTAAACTTCAGATATGAGTTGCATATTTATTTTCATGTATTTACTTTCATATTGGTACATCATCTGAGCTTTTATGACAAGTAGGCTAATGGAGATAGTATCATAGCCAATTAATTTGTAAAAATATGAATATAGAAAAAATATTAAGGAATTAGAGGTGGGAATTCACATCTGTCAAAAATGGCACCAGTAGAGCTGGAATGATGGAATTGTGGGAAGTCTGGAGCCAGGGCCACTGCCCAGGCACTGACATGACCTTCACCCCAGATTTTGGTCTTGTTCTCCTGTCTATGAAGTCTTTGTGTTCCGGACTGTGCTCTATTTGCAGCAGCCTCTATACCACAGGCTCTGACATCACTTTTCTTTTGTCCGCCACACCCAGCTCTGTCTATCTCAGCCCATACTTCATGCAAGCCCTGCCCCTGGAGGAGTCCCCGGACATCTTTCACTCTTAACAGAGTGGGAGACGGTCCCCAGTGTCAAGCCCTCTGAGATTCCCAAACCTAGTTGGAGAAGGTTCTTGACTTGAAGCAAGATCACAGATTCTGCCTCCCCAAACTCAAATGAATCAAAACCAAGACCACCTCCCCCCAACTCTAAGAGGTATGTGTGTGACAGCTTTAGAGCTAATAAAATGCCAAGAGATTTCTGGGGTAGAGGCATATAATTATTTTTTGCAATAACTTAAAGCTGAGAGGATAAAAGTCCTGGACAAGGATGAAAGTCCATGAACTCAGGAGCAGATCCAAAAGAAACATAACCAGGACAGAGAACAAGACAGGTGACCTCATTTGAGGCCCTGTACCAGGTTATGCATGGGACTTCCCTTACCTGAAACGTATGTGAGCTTAAGTCAACTTGATTTAGGTATTTTGTCAAAGCTCTGTACATTCTTTCCTCCTGGATGCATTTGGCGGAAAAAGTGAAAGAAAGTCATCCAGCCAAAAACTGAAGCTTGGTGAAGATAAGACAAAGTGAGCCCAGAGAAGGTAAGAAGAATATCAGTGGAAATCACTCACAGTGTATTAGAGCAAAGCAATGGTTGGACAGAACTGCCCAGGTTAAGCATAAGCAAGGTAAAAAGAAATGCCAAGGGGACTATGTAAACATACAGCCAAAGGAAAGAAAGATGGAGTAAACCCTCTGGGGTTGGGAAAACAAAATCCAATGAACAATTTCCTCTGCATGTATTATGCTATGTAAAGACTTATAATAAGAAGAATTTATTAAAATAAGAAATGAATAATGAGATAATAAAACAATAGAAACGAACTGAAACTCCAAACCACACAATTTCAGGTTAAATACATAAGCTAGAAAAAGACTAGCTATTCCCACAGAGGAGAGTGTTGCTGAGTGCAAAGGAAGAGGGTGAAGAGACCAAAGCAATTAGAGAGAGATGGTGGCTGTGCAGGTCAAAGATAACCCAACCCAAGAATGACTGATGTGCCTCAAGGTAAGATTTCAGCAAATGGGGCTCACAATTCAGAAATATGATACAGAAAAAATGTATCTGCCATGAACTGAGGGAACAGATTGAAAAAATAACTTAAGAATGAGAAAAAAGATGATACAGGACAATCTATACAACATGTATTCAGGTCAAGCTACTGCATTTCATGAATAAAGGCTTTTACCACTATGCTATCAGAATAAGAAAGTCACAATCAGAGAGAAGAAATAAAGCTGACCTCAGACTCTTCCACAGCAACATTCAATGTCAAAAGACAACAGAGTAATACGCACAAAATTTTGAGGGGAAGAAAATGTAGCAGCCATGCTGTCATTCAAGAATAAAAGCTGACTGCTTCTTCTGACCCTGATGGAGGAACAGGGACCAGATTGGCCCTCCAGTAATAAAACAGAAAATTATATATATTAAAAAAAGCGTTTCCAGACACTGGACATTAGGCAGAATAGGGCTTTAATTCCTGAAAGAAAAGAAGAAAATGAGGTTTTACTGACCACTGCACCAGGGAGTTTTCAAGGAGGAATTCACAGGCAATGGTGCAAGAGAAGAAACCAGGGAGAGCCAGTAATCATCTGGAGTTGAAGAGAAAGAGATCAGAGTTTGGGGAAGCAAAAGTGGCTAAAATTGGTGGTGTAGAGTCCTGGAGAGAGATGGCTGCCCAGGCAAGCTCTAGAGATCTGCAGGGAGATCCCTCAAATCTTTGGTTGCGTGCTGGTCCATAAGGGTGAGAGGAAGCCATCTGAGGTCACAGGAAAAAAGCCACTGGAAAGCAGTGTGACAAACAGTTCCCGGAGTTGACACAGAGCTGGGAAGAAAGACTTTGTAATAGAGAATCCAGAAAGAGACCCACACAATGTGGCCATCTGATTTTCAACAAAGATGCCAGATGCCAAGACAATCTATCAGGGAAAGGGTAATCTTTTCAAGAAGTCAAGCTTAAACAATTGCATACCCACATGTGTAAGAATAAATCTCAGCCATTACTTCATGCTATATTAAGAAAAAAAGCTCAAAATAGGCAAATAGCCATAAATGTGAGAATTTAAATGATAAAACTTCTAGAAGAGAGCATAGGAGAAAAATACCTTTGCAATCTTGGGTTAGGCAAAGATTTCTTAAATATGACATTTAAAGCACAATCCACAAAATGAAAACAATTGGTACTTAGACTTCATCCAAATTAGAAAATTTTTCTCTTCAAAAGATACTATAAGGAATATGAAAAGACAAGCCAGAGACTGGGAGAAAATAGTCGCAAAACATATATCTAGTAAAGGACTTACACGCAGAATGTACCATATAAAAAACTCTTAAAACTAAAATGTCCACGACAAGGATATGTATAAATAAATTCTGATTACTTCATACAATGGTAAACCTGATGTATTGGCATGAAAGGGAGTCCTATGACAAACTGTTGAGATTTTTAACAGAAGATTATGAAATAGAACATGGAGTAGAACTTGATTTTAATATAAACGTGTATGGGCATAAGGATATGGGTATAAACGTTATTGCCCAAGTATGAACACAATTTTTTCTTTTAGGATGAATTTTTAAATTATATTTGCTTTCTTCCTTTTTTCTGTGAGTTCCATTTGATATTTTTTCTAATGAGCATATATAATGCTTGTATCATGATATAAAATTATTTTCAGACTGGAAGAAGGACTAGAAGGACAGAACTACGGAAATTCCGTCCTATCCCTAAAAATGTAGTTAAAATGAATAGACTTAAGTAGAAAAAACTAGTTTTCCCCATAATATACAACGTTGTGAAGATAAAGATGCACATTCGCTGTGTTAAGGGTGTGTGGTTAACTTGGTACAACTTTTTCTGACGAGCAACTTAGCAATGCCTAGCAACAGCTTCAGAAAACGTTTACATGATTTGACTCCCATCTAGAAATCTAAGCAAGGAAATATTCAGAGATATGGATGCAGGTTTATCTAGAAGGGTGTTAATGCATTGTTCTTTTTCAATTATAATTTAAAGTTTGGAGCAACATAAATGTCCACCATAGTGGAGTATTTGTACATATATCCCCGATAACTCACTCAACAAGTATTTGCTGAGTGTCTGCTGTGCCAGGCTCTTTGGCAGACCCTGGGTCTAGTGGTGACCCAAACAAACATGTCCACCTCCTAGTCCATAGTCTAGTTATTCCAGTGGGAAAGACAGACATTATCAACTCATTCCACTAATAAGTTAGGTGCTATCCAAGAAAAGTACAGGATGAAAATGTGCATATACAATATTACTTTATAGCCAGATAAAGAATATAATAAAAAGAAGTGTACATAATGTGCTCTGAACATCTATTTATTATCTTGAGAAATGATCTTCTTGCCAAACGGGGGACTTTCTCTGAGGGCCAGAAATGATCATTTACAAACTATTTGCCACTCAACAGGGAGAATGGAGTCACAAAGACTTAAAGCAGAAACGTTCAGAACCACTTCCATCCGAGAACTAAAGAGAAAGAGAGATGAAACCTCTCAAGTTATAATTTAAATAATGTGCAGGTGTGATCCAATTTGAAAGAGGAAATTTGAAAGGAGCACTTCTTTATCAAGGTCTAAAAATAAGGTGTCAACTTTTCTCTTTCCACTCTCCAGTATCTCTAGCAAGAGCTTCATCTCCTTAGGGTTTCCTTTTGGAACACTTGTTAAGGTCAAGTCATTAACCTTGGTAGGGGGGACTCTATGTTGTCGGCTGCTAAAATCAGCAACATTTGGGGGGTACGGATCCTTTGCTCCCTCATTATTTAGGAATTCTAGTTCTCTCCTGACGTGATAGGCTGAACTTTCTCCCAAGGCACTTGAAAAAGAGTTATAAATTAATTGTGTGATTGAGGAAGTCTTGGAAAGACCATGCCTGCTCCCTTGTTCCTGCTGGTTGGCTGTAACCATAGCAACCTCTTACTCCAGACCAAAGTTCAGCTACTGTAAATCTTTATGACCGTGTTCATAGTCCAATGTTCATTAGTATGACCCTTCCTCATGGAGAGAGAGCTTTTATATTTTACAAGCAAGTGTTAGACTCCATTTCTAAATACTGGACTCCAAATGAGAAGGTCCAGAAATATCATAAAAAGACCTTTGTTCTTTTACCCTAGGATCCTTATTTTCCTGAGAAGATGCCTACGGCAACGAAAAGATTGATGTTCTTAACCAGCTTTGTCACAAGCTTGGGGGCTTTAATCGTAATTTGTTCTATTCTTACAACTCAAGAATGGATCCGCAGTACAGTTGTCATTAGTGACACTTCTTCGAATGGTAGTGTGATTATCACCTACGGACTCTTTCGTGGGAAGAGTATTCAAGAATTGAATCATGGACTTGCAGAATCAGACAAAAATTTTGAAGGTAAATCATAACTCATTTGAATGGATACAGTGAGATTGAATTAACTGGGTAAGAGTCATACCATCCTGTATTTCGGCCAAATAGCCCTGCAAAAATAATTTCCTTGTGCACTTAGCTGGGCTGTAGATATGAACGCATATTTTTAATTTTGAAAATTCACTGAATCATTATTTCGGCTTCCTCGGTTCTGGTTGTGTCTATTAGCAAAACAGTCTAAATCATTCTAGCAGAGGCTATGCTTAAACAATACTAGAGTGTATTGATAGGTAAATAGTTAAGTAAAAATATGGAGCACCAACATGGTGTTCTACAGCCAGTAGCGACAGCATTTTTAACTGTATTGACTGTGGATTTTTAGTCGGAGCAAGAACCTCTGTCCAGAACTTAATTACTGGCATCTATGCAAGGAAAAAATAAAGTGGAAGATATGGACAATTTCTTATCCTTATATCTCAAGTTCATTTCTTTCACTGATTTGAATTTGCAGTCTTACCTCCAAAATATCTCATTGCTGTTGGAATTGATATTAAATTTCCATTAAGTCTATTAATCGAATATTTTACGGGAATTCCTAAATTTTTTTTCTGATTTCATACACACTAATGTCCTACTCTCAATGGGAGGAAAACAAAAATTCCTTGAGAATGATAAGTTGAATTTAGCCATTTGTTTGGCATTTGAAGTTTGAATATATACCGTTACGTTTTCTAAATTTAAAACCAAATTTGTAACTTGTTTACCACCTTAAATGGACTTTGTTTCGAAGGGTGTTGCGTGCAGCTCACTACACAGGGTTTATCGGGTATTATGCAGTCATTACCTCTTTCCTTATAAACATACATCATTTTCTGCCTTATACAAATGTAATGTTTAGCCCTCATTCCGTGCATAATGGTGGGACATTAGCTCCAAGTTCTAATTTGTGACTTTATTAATGAAATGATTTCCTTAAATCCAGAGCAACATACTTATATTTCCAAATTACAAATTTGCCTTTTAGACTTTAGCAAAAGCAACATCTCGCCCAGTATTTTAGCAGCATTACACATCTCCTCCGGTACCAGCCTCAGGTCCTCAGGAAAATGAGGAATATTTTCTTTGCGGCGACTAGAAAAGAAGACTTTCAAAGATTCACTACCATTTTCAGTTCTGTGAATAGCATTTGCGAAACCAAAACTTGTTCTACTTCCTGAATTTCCAGACACTTGTAAAATTTTTAAAATACGAGAAAACAGCCTGTGAATTTTTAGATTTTCATACAGTGTCTGTTTGGAACCAGTTGGCTCCAATTTGAGATAACTGGCTTCAATGAGATCCCTGACTCCCTACATTCAGAGAAGCACCGAGGAGGCCCGGGTGGGTCAGCGCCTGGTTCTAGAACCCCATGGGAGTGACGTGAGCACAGTGGCTTTGGGAGGGCAGGGACAGCTGTGGTCAAGGATAGCTCTGAAGGCGGCAGGCAGCCCTGTGGGCCCACAGAGGAGGTGGAATATTTGCATTTGCTTTGCCTGGCTCTCTATTTTTACTCTTTTCTTTTCTTTTCTTTTTTATTTTTCCTACTTTTCCCCTTTTCCCCAGAGAACCACATTCCAACTTCAAGTCACTGCCTCCAGTCACCCCAGGGGCTGTAGAAGATAAACGACCTCCCAGGCACTGAGATGCTGCACAATTGCCGGGCGTTCAAATCTGCTAGGGACACCTCAGAGCCCGGGGGTCTTCAGTGTTGATGGTTTTAGCAGTCATTGAACTGGGAACACTTGCAAACAGTCCTCTCGGAGAGGGAAAAGTCACATAACCCAAATGTAGATGGTGGTTGAGCCGGTGCAGGTGTGTGGACATGGTCCCCCGGGAGCAGATCTGCAAACGCGCAGTGAGACAGGTTCTTTAGGACCACACGGGCTTATTTCCAATCAGAAACTAACCGTTGGCAGTACAATAAAATCATCGTATAAATGCCACTTTCCTGCCCTGCTGTGGTGGATTGCCTTTTCGTATGAGAAGTTAACCATGTCAGTTTCTTAGCTAGGATGAGTTCACACTGAAATCTCCAAAGAGTAGTGAATATTGCAAAGCTCTGCTATATTTCTACATAGGATTTATCACATGGTGCCGATTTGGGGCTGTAGATTTTGAAATGAAGTGATGATGGCTGAGTTCAACTTGCCAAAATAATTCAGCCTACAATACGCCAATTGGTGAGGAAAAGAATCAGCCCAACCTGGGGAGGAAGCTCTCCGTGGTGTAGCTAGATTGTTCGGGCAGCTCAGGCTCACCAGAAGCTCTATAGCCTCATCCAGAGGCATCCCAGCTGGTCCATCACGCAGATGAAAAATGCCAGGTGTCCACCCGTGAGCACGTTGCCTTGCTATTCCAAAGAGTCTGAATATTTAATTTTGGTTCAAAGAAACCTTCCTGAGCAGCTACTATGTGAGTGAGGAGCTTGGATCCCAAGCGGAACTGCACAGAGCTGGGTGGGCTCACCACCTAGTCTTTCTAGAGAAAGGCCCCGACCCCATCAGTTAAATCCATCAGCCCACACTACTTGTAGGACAAAGGTGTGTGCAGGTCACTATGAGAACAAGGGGCAGTTTCACCCCAAGTGTGCCTCCCCCTGCCCACCAGTCTCTTTTCACTACCTACCCCTTTTGTTCCGGGGGAACTCAAAGTTGTACTATTGGCTCAAGCTAAGAATAATGAGGAAAGTGAGTCTGCTGCAAAAATCAATGAACTGCAAGAATGACTGAACTGAAGAAATGAGGTTTATATCTCCAGAATTTACAAAAAGCCCCTTCTTACTTCTCCTATCTGTCCACCCCACCCCATACACATCCCATACTTTCCCTCGGGGTGGGAGCGACATATCATTTACCCCCAGAGACATGACCACACTGGGCAGTGTAGCATAAAGGGGCAGAAAAAGCTTTCCCCCATCCTTCTTTCTGAGACACCCCTCGTCAATTTCCTAGAGGCTGAAGCCATCAGCTGGGATGTCCTGGGAGAGCTCCTAGGCCACACTCTGGGATCCATGGAGTTAATGAGCCCTTCCAGGGATACACTGTGGTCCAGGGACTGAGAAGCTCCACTGGGTCAGGCCCCCTGGAGACCAGGTGCTTGAGGAGGGGCTGGAGACCATTCCTCCGCACAAGAAAGCCACCGGCTCTCCCTCAATTTCCGAGGACTTCCTGAAAACCAGAGCTAGGAGGGCCAGATGGCCAGTGGGGCTTGAGTATAAATGTCCAGGCACAGGAAGTCCGGATGTCCGGATGACCCCCATTTGTGCACTGCCCACCACCCAGTACATTTAGGCCTCCCAGCTGCGGGAGCTGTGGCCTCTTTCCCCGGGGCTGCCAGAATCCGAGTGATTAGTTCCAATTGTGAGGTGGCTTTCTCGATTCCGTCGCTTGACCCCTCGAAGGAAGGAAAAAGGACAGAATGTATTTGCTAATTTTGTAGGCAGAGAGCAGCTGTCATGCTGTGGAGGTTGATTGTGATTTCATTCTTGCCAACTTTCACTGAATTCTCAGCTTTCATTGTCTGAGTTCTGAGCCAGGAAGGGGAGGGGAGATACAGCTGTCATACCTGTGTGGCGGGGAATTCAGAAGGCTGAAATAGAATTTGGAAATATGGCAGTTAAAATTAAGATAAATTGTCACATGAATTCATAGAAAAGTGTGAGTCGGTAGGCTCCAAATGGACTCCCTTTTGAGAATTGATGTCTAATAGATGTTACCAACAGTCAAAAAGAAAGCCAAGGGCTTCCCTGGTGGCGCAGTGGTTGAGAGTCCGCCTGCCGATGCAGGGGACGCGGGTTCGTGCCCCGGTCCGGGAAGATCCCACATGCCACGGAGCGGCTGGGCCCGTGAGCCATGGCCGCTGAGCCTGCGCGTCCGGAGCCTGTGCTCCTCAACGGGAGAGGCCACAACAGTGAGAGGCCCTCGTACTGCCAAAAAAAAAAAAAAAGAAAGCCAAACCTGACTGTCACTTTCTAATTTACTCTGAAAAGGTGGAATGTTCACCATTTGCAAATGAACATCCATTTACAGCTTTTAATGAGAAACCTTCCCCAGGGCAACTTGGTGCCTTGGACGCAGGACATTTTTCCCACGCTGAAATTTTTATTTTCTAGTTAAGTATCCAAATTTTGTCTTATTGGCCAAGGACAGAGGTCATTTAGTCCCCAGCAAACTTCTGATTCAATGTTGGAGTTCCCTCCTTCACGCTCACGCAGAGGCTGTGGGATTGTGGAAAAAATGGGAGCGGTTCTTGCCGGTGGTGACTAAGTTTGGAAACATCTGCAACATTTGACCTGGCACCTCTGAACAGGTGTGTCCTGCTTCTTGTTTTTCCTATTCTGGTGTCATCTTCCACGAGCTGCAGAATAGGTGTGTGCTACACCACAGCCAGGCCAAGCCCTCACCACTGCATCCCTGGGGTGAGCCAGGCAAAGGAGCTAGAGCCTCGGGCTTGAGGGCAGGGCCTTCAGAACTGTCCCAGCCCAGACGGCTTCCTGGAGGGCAGGGGGCCCGGAGGGCAGGGAGCCCATCGGACCCCACCCATCCCATGCAGGCAACAGGGGGTAGCAGAGAGGACAGCATTCTCAGTTTAACCAATGCCTTTCAGAGTTCTTACCTGGGGTGCATAGCAAAGGGGACTGCGCTGAGAACTTAGCCCTTCCCATGGGTTAATAACAGAAACAGTGACAAGGGCTGGGCACTGCTAGGGATGAGCAGACTGGACGTGTGTCTGCTGAACTTTGCACCCAGTTCCGTCTCACTGAGTGGTGAACTCATGGCCTCCGTGTTGCTGAACTGGTTTTTCCCTCTTCTGTCCTCTCTGGTCTCCCGTGGGGTTTGAAGGGCTGTAGCTGTGCTCACGGGAGACCATACCCACATTTCTTTTCTCCCGCCCCTTGTCTTTCCTGACTCCTTTCTTTTCCGCTGGCCACACCCTCCTGCCTGCCTCTATCCCCGCTCTGTGTGGAGACACTTCCAGCCCTGGGCTTGGCCACGTGACGTGGCCATCAGGATGAATTCTCTCACACACGAGGGTCTTTACAGCCAGATTCTCAGCGTCCAGATGTCTGAAGGTAGATTTGCTGGCCAAAGCTCTTTCATGCCCACCCTCTGTCCGATGACAGGAAATTTACCTCCCTCGCAAAGTACCGCTGATTTAAAAAGAAAAACATCTGAACTAATAACATGTGGGTATTCAGAGGTGGAGAGAGGATGGACCCCGCACAAGTATTGTCACATCTTATCGGGAGAGTTGAGCCCGTGTGGCCAGCACGGGTAGGGAGGTGAAGTCAGACTAAATGTGTGCAGAGTCGGGGCCAGGCTGGCAGGAGCTTTGGAATCCCGTCTTATGAAGAACACATTGGGGTTTATATCCCTTTTCAAATACTGGGAAAGGCTCCAGGCAGGAGAGGAGGGAGTGGATTCTGCGTCGCTCCAAAAGGAGCATTAAGATCCAGGGAAAATGTTGTAGAGATGCAGAATGAAAAACCTTTAAATGACTAAGGAGACGCAGTGATGGAAAAGGCCACCTTGCAAAGACAGGGCTCCTTGCTGCCAGGACACGTTTCAGGAGGAGGCTCCAGATCTCCTCTGGCTCCCAGGGCCCCATTCCTGAAAATGTGCCACATCCACAGCTGAGCAAGAAGGTTTCCGTGGCTGTCCTGGTTTCCGTTCTTTAAAGCTGCTCTGGGGTGAAGATGTGAGAGGCTCCTGCCCTCTCCCAGGGGACCTGAAAATCAGGAATGGAAAGAAGGAAGCTTTTACTTTTCCTTTCCCACCCCCATCGTGGTTCTAACACCTTGTAATTCCCAATGATGGTGTTAGTACATTACTAAAGACTCTGAAATCTTTTTCCCAATTTACTTTTTTCCTTCTGTCGCTGTGACTTTCACAGAACCTCTCGGTAAACACCTTATTGAATGTGGTGGCAATCTCCTAAGGGCCTGAAACACACTGGCTGCTCTTGGAGATGTTTACAAATGCATGGCTGGGTTTCCAGGTAAGTGTGGGGAGAGCGTGTCTCTGGTGTCTGCTCATTTTGTAAACAAAGGAGGGAGCTGAGGAAACATGCCTGGGGAGGCTGGCGGGTGGTGGTTAGAAAGGGGAGAATGGCAAAAGCAGGAACTGGTGGCAAACGGCCCAGGGCACCTGCGTTTCATTTTGTGCAAGTGCATATCCACGTCTAGAGCTCCCCTGCACTTAAGAAATATGCAACTTTTATGAAAAGGCTGACAGTTTCTAACCCCAGTGCCTAAGAGGGTAGAATGGGGAAGGAGGCAGAATGGGGTGCGCGAGGGTGGACCTGCCCTCCGGTCCAGAGTTGGTCTTTGCATTTGGTGCCGCGTACTTACCAAACATTGCTTTAGTTTTAGGAACATTGAACAGTTCTTCACCAAAGACTCTGCACTTGGTGGTCATCCTGTTCCTGGTCCTTAGTTTGTTCACTTCGCTGTTGAGCTCTCTGTTCACCTTCTACAACAGCTTCAGCAACCCCTATCAGACGTTCTTGGGACCGATGGGGGTGTACACCTGGAACGGACTCAGCGGTGAGTATCGGCGAGAGGACGTGCTCTCTGCCTCTGTCCCCCTGCTTCCCTCTCACACACGTGGACACACACAGTCACGGTCGAGCCATGGGCGTTAAGAGGGCCCCCTGTGTGCTGAGTTGCGTGCTGGGGGCTGAGGTTTATTTTTGTAAACTTACAGCATTTATTCAGTCTCTTTGGAAATAAAATTCTGTTTTAGGTGCCCAGGTAAGAGACCAGAGTGAGGTGAGGAAGGCGTGTTAGGTGTTAAAATATATGACATACCGAGGCTTTGCTTTGGAGTATCTGGTGTAAGGAGTTGAACAAAAAAACACGTGCACCCACAAAACATTCACTGGGCTCCCGTGGCGTGCTTGACTCCACATTAGGCTCCACGTGATGTGTGGAAGTCAACACACATGCACGTGTGTTATTTAGTCTCCTTCTTGCCCTCGTAGAACAGCAGTCAACTTGACAAAATCTAAACCTGATCGTGGCACAGAGAGCCACCAAGAATGTCATTTTGGAGAATCTGGGGCCAATGCCCTTCTTGTGGGCAACCTGGGAGTCCCGGATGTTGCTGGGCAGTGTTGCTAGGTTGTGTTACTTGTTTGCTGTGAAAGGTATTGGGGTGAGGGATGGGAAGTGGAGCCCAGCTTGAGTCACAGTGGTTTGGACTTTCTCTGGGTCTCATGGACTCTGTGGCCACTGTGTCTGCCCAGGGACGTGGTCACATGGGAGCCTCGTTGCCCCTGCCGGGCAACCGGGTTTCTCCTGCTCTTTCCCTCCCTCACGAGAACCTGATCTCGAGATCGAATCAGAAGCAGCCCATCCTACTAACCGGACGGCTCTGGAGGTGCTCGCGTGTGAGCCACAGGTGGTGCATTTTTTAAAAAATAGGTTACTTTATTTATTTATTTATTTTTATAAATTTTTTTTTTCATTTTATTTTTGGCTGTGTTGGGTGTTCGTTGCTGTGCTCGGGCTTTCTCTAGCTGCAGCGAGTGGAGGCTACTCTTTGTTGCGGTGTGCGGGCTTCTCATTTCGGTGGCTTCTCTCGTTGCAGAGCACGGGCTCCAGGCGCATGGGCTTCAGTAGTTATGGCTCGTGGGCTCAGTAGTTGTGGCTCATGGGCTCTAGAGCATAGGCTCAGTAGTTGTGGAATATGGGCTTAGTTGCTCTGCGGCATGTGGGATCTTCCTGGACCAGGGCTCGAACCCGTGTCCCCTGCAGTGGTGGATTCTTAACCACTGCGCCACCAAGGAAGCCCGGTGGTATATTTTTAACACAGACCAGGAACGTTCAGGGACAAAGAAAGGTGCCCTGGATATTAGGCTGTAAGGAAGCCTCAGAGGAGGGGCTCTGGGCAGCAGCTTTCTCCTGTCCTCCTGCTGAGAGGCCATCCTCACACTGGCCACTGCAGGTGGCTGGAGGGGCCCCTGTGCTGTGGCTCCCAGCGGTGCTGTGCTGAGAACGAACACCCGGCTCTTGGGGGAGGGAAGCCCTGACTGCAGCCCTGGCTGGTGCGAGTGTGTAAACACTTCCACTGCGGCCTTTTTCAAGCTAATGGTTGAGGAGATGTGTGAGCCAGTCCCAGCCCAGCATGGATACAAGGGAGAGCCAGGCAACTCACTGCTCAAGCAAGCGCAGTTCATAACTATCGTGCACCGCAATGGTGGAAACTTGGGCTGCCCTGGGCAAGCCTGCACCATGGCCACGTCGCACGCTCACCCCTCAGCTCTGAGCGTTTGGTGTCAGGCTGATGTAGCCACATCCACACGTGACTAGCCCTTTCCTTTCTTTCTGTGATTTTATTACCCGGTGGTAAAAACAAACAAATGCCCCAATTTAAAGGGCATCTGCTGTGGGCCAGGCACGACAGTCCCTCGGAATGAGTATTCCTGCTTCCTGGCTCACAGTGGAGCTGAGGGAATTGGCTCTAAACTCAGAGATCCTCATCCAGGTGCCAGGGATCCTTGCCCCAAGCTGTTTCTAGGATGCTCGTTCACCTCCGTCAACCAAAGCAAAGGAAAGACTCATTGGCACTCGTTGCCAGGGTAAAATATAGATTATTTTAATTTTTGCTCATATGATTAAGAAGCTAAGGGACACTGTGGCTTCAGGTACAGCTGGATCCAGGGTCTCAGCCAGCACCATCAGAACTCTGTTCTCCTCCAGTGTTCCCTCTATCATTAAGCAGCTGGGCTGGTCCTCTTAAAGGCAAGAGGGCTGCCAGCCCTTCTTGGCCCATCACCGATGCAGCAACCCCAGGAGAAAAGACGACTTTTCCCCCCAAATCTGATTCTCACTGAAATTGCCCTTCTCCATTTCTGGAGCAAGCTCCATGGCCGGCAGGGTTGAATTCAATGACTGAGCCCCTTGGCAGAGGACTGACCACCTGGGAGCTGGGGAGGATGGATCTGAGAGGAACATCGGGCTCTCGGACCAGATGGGAAAGTCCGATGTGGGCCCAGCGGGACAAAGCCGGCCCCCATTCCTCGGTCTATACCTGCAGGGCTCAGAGCGCATCCCTTCATCTCGGCAGGAGGGAGCCCCAGGCTTTCAGCCTCTTTCTCCATGGCCGAGTCTAAGCTGGCTTTGCACAGGGCACGTTTGTGGAGGAAAACATGGAAAATGGGGCCTGCAGCCTCCCTCACCGCCATCCCCACCTGCTTCTAACAACAAAGAACTGTTTGCCAGGCAGCAAACTCTGGCCACATTCCCTCCCAGGCTTGGGGCAAGTTCTGACACACAGAGAGGCTGTGAGCTGGGCAGAAACACACTCGGGAGACTTTGCCTTTGCCTCTCTGTTCAGCCTTTGGCTTTGCCTCTCTGTTCAGCCTTTGGCTTTGCCTCTGTGTTCAGCCTTTGGCTTTGCCTCTGAAGGCCCTCACAGCCTCCGGCTTTGATAGGGCAGACTTGGGCCCCGAGTTTGGTCGGAGAACTTAGTGAAAACTCAGTTCATGGGAGGCTCAGCCTGCAGGGGGTTTTGGCCACAGAGATGCCATCACTGTGTCCTTGGCTTGGATCACCGTGGGGAGAGGGCAGGGGTCAGGCTGCCCTCAGGGGTCCTGGAGGCAGAGGGAAGGGCCACACACCCCTCTCCAGGCTGGGCTTGGACACCCTCTCCTTGGCTGCAGGGAAGAAGAGGGAGTGGTTTGCTAGTTTGTTGCTGAAGGATCGGGAGGGGGTTCTGCTTTTTTGAAAAATTTATTTATTTATTTTTGGCTGCGTTGGTCTTTGTTGCTGCACGCAGGCTTTCTCTAGTTGTGGCGAGCAGGGGCTACTCTTCGTTGAGGTACACAGGCTTCTCATTGCGGTGGCTTCTCTTGTTGCAGAGCACGGGCTCTAGGCACACGGGCTTCAGTAGTTGTGGCGCACGGGCTCAGTAGTTGCGGCATGTGGGCTCTAGAAGCACAGGCTTCAGTAGTTGTGGCTCACGGGCTCTAAAGCGCAGGCTCAGTAGTTGTGGCACACGGGCTTAGTTGCTCCACAGCATGTGGGATCTTCCCAGACCAGGGCTCGAACCGTGTCCCCTGCATTGGCAGGTGGATTCTTAACCACTGCACCACCAGGGAAGCCCTGGGATTCTGCTTTGAGGAGAAAAATACCAGCATCACCTCCCGGGCCACTGTGCCCTCTGACCCCAGCCTGGCATGGTGCAACCCTGACCCCAGGGGATAGAACCGTAGTCTGAGAGATGATGGAGCCGGAGAGAACCTTGCAGACGGTGTGTCCCAACACATTTGAACCTCAGTCCAGGAACCGAGAGCAGAGAGTAACCCAGCAGGTCACACGGCCCGATGGGGACAGGCTGGGGTGGGAAGCCAGTGTCCCAAGCCTTCAGGGCCTCCTCCTTCTACCAGTGGCTCCCTCCAGGTCCAATAACTCTTCTGTCCCAGAAGACGGACGACAGGCTGTGAGAGGCGTGCCCTTTTTCAGGGGGCTCAGGTCAGCATCCGTGTCCATGGCGGCCCCTCCCAATTCAAATCAAAGCACCTACTTCAGGAAAAAGCATTTAACCCATTTCCATCCTACCCCTTTATGACCAAGCTTTCATTAGAAACTTCCCAAGAGCACGATGAAGGATAATTAAGGGGTGTGAGACGCATAGCGCAGAGAGGAGGGGGTTTGTATGTACTCACTCCTTTTATTATTAAGAAATAAAACCATTGGGTTGAGGATGAAAGACCATCATCACGGACAGTGAGAAGTCCTCACGCAGAAGCCCTCTCACTAGGGCCCCTGGAGGGCCGTTCCCTGGGTGTGGGTTATGATCAGGACAAGTTTGATGCCAAAATGTCCTTCTAGTTCTGGGTAAATGTCAGCAGATGACGAGTCACGCAGCCTGTGCCCCAAAGGACCTCCGTCCTGGGGATTCCCGGACCCGGCATGCTCAGGCCCCGCCCCACTGGGCGGTTCACCGGCAGCATCACGCGTCTGGAATGTCTGCGTCCTGACCTTCCTTCTCCCGCCTTTTTAAACAGCTTAATTGAGATATGACTCACATACCATACAGTTCACGCATTTAATCTGTGCCATTCAGTGGTTTTAGTATATTCACAGACCTGTGCAACCATCACCACAGTTGATTTTAGAATATTTTCACGGTCTCAAAAGGAAACTCCTCCCCCCAGGCCATCCCCAGTCCTAAGCAGCCATGAATCTACTTTGTGTCTCTAGCTCGCCCACTTTGGAAAATGAGGGATGAGGTTCAGAGAAGCTAAACTCATCTCCCAACGCCAGTAGCTGGAGCCCTTGAACCCTGCTCTCTCTGACTCCAGAACTATGTTCCTTAACTAGGCCAAAGGAGCTTTCCAAAGTCAAAATGGTGGAATGTGCTCTAGTGAAGGACATTGTGAAGAATAAAAAAGGGAAGCTAAAAATTTTAAATGCTCTTTTTTTTATATATATATATGAATTCACTTAATTCTTACAACAACCCTTCCAGGTAGGTATTATTATTACTTTCTTAAACATCTTTATTGGAGTATAATTGCTTTACAATGGTGTGTTAGTTTCTGCTTTATAACAAAGTGAATCAGCTATACGTATACATATGTTCCCATATCTCCTCCCTCTTGCATCTCCCTCCCTCTCCCCGTCCCTATCCCACCCCTCTAGGTGGTCATAGGGCACCGAGCTGATCTCCCTGGGCTATGCGGCTGCTTCCCACTAGCTATCTAGTTTACGTTTGGTAGTGTCATGGACATATATACACTACTAAAATGCTCTTCTAAAATGAGTTTAGTAAAGAGATCCTTCCTGGTTAAATGCTGTGCTCTATTGTGTGTAGAATGAAATCCCAGCTCCGGAGCCGGCATTCAGAGCTCTCCAAGTGAGCTCATCCTCTGTGTCCTGTGCTCAGGACCCTCAGCACCCCTCCCCATCAGATGAGCTTGTGCCTCACACACCCGGGTGCTCTGAGTTCATCAACCACCACGAGTCTCTGTTTGGGCCGCCTTTTCTATTTGTCCTTCCTCAGCCTTCCCAGCCCGCTGGTCTCTCTAGATAGTTTCCCCGTTGACCTCCGTGTTCAAGCATTTATTCATCCCTCATTCAGTACACCTGCTAGGTTCATTGCCCAGGGAAGTGGGCAGAGCAGCTCCTTCTGAAAGGGCTTGAGCTGAATGTTTGTCCCTGTCCACAACTGCCCTGCACCGTCTTTAGCATTTGGAGCCTAGAATCTAGCTCGCGCCTTTCATTTCTTTTACGTTCCCCCTAATGCTTAAAAGAGAGTAAGTCCCAGTGTAGATATTCAGTGAATACCCATAGAGTACGTGCAATAAAGAAAAACAGTGACATTAAAAAATGTATCACCGTGTTATCTATGAAACTATTTCTTCCTTTCAGCATCCTCCATATTCATAAGCATGGTGCTCTTTGTGGGGAACACACAATCCAATCATCTCTCGGAAGAGCTGGCCCAGAGGCTCTACCCACTTTATCCAGCAGTCACTCACCAAGGAACCTCCCACAGTTATGGATACTCATTCTGGCTCACCCTGCTCGTCATTCTTCTAAACATAGTCACCGCGGTCATCATCACCATCTTCCAGAAGGCCAGAAAGCAGTGGAAGCAGGAGCAGAAAAAGCCCATGGAATATGCCCCAAGGGATGGAATTTTATTCTGAATTCTGTACCCGCATTTGGTGGTTAGGCCTACTCTGTTGTATGCCAGCTCCCCGAGCAGTAACTGGCTGGCTTGTCTGGGTGATCGGCAGGTAAAGTGCAGGCCTGTTTGACCGTCATTCTGTGACAGTTTTTGTATCTCATGACACTGTGTTCTTCATAACTGATGTACCCTTGAAAAAGGATTCTTCCCATGAGGGTGGGGAAGATGAACTAGAAAGCTCTCCAGCCCTCGTAGTGTTCAAAGCAGTAGAATGACTGTGAGCCTATGGACCCTTCTGACCTGGTCTCAAGCTTTAGGTAATAAAGGTTTGGGTTACGCACCTTCCCTTTGAGTTGCTCAAAGCACTTCGGTACCTATGATCTCATTCACCTCAGGAGAGACCATGCATTTTTATTCCACTCTATGAATGAAGACTTCCAGGCACAGAGAGATTCAGAACTTTTTTTTCCTAGACCAGGTGTTGGAAGCAAAAGGAGAGACCTAGGGGTGTATGACCTGGTCCTCTGGACCCTCAACCGCCCATATAACTTAAAGCCAATGGTGAGTAGAAATGCTGATATTCATTTTTGAGTTTCCAAGATGGGTTTTGTTTTATTTTATTTATTTATATTTTTTTATATATATTTTTTGCGGTACGCGGGCCTCTCCCATTGCGGAGCACAGGCTCCAGATGCGCAGGCTCAGCGGCCATGGCTCACGGGCCCAGCCGCTCCGCGGCATGTGGGATCTTCCCGGACCGGGGCACGAACCCGTGTCCCCTGCATCGGCAGGCGGACTCTCAACCATTGCGCCACCAGGGAAGCCCCAAGATGGGTTTTTTGTAGGGAAAAGATTAGGAAGGAAGAATATCAAGGAAAGATTAAAATTATAGCCCTACAGCCTCATGCTAAGAAGGTTAAATATATTTTTGCTTTAAAAAGATTGTGGTGAATTCAGTCAAAAGAGAAATGTCATATTGTGGTAAGTTCTAAAAACCCCATCAACCAACCCTCTGCTTAGTTGCTGCAGTGTCCCCGACACAGGTGTAGATGGTCAGGTGGGAGTGTATCACCCATCATCAGACTCCTGCCCAGCCAGAGGCTAAGAAATGGGTTCCAGCTCTATGGCTTGCAGGCACACCCTGATGGTTAGGTGCACAGCACAGGTGATGGGTTGCCTTCTAAGGACAGGTGAGTGGAACAAGTTCATGGCCTCATGAGAGGACAGTGGGTGACCTGGAATATTTTAAAAGACACCAGATGGATTCGACCTACTTCGCCAGTAGGATATTCTCCCGGAAAATCACTTTGAGAATCTTTGGGGCTTGACAGAGCACGGACAGAATTCTGAAATAATCACCTTTCACGTCTTGATGGAACCAGAGCCAAAAGAAGCAGAATTCTCTTAGTGTAATTTACAAAGCAGCAGCTCTTTGGACAGGAGGATACATCCTTTATGAAACTAGCAGAGATTAACCATCTTCTTACCCATTACTTTTTAACAATCTGTCTTAGAAATAACATTTTTCATTCAAGAAACATGCACTGAATACCTGTGATGTGATTAATGCCTTGCTAAGCCAGGTACCTGCCCCCGCAGAGATCACAACTGAACAGTTAAGACAGACATTCAAAAAGCAGTCACTAATTCCGTGTGAAATCCATTCTTAGTCACAAAACTGTGTTCATTCTTTGAAAGGTCAGTTCTCCATAATCTCCCTCCACCAAATCCTACTAAAGTAAAAATTACTCTAATAAATCAACTTAGTGTGAAACTGAACGTATTAAAAATATGATTACCCACAGCGGAACTGTTCTAAATTCTTCGAAGCTAGAAACATTTATGTTCTTTGGAAGTTTGAATTTTATATCAGATTTTGATAATAGGGTTGAGTAACAAAGAGGAAACAGATGAGGGTAACAAATTTGCCCTCACATCCTGTATCAGTACAAAAGATTCCGTAGCTGGTGAAGACTGTGTTTACTCATCTCAGCATTGGAGCAGAGCTTGGTTTCTTTAGAGGACAAACTGTCTTAATCCTTATACCATAAATGGTCTTTGAGGAATCATTTAAGACACGGGAAAATCAGGTAAGTGGAACTACAGTTCACAGTCCGGGAGATGAAGAGCTTTGCTCTCTTACTACGTCTGAAGGTAGAAAGTAAAGAAGCTGCCTGTGTGTTCAGTGGAAATCTTCCTAAGGAAGGACAGGGCTTGCTGACTATTCACAACCACAGGCAATGTGGTACGACCCAACTCTGGCCTCCTGCCCTGGCCCCCCGAGATGGGCCTTTTAGCGAATGTCCGTGGGGCAGGGAGGGGGACTGACTTTTTTTCAGGGAAAGAAGTGCCGTTGAATAGTAATTTGCTGTTCTAAAACTACTAATAAATGTGCATTCTCTTACTTTTCTTGTAACGGAACCACCTGAGACACTATTTCGAAGGGGTCCAAACTGGTCCATGAAATATGAACGTTTCAAGGGTCGTGATGTGACCCCTAATCGGTCCACGTGGTCCTGTTATGATGAGCTAGTTTACCGTATAAAATATCGTGCTCTTCAGTTTTATAAGAACATAGAGCCTGTGATAATAATTGTAGGGAAAGTCGTACTTTACACTAATGTCAAAGCGATGGGGCTCCTCTAGTGGGCTGATGCTTGCAGAGCACGGTGGCAGACAGGGGCCTCAGCCTCCAGTTAAGCTTCACCTTCATCATTACAATTTGATTTGATCATCTCACCAACGCCTGTGGACCAGGCAGGGCAGGGGCAGTTGTCTCCTTGGATATGCCACTTCTCTGGGTCTAATGAACTATCCTGCAGCCAGCCCCACATGGCCGTACAGCATTGGTACCTGTGGCACGTAGCCATACAGGTAGACAGATCAGCAGCCTCCCGCCTTCTGATTGGCCTCTTGGAAGCCCAAGGAGCCTGCAGTTCTGCAAAGCATAGGCAGGTGCCAAGTAAAGTTCCAGAACAGGTTCTCCCTCTGCCGGCCCATCGCCCACCCAGAGTGCATCCTTCTTTTTCACTGAAACCAGCCACTGAGTGCGGACTTGAAGCCAGGTTCTTAGTTGTCTAATCTGATGTCTTTCTAGAGCCTGGACCAGGACACAGAGCAGGCGTGTGTGGGACCGGATGTCTAGGAGTCGGGAGGCTTTCTGATTCTGAAACTCCAGCTTGGAGAGAAGCCAGGCTCCTTGGTCCCTGAGCCCCACGGGGATCTCCTGACCCTGGGACCCAGATGCCCCCCGAGGGCCTTGCGTACATAGGATCCCCCCGTCAGAGGCACGGAGGGCTGATGCCTCCGTAGCAGCTGGGGCTGCAGTCTGCTCTCTGGGCCTCATTGCCTGTCCTCACCACCGAACACCCCCAGACCCAGGACACAGGACCCAGTTGGAGGCTCCATTTGTACACTGCTCTGACATCTCATAGGAGCCACAAGAAGCCAGCAGTCCCCCCCTTCTCTGAGCTTTTCTCATGATGAAGACATAAGTAATAAATAATAGAAATGACAACCAGTGTGGGACTGAGCAGGGAACGTCTGCAGTCAGGCTGCCTGGGATGGAGAAGTTAATCGCAGCAAAAGCCTCCTTCTAATCATCTGGGAGGTGGGATCGCGGTGCCAGGCTTCGCTCTCAGCAGTGTGAGAATGAACTGTGATAAGGGATGCAAAGAACTCGGGGCCTTGATAACCGATGGCCATGCCTCTCCTCACAGAACTGGGAGTCCGCAGAGCGTGGTGGGGGCAACTTCAAAAGCTAGAGGATGTGGCCCCTTTAGCTACCACATTAATAATTCTTTTGTTCTGTAAATGAGCGACAAACAACTTCAACCCGGGGAGGCTAAGAAACTTGCCCAGGTGTCCACAACTGGCAAGTAGCAAAGCAGCACGAAAAACAGGTCTCTGGGCCCCTGTTCTTTTTTACTAACGTTTGATTCGGTTGCATAAACATTTGTCTGCATCCGGCTGAGGGTGGACAGAGGAGACAGAGGAGAAGGTCCCTGCCTGTGAGCTCTGCCCGAGAGGAGGCATGGCCTTCGCGGTATTGCCTGTGGGGCTAAGCCGCACATTTCACCGCATTTGTGTGTCTCACGGTGGATCTGGATCTGGTTCATTCAGAACACAAAGGAGCAGCTTGCTCAGGCAAAAGCGCCCAATTTGTTTCAAATAAATCCTCAGCTGGGCTGGAGAGGGCGGGGTCCCCTGACGTGACTCTCCCACACACACTCAGATGAGGCAACGCCCCGTGACCTAAGGACTTTGTGCTTCTTAAAATAGAAAGCGAGGCCCAGGTTACTCGACGTGACCTGGGTCACTGGATTACTAAAGCCGAGCCCAAGGAGGAACTGAGACCTGGGGAGTCTGTGGAATATTAAACGCCCTGAATGCGACTGCACGGAAGGTCAGCCCAGGCTGTTCTCCCTGCCCTTCCTGCTCTGTGATCTCACGCTGCCCGCAGATTCTGAAAATCCTTAGAGCATCACTTAGAATTCCAGACAACGTCCTAGTTACAAAAAGAGAAAAGTGAATCTGTCTTTGTGACAGGCTTCAGACCATGAAGATTTCATTTTCAAAATGTTTAAATATTTAGTTAAAAAACAAAAATTTAGGTAGAAATACGTTGTATTTTATGACTATTCCTTTTAAATGAACTACTTTAAAAATGAACACCCCTCCTACCTCTGTCTCCCACTGCTCGCCAAGAGGCGTAGACTTAACAATTTTTAACCTTGACCCTTTGTAGAATTCTCTGCCCCTCTGGCTGTCCTGGAGCAGGACACGCCCACAAAACGGTCCCTTCCGGAAGCAGGGGTTTCTGCTTCTCTAATTCAGTGCACAGATGGTGGGTCTTCCAGAAAAGAGTGTGGTCACAGCAAACGTCACCGTCTCTCAACGTGTGCTTCCCCTAAATGCTCTACCGGCGAGAATCCATTGAATCCTCCTGGCAAAAGCAGGTGCTGGTTTAGAATGAGCTCATTTCACAGATGAGGACTGAGGGTTACACTGGTTAAATGGTGTGTCCACAATCCCACAGCAAGGGAGACATTGAGCAGAGATCCCAGCGCAGACTGTCTGCCATGTCTTGGGTGAGGCACGTGCCCTGGGGGCCGATAATCTTACGGCGGCCCCTTGTGTCTGCATCAAAGCGTTGTAAAATGCCCCACGTGCACATCCACGCACTAGACCTTGGCCTCCATCAGGTGTCCTCCTGGTAAGTCTGCTGGATTAACTAAGGTTGCTGGATTTCTGAAGTGCTGAATCATTCTCCTTTGGCTTAAAAGCTTACCTTCAGCAGGCACTACACACTGAGTGTTATCTTTACGTACTGAAGGCGGACTAACCTCTTCTTGATGGCTCCGTCACTGTGCTAGGGAGAGGGTAAGTATTCTGTTGAAGGCGGGTGAGGCCGTGCAGAAAGCACATGCTTGTGTGCCGAGACTTAGGTTTTAGTGAATACGCAGTGAACAAATATTTATTGAGTGCTAAGTCCATTGAAGACGGGTGGCAGAAGGTGGGAACCCAGCTGGACAGACAGACCTTGAGTCCACCCTGACGAGGCTTTCCAGCAGAACCTCTTTGGGAGCATCTTGAAGGGGAACCTAGACTAATTGGGAAGGTTCCCCGAGAAAGACGTGGCCTTTGCTCCACCCCGAATTCTGTGACCTCAGAGAGGATCTAATCCAGCCCTCGGGTTACACGGAAAGCAAGGGGAGCTCAGATCTAGCAAGTCGAGGGTTTCTAATCTCTGCTTCCTCATTTGAAAATAAGAAATAAGAGGGTAGAGGAAGATTTAGGATCCTTTAAGTTCTTGTTTTTTTCTTCTTAATTTCATTCAGTTTATTGTTTAAAGAAACATTTACATAAGCACAAAATGTGAACAGGTCAAGGTTCCAAGTATGCAGGACACGTGATAAGTGTTTCCCAGGGAACTTCCGTTCCTATAAAAATCTTGTTTTTGCGAATGCTGCTATTATATTCCACGAGGGGCATAACAAGCCTGCTCTGCAGGGGTCTTACTTTGCTGTAGAGTGTTGTTGAAAATTTGCCTCACAAAAGTCAAATAACGCCGTCTGCAGCAACATGGGTGGACCTAGAGATAATCATACTGAGTGAAGTAAGTCAGACAAAGGAGGACAAATTCCATCTGACGTCACTTATACGTGGATCTAAAATATGACACAAATGAACTTATCTATGAAACAGAAACAGACTCACAGACATAGAGGACGGACTTGTGGTTGCCAAGGGGGAGGGGCTTGGGGGAGGGATGGATTGGAAGTTTGGGGTTAGCAGATGCAAACTATTATGTATAGAATGGATAAATGACAAGGTCCTACTGTATTAGCACAGGGAACCATATTCAATATCCTGGGATAAACCATATTGGAAAAGAA
Source organism: Delphinapterus leucas (assembly GCF_059928025.1). NCBI lineage: Eukaryota > Metazoa > Chordata > Mammalia > Artiodactyla > Monodontidae > Delphinapterus > Delphinapterus leucas. Next base: position 82,617,911 of record NC_143144.1, on the reverse strand, counting down.
TGTATATATATGTATAACTGAAACGCTTTGCTGTACAGCAGAAATTAACACAACATTTTAAATTAACTATATTTCAATAAAATAATTTTTTTTTAAAAAAATGCACACACAAGAACCTCAGGAAAAAAGGGCAATGAATGAATGATGATGACAATCAGGTACACTTGATAGGATAAGAAAAATTCTCTTCATATTCCAGAATGAGAAATCTTTGAAAAAATTTTCTCATTTCCAGACTCTTCCATTCATATTTACAAATGAGTGCCCAGGAGCTCGTGGTGTACCGTTGAGGAAACTCTGAGGTCGTGTGTCTGGGAGCTGTGTGGCTTTTTACTGAGCGTACCGACCCACGCATGCTTCACACCCTGCTGTGAACGCAGTGCCTTTGGAAGGTGTTTTGGCTGTACTCTGACCCAAGTCAGTTAACGTCACTCCACCTGATAATCTGCCACCCCCAGTGTGGCTCAATGCAAACATCTAGCTTAATGCCTCCATGAAAATTCGGCTGTCATGGACTCGTTCAATCAAATAAAACCTTGTAGAGAATTTTGATAGCAAGATAAATGATGCATCACTTTTTCAGAGGGTCATAGAGATGGATGGCATTTAAGATGCCCATGGCTGAAGATCAGGAGTTCTTAAACTACTGAAGCCCATGCTCCTAGGGCCTGTGCTCTGCAACAAGAGAAGCCACCGCAATGAGAAGCCCGCGCACCGCAACAAAGAGTAGCCCCAGCTCCCTGCAACTAGAGAAAGCCCGCACGCAGCAACAAAAACCCAACACAGCCAAAAATAAAAAAAATATAAAAAAAAAAGAAAATGAAGAGACACCAGAGCTCTCTGTCCCTCCGTGAGCACCAAGGAAAGGCCACATGAGGACGTGTGAGCAGGTTGCTGTCTGGAAACAAGGAAGTGAGTCCCCGTCAGGAACTGAGTCTGCAGGAACCTTGATCTTGGACTTTCCAGCCTCCAGAACTGTGAGAAGTAAATGTCTGTTTTTTAAGCCCCCCAGAATGCGATATTTCATTATAAGCTGACTAAGACAGGCTTTTTAGACCCATTCATCTATGGGGGGGCATTGTCAACTTGAGCAGACGGGCCTCTCAAACGTAACTGTGTTTTGTGATAAGCCTCGCGGAGCACGGGACAAAGGAAAGCAATGAATTAGGAGCTGGCCCTCAAGTGGGGTAAGAGGGGCCAGCAGGGAGCTAACCTTGGCCACTGCTCACGCTTGTACGTGGTGGGAGTGTGGGTGGTGGATGAGCCCATGATCAGGAGCTCGGTTCCAGCCTAGGACTTCCAACTGACCAGCTGTGTGACCTCGAGCTGCAGCTTTTCCTCTTTGGGCCTCGGTTTCCTCATTCACATGACGGAAGGCCTTCCGTGACCCTGGCTCACTCCTTCGTCTAAATGTTGCTTAGGTCCATTGGGGTCTTTCATGAGGGTTTGAAAAAGGCAGTTCTGCAGATTTTTTGATCCTAACCATGATGTTGCAGGTAGCCTTTGGGTGGGTAAGAGGGTGGGGAGACTGGGCTTAATGTGGGGTCAGGCATGCTGACAGCGAATGGGAAGATATGAGAGGAGGACAGATTTGTATCCTCCAGAGGACGATGGATTCCAGCAAAGAGGAAGAAGCCCTGTGCTGACAGGCGGTGGAAGGCCCATGCCCTGGATCCACAGGCTGGTGCGTGCTCGCCTCCGTCGCTTAGAGGACACCACGGAGCAACTTGTCCCTCTCGAAAGACTCAGCGCAGGCTCGGGAGATGCTGAGCTTGAAGAGGCCTTTCACAGGGCACACATCTGAGCTGTGAGCACAAGGGCAGGGCAAAGCACAGGGCTGTCCCTGCCTGGGACCCAAGCTGTGAAGAGAGGAAATCTACTGGAAAATTCATGGGAGACTTCGTATCTTGTTCACCATCCGCTGAAGGTGAGAAAAGACAGCCATGATTTTTAAGGGAGCACCACAGCCAGGGTGATGGTGGAGGGAAGGGAGTCAACAGGGAGAGCCTGTGGGCCCCAGATGAGGGCGAGAGATTTTACCGAGGCTCCCGCGGTTCATCCGAGGGACATGCAGACCAGACACCATTGGCAAACAGCCTCCTTTTCTAACCACTGGGACACCTGCTCCGAGGAACCGTGTTGCTCCCTTGCCTGAGACTTTCTGTTGGGAGCAGAGTTGCCACACTTCAGAGTGTTCACAATGAGCCCAATTTCACCCACACAGTGATGTTTTGATGCTTTTCAACCAAAGAAAGCAAAGAGCCAGCGCTCAGGGGGCAGGTAGAATCATTAGCTCTCAGAGAAACGCAAATCAAACCACAATGAGATACCACTTTGCATCCACTAGCCTGGCTGGAATCAGAGGCAGAGGACAATAAGCATGGTTGAGGGTGTGGACTCAGAACCGCGTGCACAGCTGGTGGGGATGTGCAATGGAGCAGTAAAGAGAGTTACATACGACCCAGCAATTCCAGTACTAGCTATACACCCAAGGGAATTAGAAGTGCATTTCCACATAAAATTTGTACATGAATGTTCATGGCAGCATCATTCATAATAGCCAAAAAGTGGAAACCATCCAAATGCCCATCCACTGACGAATAGATAAACAAAATGTGGTGTAACTATGCAGTGGAATATTAGTCAGCCATAGAGAGGAGTGAAGTACTGGAACATGCTACAACATGAATGGGTCTTGAAAACACGATGCTCAGCGAAGAATCCAGACACAAAAGTCCACATATTGCAGAATTCCGTTCATATGTGATGTCCAGAATAGAGAGATCAGGAAAAACAGAAAGTAGATCAGTGTGCTTAGAGCTGGGAGGGGGGCAGGAGGGTCAAGGAGAGACTGATCAAGGCTTCAGCGTTTCGTTTTGAGACGGTGAAAATGTTCTAAAATCGTGGTGATCGTTTCACCTATCTGTGAATATACTAAAAACCATTGAATTGTACATTTTCAATGGGTGAGTTGTATGGTGTGTGAATTATATCTCCATAAAGCTATTTAAAGTCTGTTACATTCTCTTCTAATATTTTTACATGAAATAAACAAAAAATTGCTGAGACCGTGGAAGCCTCATTTCTACCCCATTCCCGGTTCTGTCCCCCTTCCTCCCTCACCAAGGTAGCCACAATCACAGATTATGTCCTTCTGTCCATGGTTTAGGTCACTTTTCCATAGCCTCTAAGCATCTTTTATTGTTACCACCACAAGAGCTCTGGGAGACTGAACCATCACTAACCCCATTTGACAGATGAGCAAACTGAGGTCCAAAAGGTCAAAATTGAGCTGCCCAAGGTCAAAAGTCCTAGCTGACTCCCACTGGATGCTATTGTCCCACCCTTGTGTTAGCAACCTGCTTTTTCATTCCCTGTTTTTCCAACCACCTTCTTTGGTAAAACCTCACAAATGATCCCATTAATCTGTTTCCATGAAGAGAACGTTATGAATAACATTATCAGTGAATATGTTACACGCAGAAATCTCAAAACATCTCTGGTATTTTCCAGGAAACATTTTTACAGTTCTAAGGTGATTTTATAAATCCTTCTATAAAAGGTGAAAATTGCTATTCTGAACAGCTCGAGCAGACGATCTAGGTTTCTTAAGTAGAACTCAACTAATTCTCACCCGCCGGACCTGCAAATGTCACAAATCTTCCAAGAAGCTTTGAACATTTTATGGCTCTAGTCAGCAAACGAGGAGAAACAGAGAGAGGAGCTGAGAGCCTTTGCATTTCACACACTTCATCATGGAGAAGATGGACGCGCTGTGAGCCATGAAATACCTGCCGAAAAAGGATGAATAAAACCGGCAAACTCTCCTAGAAGCCCGACACGGGCAGCCCCCGACCACTCCCACCCCAGCACCCCTCTGTGGCTCACCCTAAGAAACCAGCCACTGCACCTCGGATGAGTCGCCCCGCCCACTGGCTTTTGTGGGGCCCCCCGGATCTGCGAGGCATCGTGGGCAGACACGGAGATGGATAAGACGTGGCCCTTGCCTTCAGCGCAGCGTTACCTATTAACTGATGCTGACTTGCTTCTTATTAAAAGTTGGCCCATAAGAGTGAGAAAGAGCGGCTTTTTAAGCGACCCTTTCTATCCAGTAATTGGCTGGTGCATCTCAGGCCACGGTGTTTGCAGGTGAGCTGGAGCCCATGGAACCCCAGCTCCCCTCTGGCAATCCAGGCGAGAGCCCTACGGTTATGGGCTGAGTTGTCCCCCAGAAAAAGATGTTGGAAGTCCTCATCCCGGTGCCTGCGCATGTGACCTTATTCGGAAACAGGATTCTTGCAGATGTAATTAGCTAAGATGAGGGCACACTGGGTTAGGGTGGGCCCTTAATCCAGTATGGTAGCCTTACAAGAAAAGGGAAATTTGGACAGAGACGCAGACACAGAGGAGAAGGCCAGACGAAGACAGACACAGGGACAAGACAGCCACGTGGAAATGAGGCAGAGATTGTAGAGATGCAGACACAGCCATGGAACGCCTGGGGCCACCGGGAGCTGGAAGAGGAAAGGAAGGATCCCCCCCCAGATCTCAGAGGGAACCTGACCCTTCCATCACCTTGATTTTGGAGTCATGCCCTCCAGGACCAGGAGACAATAAGAGTCTGCTGCTTTAAGCCCGCCAGCGCGTGGCACTTTGCTGTGGCAGCCCTAGCAAACCAGTACACTCACTCTGAAATCCCGAGGTCTGCTCCCCGGGACCCTGTTCCTTCCCTTGGTTGAGCATGGGGTCCTGGACTTGGGTCTTTCCCACTCTCTGTTATTCTAGGTGTTGACCCCGCTCCTGAGCCCTGGACCTTCTGCCTGTCCTTGATGATGCATGGTCCTAGCCTGGCTTCATCCACCAGGACCCCTCATGGAGCTGCCGAGACATGCTGGTGGGTTTCAGGACCACAGACCTCTCTGAGAAGCTCTGTCAATGACAGGACACAGAGTTGAATCCCCTCAGCCTCCTGACTAATCACAGGGTCTCAATCCAGGGTCCAGACAAGTACCCCCAGGGCTGCAGACTCTGGTCTACTCTTTTCAGGAACCCAAGAGGAGCTTCATGGAAGATGCCCTTCCCCCCTCCCCGAGGAGCCCCTGGATACCTCTGCCAGCGCCAGCCCCTACAGGACCATCTCCGTGTTTCCAGGTCTCCGGCAGCCTTCTCTTTCTAAGAATCTGGGTCCAGAGTTTGTCCGGGTCCCTGAGACCAGGAGGGTGAGAGGAACCAGGAAACTGGGAGCTCCCGGCCTCCCGGCCCCTCTGAGAGGTGTGGTTCCTGCCCGTGATGGGCGCCCACCTGGCAGGAGGCCTCCCACCCCGGACCTGGGTCCTCGGTTGCCCAGTGGTGCATAGGTGGCATGTGTGGAGAGCTCCAGCAGGGCTGAGGGTCCCCGTGAGCAGGGCCAGGATCCGTGTGATGCCCCGTGGCCACTCCAGAGGGGATGCCCCTCGTCAGTGGAGCCGCAGCCAGTGACGGCAAGGACAGCCACAGCTACAGCACTTTGGCCGGGACACGGCGCCCTGGGTCCCAAGGTGCCCCCCGAGCCCCTACGTGACAGTCCCCAGACCTCAAGAGCCCCTCCAGCCGGCTTGGCTGACCCTGGACTACCGCTGCCGCTGGCGCTGCAAAGGAGCCAGAGCCCAGAGCCCATTTCAGCCTCAGGTCTGCAGTCTCTTTGTTCCCTGCCCACCAGGAGGCTGGAAGAGAGACTGAGGGCTTAGCAACTTTTATAGACGTTCAACAATAAGAGTGAATTTATGCCTGTTGAATCTAATAATACATTTTACAGGTCTTTTTATCTTATTTTCTAGGTTTCATGTTTATTGAATTTTACAGAAGTATCAGTCCAAGACGAACTGAGAAAAAGAAATAAACCTGTCCTTAACCATGGAGAGTTTGGGATGCACTGGTCTGTATCCTGGCCCAGAAGCGAGCAGATCCCAGGGTGCCGGGGACCCTGGTGGTCTTCTTGGCGGTCGGGGCAGCTACTCCCACCAGGTTCCACTCTGTGGTCAAGATGCTGAATGCCTGCCGCTGGACCCATCCTGGGGGCAGACAGCCGAGAGCAGGTGCCCTGGGGAGACACAGAGGCGAATCAGAAAGCCCCAGAGCTGCCCCGTGGGGCTGCTCTGGGAGCTGGGGTGGCCTACTGTCTCCCTGTGGGGCATTTCTGAGACGATGGCTGTGCCCTGGGGAGGCTGGGAGGGTGGCAGTGGGCAGGCATGGGGTCGGGGGTCACCAAAGGCTGAGTGAGTGAGTGAATGAATGAATAAAGGAGTGTTGGCGTGGGATGGAGGGAGACAGGAGGGACCGGAGGTGTCAGAGCTGAACGGGGCTCGCTGCACCCTCCCATCCGCATCCCCCCCTGCCCCCCACGCACAGCTCAGGGACAGCGTGGAGGGAAACTCGGTGGGGGGGGGGTGCGGCGGGGAGGATCAGGGAACTTGGCTTTGCTCCCACGGGGTCAGGATCTCACTTCCGGGCCTTGGCCACTCTCTGCCTCCTCCCCCCGCCCCTCCCAGGGACCCTCCCGCCGAGTTTCCTCGTCTGTAAGCTGCAGCTCTAGGCCAGGGGTCAGCAAAAGACTTCCCTTTCGTGGGCCAAGTCCAGCCAGGCCCCTGCTTTTGCGGACACAGTTTTACGGAAGCACAGCCGTGCACGGGTAGTTAGGTACCGCCCGCAGCTGCTGGGAGGCCCCCGCAGGGTGAGGGGTTGTGAGGACAGCCTATTGCCCTCAAAGTCCTTAACTATTTCGCGTCACGCCCCTGCTCGGCCTTTCTCAGTGGGAGCAACACTGCCGCCTAGCGGGCGATTTGGAAACTGTTTCTGGTGAGTCACTGAAACACTCTCATATAACTTACTTTCAGTTCTTGCAGCTCCGCGTTCTATTAGAGTCAAGCCATTATGTTTATCTTTTTGAAAGGTGCAGCATAAGCAGGTGATAGTCTCTGTGGATTCACTGTGGAGGCATTAGAGACAGCGGGACGACGACAACCTTACAGCCCCCGGGCGGCCCAGGACCCCGCCTCAGCATCCCACGGCCCTTTCAAGGCGGCACCACTAGAGGGCAGTATAAGCCCGCGAGTGCGTGGGCCGCCGGCGCCACTGAAGAGCAAGTGCCCGGGACTGGCAGGGGGTCCTGAGCTCGGGGAAGGGACCATTCTGGTACGTGAGCCATGGGGGAGCAGAAGCCCACCTGCCTTTACTTGGATGTCCCCCCCGCCCCAGTGACTTTGGAAATGCCTTGACCTCCAAGATGCTCCTTCAAAGAGGGCTCTGCTTGGTGCTCCCCTGCAGAGTCACATTTACACTCTAAAGTTTCCAGAGGTCAGAGGTCAGACAGTGAAGGAATCCGTCCCTTCAGCTAAACTGACACCCTCGCCAATTTATTTGACATTAGGGTCTTTTGTGTGAGTGTGTGTGTGTAACACCCACACCATGAAGCGGACCTTGGTGGATGCTGACTGACCCTTTTGGGGAATGCTTGGCTTTTGGTTTTGTTTTGTCTTTAAAACTGGATTCTTGTTCATTTTCTAGCTGGCTTTGACAGTAACCCAGGGCTGGTTTCTCGGAGGGGGTGAGGAAGCTTCTCTGTGCTGGCACGCAGGGTCCCATCCCCACAGGCCTGGAGGGAGCAGATCTTGTGTTTCTGGGGGAAGGAGTGCTTGCCAAGAGGGTGAGCGGGGCTCACGGATTCTAAGTGCTCTCGGACCACATCCGCCATAACTGTGGGTCAGTTCACTTCTGATGTCTGTGTCTCCCCTTAGGCCCCCTCTTGTCTGGGAAAACGACGGGTGGCTGACAAAAGCAGTGGATAGCTAACAAGAGCAAGTTATGTAAGAAATGTGGAACGACCCCAAACCTCTAACATGGTCACCCTGCTCTTCCACTCAGGGATGATGAGTCTGTGCATCTCCTCCTTGGACCACGGGTCCCAGGGTGGACAGTGGGAGAGCCAGGAGCGGTGTGGTCCTCCTCTCCGCCTCCCCCGGCCTGAGAACACAGGCCGGTGCCATGGGACGTGGTTGCTGGGTGATGTAGCCGGGAGGAAATGCAGATCCCTGCATCCTGAGACTGTTGGGGCTCACGTTGGCAACAGCCACTGAGCAGTTAGACTAACGTCACTCCTCTACGATGCGAAAGGTCAACTGCTGCAGCAGAAACCGGGAGATGAGTCCCCATCACCGTTAATGGGTGTCACCGTGCAGTTGATTTTTGCTGAAATCCTCTTAAAATCCCATGCCTGTTACATCCTTGTAGATTCCAAGTGTTGGAAAGCCCCCTCCTCCCCCCCTCCCCTTAACCTCACCCACGACAATCTAATTCTTAATTCTTCCACAATATGTTCAAGACCTTGAGAATATGCCACCTCCTCCAAGAAGCCCTCTGGGGCCGCCTGTGCTGTGCACCCTCAGCATTTTATTTGCATCTATTGGGTGTCCACTGTGATGGGCTGGGAATCCTTCTTGCACAGAGTAAGTTGATTGGATTAAACATGAATCAATGAAATAATTTGCTTCCCCTGAAACTACGTCAGCTCTGAACAGGGACATATTCCTCATAGCTGCTCAAAAGCAGCTGGGATATTGGTCACTAACAAGAGAGTGTCGTTTAGAGCCAGTGAGAACGAGTGGGTCTAAACAGCACTCACTCAACACTTTTTATATTTAAAAATGCAGCTGGTCTTCGTTGTGGCTCGCAGGATCTTTCGTTGTGGTGTGAGGGCTCCAGAGCACGCGGGCCCAGTAGCTGCCACACACGAGGGATCAGTGGCCCCGCGGCACGTGGGATCTTAGTTCCCCGACCAGGGATCGAACCCACGTCCCCTGCATTGGAAGGCGGATTCTTAACCACTGGACCACCAGGGAAGCCCCAAACGGGCAGTTCTGAAGCCCTATCAGGAATTGGCAGTGACGCTCTCCTTTCCGGGTTCTATCTCCTTCCCACTGGGCCAGCCCTCCCCTTGGGGGTCCCTCTCCCTGTGGGCTGGCAGCTCCCACTGCAGCCAGAGGGGCAGCCCGCCTTGGCTCTCCTCCCTGCACTCGGGCCACTCTGCCCTCTGCACGTGGTGTGTTCTGCCCTTTCCCGTTTGGGGATCCGCCTTCTCCCCGCGGAAAAGAGGCGAGAATGAGGGGTGAGGGGTCCTGCCTCCCTCTGTGGCCCATCGTGCTCCCTGCATGTTCTCAACACCCCCACCGAAGCGGAGCCTTATCACCTCTCGTGCCTCTGGGAAAACTCCCAACTCGAAGTGAAAATTACCAAAGGCTCTTTGGAAGTTCAGAGAAGTCTTCGCGCCCCAGACGACCCCCGTCTTGCTGACCTGCCTCCTCTTTCCAAGACCCCTACGTCTCGGGCTTCCCTGGTGGCGCAGTGGTTGAGAGTCCGCCTGCCGATGCAGGGGACACGGGTTCGTGCCCCGGTCTGGGAAGATCCCACATGCCGCGGAGCGGCTGGACCCGTGAGCCATGGCCGCTGAGCCTGCGCGTCCGGAGCCTGTGCTCCGCAACGGGAGAGGCCACAGAAGTGAGAGGCCCGCGTACCGCAAAAAAACCCAAAAACAAAACAAAAACAACAACAAAACGCCTACTTCTCCCCATCTACTCTCCTGCCATCACCTTTGCGCATCCTCCAGGCTGTGTCTTCAAGGCAGGCATCTCGGAGGTGCGTCATACCCGCCCCTCTCCCACCCACCCCTCCTGGGGGGCCCCGGCAGCAGTCCTGCCTTTACCCTGCCTGCCCGCTGCCCTGCTCCCACCCACGGCCCCAGGCCCCCTCATCACCCCATGCAGGGCCATCCCAGCCCCACCTCACAGGACCTCAACCCCTGCTTCCTCCTGGCCATCTGGGTTCTACTGCCCTTGGGCCCCCAGCATCGCCTCCCAGCCAGGGCGGCCCTCCAGTCCTGTGCGCCTGTTCCTCTAACCCCCTGAACTCCACTTCAGCCCACGGGGTGCTCCTGGGGCTGGGGGGCGCTCTGGAGGCTGCGTCCGATCCGCCCTTGTCTTTCACGTGGACTGGTGGGGCCTGCCCACCACCCTGCCCCCCAGAGCTTTGGCAGTCACCCCCTGCCGACCAGCCCAGCCGAGGTGCATCCTCGGCCCGGCCAAGTCCCACGGTGCCTTGCAGACAGAAGGTGACAGGGCCCGGCCCCAGAGCAGTGGTCGGGGGTTTATAGACCACACTCAGAATTAACTTGGAAGCCGCGTGCTCTGAGCACTTGGTGTCATGTGCACACTGTTTTGAGTGTTCACTTCGTCCACCTCAGGTAGTGACATTTATAATTTGCCTGCGGGATGGCGACCACAGCTGGACCTTGACCATCTGCGCTCCCGTCAAGGGCAGTTGCTGTCAGCAGAGCCCCGGGAGTCCAGGGGGGCAGCAGCCAGACCATGGCCTGTGCCCTGTGGCCCGTGGCTGTCTCCCTGCCTCCCTGCAGGGCTCACTTCTTTCTTTCTTTTTTTTTTTTTTTTTTTGCGGTACGCGGACCTCTCACTGTTGTGGCCTCTCCCGTTGCGGGGCACATGCTCCGGACGCGCAGGCTCAGAGGCCATGGCTCACGGGCCCAGCAACTCCACGGCATGTGGGATCTTTCCGGACCGGGGCACGAACCCGCGTCCCCTGCATCGGCAGGCGGACTCTCAACCACTGTGCCACCAGGGAAGCCCAGGGCTCACTTCTTTCTAACAGAGGCTAGTGTGGCCCAGGGCGCTGCTTGGAGAAACCAGCTCTCTGGCAGGGGGAACTGAGATGTAAAAGTTAATTGTTTTATTGGGCTTTAAAGAACAGAAGAACAGCCCCCCACAGCAAGTGCTTAGGAGTTGTTTTCTAATTTATTTTTATAACGAGTTTTCACTTGGTATTGATGTCAAGGGCTCTGGGGGGACCTGTGCCCTGGCCCCTCTTGAGGGCTGATGCAGTGAAGGCAACGTGTCTTCTGGTTTATAATTAATTTCTTTCTTTTAAGGAAAGCAATCAGGAAGAATCTCATGAAGCTGGGGATTTTCCCTGAGTGAAATATTCTCAAAGGCATTGCCGGTCTTTCTGGAACAGAGCAGAGCAGCTTCTGGGGGGTGAGTGGGAGCGTTGGGTTAGCGGGGGTCTTTCTAATCCTTCCTAGAGTGAAAACTTGTTTGCATTGTGAGCAAATGACTTCCTTCCCAGACCCAGGGTGGGGCGGTCACACCAGCTCCCTCCCACCCTTTCCCGCTTTGATGGGATTACAGCTGCTTGGGGAGATTCATTTCACCTAATAGGTTCTGACTGATGGCCTTCGGTGGGGTTGAAACATCCCCTGGCCTGAGGGAAAAACTCGCATTTCTTCTTCTTGAAAAATTATTTCTCACAGACTCCATTTAAATTCTTTCTCAATAGAAACTTCCCATAAATTTATAGCTCTTGAAGATTATCATTCTCTCAAACAGAACCCTAGGAAGGAAGGTAGATTCTTTTTTTTTTTTTTTTTTGGTGTCTTTCCTTTTAGGTGTTAAATGTCCATGTATGATTTATTTGAGTGAACACAGGTGGCTTAATTCTATAAACAAGGACCCCAGAGGAGTCGGTATTGCTGTAACGTAGAGAACCTTACCGTGACTTAGGCCATGGAACGGCAGTGACTTTCTGTGTTTTCCATGGGATTCAGAGGACATGTATGCATCGCATCCACCTGCTGTGGACACCAGAGGCTGCTGAGCAGGTCCTGGGAGGGATGTGAGGACAGACGGACCCTGCAGGGGCTGCGGCCGGCTCTTCCGTGTGCTGGTCGCTCTTCCACGGGTCTGTCCTCACCCCCGAGGCCTCTGAGCAGGTACTGCCTCCCCGCCCCCTCTCTGCCTGTTCCCCCCTGCATCCCATCCCCAGCACTTTATCTTCCGGTTTGTCTGATTCTCTGTCTCCACATTCCCGCTCTAAAACCTGTGCCCGAAATGGCCCCTGGACCACAGTCGTGCCCACAAGGGCTGCTGTCGAGTGAACGGAGGATGGAGAAGAACTGGGGTCTGGTTCAGGCCGCACCGCATTCGCTGTTTAGCTCTTGGGCAAGCTCTTTGGAGCCCCCAAGCATCAGTGCTCCCATCTGTGCTCTGCAGCTGGTGGGGACAGGTGGGTAAGGGGGCTCCGGAGCCCCCTTATATAACACACACATATACACATATATGCTATACCAGGGTCACAGCTAACCTCTTAAATGCCTGATTTGTTGAAGATGTTTAATTTAAAACACAGTTATCCTGTGGGCTGCAGTGCTATTAACCCTGGTGAATTTTTTTTTTCTGAGACCTGGTGATGGACTCCTTTACCCCAAATCTAAGAAACAACAGATTTGCTGTGTGTGAACCCCAACAGAGACGAACATAGTCTTGGATAGAATGTGTCTGCTACCCTTCAGGGAACAAAAGACAAAAATGCAGCATTTTCAGGGGGTGGGGGGGGATGGGATGGAGGAGCATATCAGAGAAGGCTTCCTGGAAGAGGCGATGTGAAAGCCAATAGCGACTAGTCAGTCAGCTAGGGAGGAAGCAGGTAGAAGAAGCGGCAGGTACGAAGCCCCTGAGGTGAGGGACTGTGCTGGGTTCCGGGGGCTCCACGTAGGGGAGGGTGGCTGGAAATCAGCCTGGAGGGAGAGAACAGTGAGAAGGCAGAAGTGGAGGCTGGATTCCTCTGTGACCTGCCCTGGATGCATGAGATCCTGTGGGGTCTCAGCTGGGAGGGGTGACTGTGAGTGTGGTTTATTTAGGTGGGCCATCTGGGTCTCTGTGCAGATGCTCTGGCCACTGTTAAGTGATGACCAGGGCAGGGGGAGGAGACAGCGGGAGGGAGCCGTGGGGCTGGGAGAGCAGGTGAGGGTCTGAGCCACGGCGGGATGTGGGGCTGCAAGGAAGACCATGATTTAGCCAAGATAAGAAGATGGGACTGATGGGCTCTGGGGGTGGGCTGGAAGGGAGTGGGGCACAGGGAAGCCCTTGTGGCTTCTGGGGAAGGCGGAGGGTGGCTGAAGGAGAAGCAGGTCTGGGATGGCGGGGTCGAGTTCACTGTGGGACATGCCGGGTTCAGGTGCATTTGGGACATGGGCTACCCAGGAGGAAGCTGGTCGTGCCACCGGGATGCCCGAGAATGGTCTAGTTGAAGCTCCTGGAGTCCTCAGTCTGGGGGCGGGTGGTGGAGGAAGACACGGGAAGACATTCCTTGGCCAGGATGTCCAGAGCCCGAGAAGAGGCCGGGCTGAGAGCTGAGCCCACAATCGTGAGGCCCCCTCCTCCAAAACACACCCTCTCCCCCAAGGGCCCCAGGAAGCAGTGCCCCCGACAGACACTGCAGCCCTGAGTCGGGCGGCAAGTGCAAGGCCCCCCGCGGCCCCCAAGGACCCTCGCAGTGCTGGGAGCCTGCTCTCACGCCCAGTGGACTGTCCTGGAAAGACAGACCTGAAGATCCCCCAGATCAGTTTCAGTGCCGGCAAGCTGGTGCAGAATGGCTGAGTGGCAGCCACGATAGAGATCTCTCCCTGCTTACCTGTAAACAGGAAGCCGCTGATCTCTTCCTCTGCTGCCCCCTCATTTAAGCAGGAGATGACAGGGATGAAAAGGCCCCCAGAGAGTTGAGAAGCCTGGGGCTTTGTCCCTTCCTGAGGGAGACTTGGGTGCCTGGAACCGACTCCCCCGACAGGGACTCACTTCCCCTGTCAGTCCAGGCAGCCCCAGCCCAGGTTTAGCGCCCCTGTGCACGGACTAAACAAGCACACGGCCTGTCGAACAATAAAGACAACGCTTGAGTCCCCAGATTCTGTTTCTGCAGGAGAAAGAGTCTGCTGTTCAGCTAACTGGTGAACTTGGAGATGCTACTGCCGGGGGGTGATGGGGTGAAGGGGAAGCTGGTTGCCCCGGAAGTTGACAAAATGCCTTGCAGGGTGTTCTCGGGGATTGGGGGGGCACTCCTTCTGCCCTCGCAGGGTCTCCAGGCTCTGGGCGGTCTCCCCAGGTTGACCGCTCACCTCCACCACGTGGTATCGCCCTGGGACCGCCGTTCCTCTCTTTCGTCTTCAGGGAAGAGAAAGCATCTCATGCAGAGCTGGCAGGAGGGTCTCTGCTGGGCTTCTGCATTTTCTCATTTCTCTGATTACATTTATTCTTTGGCTAAAGTTTTTCTACAGATGAGAGGCAGGCGGATGACATGGAGGGGGTCTGTCCTGGGAAGGCCCCAGAGGGTCCCGCTCAGTTACAGGTGGACCCTCTCTCTTCTTCTTGTGTTGTCTGGTCTGGACAGAGGCTGTGACGTCCTTCAGAGGGAAGGTTCACATCCATCGCTCATTGCACAAATCTTTCCTTCACCCATTGGTTTACTCACCCTCTGTTGGGTGCTCTCTCCTGGCTACAAGGTTCTAGGAAGGACACAAAGACCGAAGACAGCACTCTGTCCCAGGGCCCTGTGGGCATCTCACAAGTCTTCCTTAAACATCCACACACTCACCTGCTTTCCAGGTTTACGGAGGAAACAGCTATGGGATAAACCCTTCCTGGAAAAGCATTCTAAAGGGTCAAAGCTTTCAAAATTAGACACCCAAACACACACTCACACGCATGCACACATACAGGCATGCTGTCTCTCTCTCTCTCTCTCACACACACACACACACACACTTTATTTTGCAAGTCACTTCAGTCTCCTAGAAAACCTTAATCATAAAGGCTGCACCTATTTCCAAATATCACATTAATTTTAATCTTGGGCTCCTGGTCTATGTTTTCTCCTTCTTCCAAAGCACATGTTCATAAAGCAGAAAGAGAAAACTTCTGTTGCAGGCAGAGAACGATCACTCAACATCTAAGTCTTAGTAGACCAGGATTAAAGCAGGTGAACACCTGAAATCAAGTTCCCGCTGCCAGGTGTGTCACCCTGGACTAAGGCCTGTCCCTGCGGACACCACTGAGTGTGTACGAGGTCCTCAAGAGGTCCCGCGGTCACCATCCTCCCGCTTCCAAAGCTGGCTTCCCTGGATCAGGTTACCCAGCAGCAAGTGAATTGCCTGCAGAACAATGACACCCAGTGACAACCAAGCGTGGAGAAGGAGGCCACGCTGGGAAGTCCAGGCCTGTGACTGGGCTTTGAGTCTGGCCTTGGGTCTGCTGCCTGTCAGCCCTGAAACCTTGAGCAGGTTGATTCTATGGCTTCCGCCTGTTTCTCCACAAATATGAAGTGTCAGTTCCCTGCGGTTAAGAGAAAAATGGCTCCCGATGCAGAGCTTGGGGACAGCGCCAATGTCTTTATCGACCTGGGCTTTTGGGTTCACCTGGCTGCCTGGTGAAAGCCACAAATGAGACTGTTTTGAGGCTCCTTCCCTTTAAGCAGAAAACCAGTTGTAACCAGCACGAGTCAGTTCAAGTGTGCTCTGTCCTGTAATTCACACCACCAGCCTGCAGAAATGAAGAAGAATTTCTCCTTTAAACTTTTCCAAATTACATGATGGGTTTTTATGATTTTAAAGTATGACTGTCACTGTGGTGAGAAAATTGTACACTCCCTTCACCTTGCTTTTCTTCAGGCTTTCAGACAAAAATGAGGGAGCAAAGTCCCCAAACCAGGAAGGTGGAATGTTTTCCTTTGCACAAAAATTGCTTGGAGTCCTTCATTTGTACTAAAAGCGAGGTGACCCCAGCAAGAATCTCCATGACAGTGGAGTGTAACTGCAGTGAAAAAATTAGTCTAAATTAGTGAAAAGACAAATGTTGCCATCTGTCAAATGACATTTCAATTGTCTTTACATTTTCATCCGTCTTTTAAAGTTTGAGTGTTTCAACCCAAAGAAAAGATTTTGAATGCCGAACAGAAAATGGGCTCCACATTCGTATTTCCATTCTGCACGTGAGGGTGAAAGGAATTACATCCTCACACGAATGCCCCCGGAGCATTTTTCTAACTTCCTTAATTACGGGCAGTTTTTAAGGGCTTTAAATGTGCCTCTGCTATTGCTCTCGGCATTGTCAAAGGGTCTGGACTTACGGTTTCCACTGGGAGAAAAACAATGAGCTGTGCATCTTGACCTGTGTGTGTGTGTGTGTGTCTGTGTCTGTGTCCCTACAGAATCTTCACTTACAAAGTGGCTGAGAAAGGGCTAGCTTCATCAAAAGCAGACATCTTTCAGCGGGTGTCTACATAAACTGATGCTAATCAGATGTTTGGTTTGTAGAGACTTGGCATGGTCTTTCCAGGGAAGATGCTTGGAAACCCCAAAGTCTTTTTTAGCAAAAGTTTATACGCAGCTTCATAATTTTAGAGCAGGGATTCTCAACCCCAGCATGACTGACATTTTGGGCCTGATGATTCTCTGTCCAGGGACTGTCCGGTGCATTCTAGGATATTTAGCAGCATCCCTGACCGCTACTCAGTGCCAGTAGCACTACCTCCTTATCCTAAAAGCTGTGACAACCAAGGACATGTCTACACATGGCTGCACGTCCCTGGAGGCGAGACCACCAGAGTGAGGTCCACTGGCGTAGAGACCTGTGTGTGTGTGTGTGTGTGTGTGTGTGTGTGTGTGTGTGTTACTGGTGATGGGAAGTTAAACGACCCCACGTATCCCAGACAGCCGTCCATGGGGCTGACTCCAAGCCATCCGAAGCTTCTCAAGGGACAGTGGTGTCTTTTGTCCTGTTTGCCTTCGGGGCAGGTGGCCAGCTGGCGTCTTTAGGAGAATTAATCAAGTGTCTCTTGGAGAAACTGCCCTGACTTCGCCTCCGGGGCTCTGCCTTTTGCTCCCACTCATCACCCCCGCCTCCACCCCGCCTGGTCCTCGGGATTCTTTGGGACATGGTGACAGGGAGTGTTGATTTCAGAAGATGCATGAGCTCCGGGAGCCCCTGGCTGGGTTCCCAGGACCCGCATCTCTGCCCTCAGCCCTGGGCCTAGCCCACCCGGCCTGCTTCCGTAGCCCCTGACACCACTTTCCTGATCAATGAGGGAGAGCTTGCCTCGGGACATGGCTCCTCCCTTCACATTCTTTGCAGGCCAGTGGACTCTCCCACAATCCCCAGGGATGTGGCAGCCCGGCCCTATTTGCAGGCACCTGGCCCCGAGAGCCCTGTGTGCTCCGGCTGCTGGCGGTGATGCTGCTGACTATAAAGTGGTAAAAAGGTCAGCGCCAAACAGACCGCCCCGGAAGATGAGGGAAACCGAGTCCGGGATCCACTCAGGATCACACAGCTAGTGTGGACAGGCTTCCCACACTGGGCGGCCTGTTCTGCATCCCTCTTGGCCTCCACAAAGCCAGAAAAGGGTGCCTTCTACAGGCAAAGAAAGGCCACACAGAGCAGCTGCTTCAGTCCTCCCTCTGGGATGCGTCCTCCCTTTGAGGACTAGACCCCGGAGATTCAGAGGGGAAAGAACCACCAGCTCTGGCCTTGAAGATGGAACTTCATGGTGTGCAGATGAGGGTAAGAGACCCAGATCTATCGCCAAAGACCTTCTCATTGATCCATCCACCACCTAGCCACAAATCACAGACCCCCTGCCCTGCCAAGCATTGTGCCGGGTGCTAGAACTCAAAGACACAAAAGAGACGGCTCCTTCTCTCCAGGGGCTCAAGGTCAAGTGAGCCATCAGGGTTGCTGTGGCCAGACGTAGGGCCCCTCCTGGAGGTGGGCAGGCAGCTAGCACCTGCCTCCTCTCTCTAGGGAGGTCCCCCACCCGTCCCCGGAAGGTGACTCAGGGCCACGATTTCTGAGAGGTCAGCCCCCCGTCCCTATCAGGATGAGCTCCGCAGAGCTCTGAGCCCGGTAGGCAGAGACATGCCTGCTCTGCAACCCCTGCGGGGGCCTCCTGCAGAGAACCTTGGGTGTTGCTGAGGGATCTGTGTTGTTTAGAGAAAGAATTAAGCAACCACTTTTGTTTAAAGGCAAATATCATATGATATCACTTATATGTGGAATCTAAAAAAAAAATGAACTTATTTACAAAACAGAAATGGATTCACAGACGTAGAAAACAAACTTATGGTTACCAAAGCGGGAAGGAGGGAGGGATAAATTAGGAGTTTAGGATTAAAATATACACACCACTATATGTAAAATAGATAAACAACAAGGACCTACTGTATAGCATAGGGAACTATACTCAATGTCTTATAATAACCTATAATGGAAGAGAATCAAAAAAAGAATAGATGTATATAAATGTATAACTGAATCACTTTGCTGTCTACCTGAAACTAACACAACACTGTAAATCAACTGTATTTCAATAAAATTTTTTTTTCAAAAAGAAAGAATTACTAGGCTGAGGACAAGAGGGATTGGGCGTGAGGACGGAGAGCATGAATCTCCTTCAACACTTCCATGAGGATATTGTCCTTGTCTCTGCTTCCTGTGGACCAATGTCTGGATCTCATCTGTGCCTCATTCAGGGGACAGAGGACAGTGGAAACCTGACAACCCAAGCAGCTCGACTGGGGAGACTTTTGCCCCTGGAGGCCTTGGATAACCCAGGGCCCGGACAGTAGAGTTGCCCCATTGAGCAAATAAAAATATAGGAAACCAAATTAAATTTGAATTTTAGGTAAATAAAAAATGTGACATATTTACACTAAAATTGTTTGTTGTTTATCAAAAATTCACATTTAACCTGGCATCCTGCATTTATCTGGTACCCCCATCAGGCACGATGGGTCAGCTGGCACCTAGGGAAGCCCCCCAGTCTCACCCCAGGAGCACCCAGGAGGTGGGTGTCCATCTCAGCCCCCCATTAACCACAACCAAGTGACCTGGAGTGGCTCATCTTACATCTCAGCTTCCACTTTCAGACAAGAAAAGCTTACTCAGGCCATCTTCAAATTATGGGTCCATAATTTAATTTCCCTTTGCGTTTTTTTTTTTTAAAGAAGATCTTGGGGGTAGGAGTTTATTAATTTATTTATTTTGGCTGTGTTGGGGGTCTTCGTTTCTGTGCGAGGGCTTTCTCTAGTTGTGGCAAGCGGGGGCCACTCTTCATCGCGGTGCGCGGGCCTCTCACTATCGTGGCCTCTCTTGTTGCGGAGCACAGGCTCCAGACACGCAGGCTCAGTAGTTGTGGCTCATGGGCCTAGTTGCTCCGCGGCATGTGGGATCCTCCCAGACCAGGGCTCGAACCCGTGTCCCCTGCATTAGCAGGCAGATTCTCAACCACTACGCCACCAGGGAAGCCCTCCCTTTGCTTTTTAAGTGTACCATCCATTACATCAAAGCCTATATGAGTTGATAAAAAAGCACAACCTTCAAGGAAGCTGCCAGGTTTATGGATCCAACACCATTATTTTCCAAATCATGTTCTTTAGGACAACAGTAGATTAGACAAAATGAAGTGTTTTCTCCCCCCGCCAAAACTACTTTAAGAACTGCCAAAAGGAAACTGAAAATACTCTACAAGTCTCTTTTCAAAGAAAAACTACCTGTCAACAGGAAGTGAGGCACGCGAATTGCTAAGCTCAGTATTCAGTGAAATTTAAAATACATTGATGAACAGAACAGGAAAAAAGACATAGAGAATGGTCTTGAGGACACAGTGGGAAGGGGAAGCTGGGGTGAAGTGAGAGATTGGCATGGACATATACACACTACCAAATGTAAAATACTTAGCTAGTAGGAAGCAGCCACATAGCACAGGGAGATCGAGCTCGTGCTTTGTGATGACCTAGAGGGGTGGGATAGGGAGGGTGGGAGAGAGGCTCAAGTGGCAGGGGACACGGGGATGTATGACTGCCTGTGGCTGACTCGCTTTGCTGTGTGACAGAGGCTAGGGCAGTATTGTGAAGCAGTTATACTCCAATAAAGATCTATTTAAAAAATACAGTTTAAGATGAAATTTGAGCAATCTCTAGCAAGTCCTTAATTTATGCAACTTACACGAGTTCAGTCAGAAAACATTCTAAGAGAGGAAGAGCCTGTGATTAATGCCTCTCGCCGTGGTCCTTCCCAAGTGCGTGCTCCAGAGTGAGTAGGGGCAGTGATCCAACCCGAGAGCCTGCAGGCCTCCCCTGGAAGCAGGGGAGTAGGATCCTAGCCCCTAAAGATGTGGATGCAGAGTTATCCGATGCGGCGACACCTTGAAACACAAGGCAGCTACTTCAACCAGCGCTCAGATGCCCCAGTCTCAAGCGGGACCCTGGTAATGCCGAGTTACTGAAGAGGGATGTCATGTTAGCTCCCAGTGAGGCACCCCCTTAAGAAATATTCAGAGGAATGTTCTCGTCTGATTTTAACCAGACTCTCTTTTTAAATTTAGCACTCTGTTAGTGCTCTGACCTCCAACTTAGCATCTTAAAGCCTCAAAAAGCATTTATTATCTCACGTTGTTTCTGTGGGTCAGGAATTTGGCCATTGCTTGCTGGATGGTTCTATCTTGGGGTCTCTTTTGAGGTTGCAGTCAAGAATTCAGGGGGTTTACAAGGATTCACAGGGATTTCAAGGACTGGCAGGGGGCCATAGTCACCTATCTGCAGGCTGGACTGGAGCTGGCGGAGCCACATCTAAGATGAGGCCCTCATGTGGCCATTGGCAAGAGGCCTCAGCTCCTGACCACGTGGAGCTCCCCAAAAGACTGCTTGAGCATCCTCACAACATGGCGGCTGACCTTCCCCAGAGCAAAGAACCAAAACAGAAAACAAAGAAAGTCCTTGGGCCGGGGCCACGTTAATCTTCTCTGTATTGTTTCAATTTAGTAGACGCACTGCTGTATGCCTGAAATGAACACAACATTATTAATCAACTATACACCAATATAAGACAAAAATTTTAAAAAGTCCTTGATGCCTTTTATAACCTAGTCATATCCACCATGTTCTATTCATTAGAATCGAATGGCAAAGTCTAGCCCGTGCCCAAGGGGAAAGGGATTCGACTCCACCTGTTGAGAATAGTGTTGGCAAACCTGCGGACATAGTTTAAAACTACCACAAGGATAGCACATTCTAAAGCTGTCCAACTAAAGCTTAGACAGATGGGGTTTCAGGCTTTAGCCGGAGGGAAGGCAAATGTTGAATCAAGGTTCCTAAATCTACAGCTCCCTGGTGGCCAGCCCTGCCTCTGCTTGGGGACTGAGAGACGGTGCTTCTCTGGAAGCCCTGGCCCGGGGATGGTCTCCTGTACCTGTGCCCTGGGAACCTGGCATGTAAACTGACCACCCCGCCAGGGCACTCCTCTTGGCGCCAACGGGGCAGCAGGCAGCAGTACCGATGGGGAAGGATGGGCCACCTGGGCTCCCGGGCTCCCCTCCCTTCCAGACTCTGAAGAGGCCGTGATGAGTGTGGGAAAGGACATTTTGAGGCCAGCTAGGGCTTGAGAGAAAGGGAAAGAAAGCGAGAAATTACAGCAGAGGCTGGGCCTGAGGGTCATGTTCTGGAGAGGCTGCAGTAGAGGAAGGCAGAGACGGATCCAGGCTCAGCTCTCCGGGCCTCTGTGATTCTGTCTCCAGCGGACATGAGGGTGTCTGGCTCTCGAGGCTGATCTGCTTTTCGAGCACATATGGACACCAGGCTAGGGCTTGCTTTGGGAACCCAAGGGCCTCTTCTGGACCACAGGACTTGGGCCTCTCTGTGGTACCCAGGCGGTCTGCTGTCTTGATGGATGCTGGGATGGTCCCATGAAAGTGAGAGAATTTTCATTGGTCAACAACCATTGTAACTTCACACTCAAACATCATCTGAAGACAAGACCCCAGGTCTGAAGAGCATCACTGCTCCCCTGCTTCCATCCTCCCTACCCCCCGCATCTGCTCAGACCCCCTTCTTCCCCCATGAGGCTGGTGAGCAGTGGTCTCCCCTGGTCCCCCCAACCCTTAGCTCTCCTGGTCACAGGGAGTAGATTTTCTGGGCGTCTGTCTCCCCTCTCAGGCTGGCATTCTCTGGTCCAGTGAAATGTCCTCTTCTAGGTCTCCTGAGGGTTTTTGTTCATGGGCAGTGTCACTGAGAACTCCAAACAATAACAAAGCTAATGGTCACTGGTACTCATGCTTTGAACCACGGGCGCTAAGGAGTTCCCTGCACACCGCAACACCCCATGAGGAGGAAGCAGGAGGCGGGTGGAACTCGCCCAGCCTGTGGGTGGGGGACCAGCCCTGGGGGGTGCTCCAGGGCCTCTAGGTCAGGGCTGTCTCGCAGAGCTCTTGCCGATGACGGAAATGTTCTATTGTCTGCACCATCCAATATGTAGCCACCAACCACACGTGGCTGTTGGGCACTTGAAATGTGGCCAGGGCAACTGAAGAGATGAGTTTTTGCTCTTATTTAATTTTAACGTCTTTAAATAGCCACGTGTGGCTGGGGGCCACCACGTTGGACCACGCAGGTCATGGTGGTCCTGCCCCTTCATTTTACACCCATAGAAACTGAGCTGCATGGAGAGGAAGCGGACAGCTTAAGAGCCCTTGGGGGTTACAGAGAATAGGATTCCCTCTGGCGGCAGAGTCCTTGTCACCCACAGCAACTTGCTGACAGGGGCAGGTGTCTGCCAGGCTGAGTGGCAGGACAGGTCCCAGATGGGCAGGGAATCCCTGCTTTGTCCCGGCGGGTGCTCAGCTCTGCTGGGAACACAAAATCAAGACCTGAAGAAAGCAGGGGAGGGTCAAACGCTGGGGCCTCACAGCATGGAGCCCCACTGCAGCCCCCATGAGGTCTGAGCCTCTTTGGGGTCTCGTTTCAGGACCCGAGCACTCTAGTGACTATTTCTCCCCAGCTGACTCCGTAAGACACTGAAAACCCTGAATGAACATGCAGCCTGACGCTCACCCCTCAGATTAACGTAAAGGCCTGTGAAAGCCATGAGAAGCAATGAGGCCGGCGGGTATTTCTTTTCCACTTAAGCCCACAAATAATGCTCTCTGATTATACAACCATTTGTGGACTCTACAAGCCAGACGTTCAAGCCACAGAGTGGAGCCTGTTTGCCTCAAGCAGTCTGAAAAACACATCAAGTATTACTATTTTTAAATGAAATGGAGATCAGGGTGATGAAAAGACTAATTCGGGCTAAACTGGCAAGTACATATAATTTACAAAATTATGCAAAAGTAAAAGACTTCAATTTCCTTTCCATCAAGGCATATTCTGAGAAAAACCAAACTGTCTCACACCTCTGCATTTGTGCTGTTAGGTACTAGGACTAATTTGGGGGATTTTTTTGTAGAACTCTGAGCGGTTCACCACAGGAAGTCTGTGAAAACTCTTAGGGGCTGCGCCAGGGTGCTGCAAAGGCAATGAACTTCTATCAGCAATAATTCTCCTTATTCTCTTGTGGGCTGTTACCCTGGCAACCCTCTGGGCGGTACCCCGCTCCGCCCCAGATGTTCTAAAACGCAGAGCCCTCACTTCAGAGCTGGGACTGCTCTTAGGTGTTGGATCCTCTGTCTGAGGAAATTGCTTTACTTTCCTTCATTCCACAAGAATGTAAAAGTTCATTCTTACACTGTCCTAAATTGAGAAAGACAAAATGTAATTATGTGAAGGTCAGAAGACCCTAAAAACCAGCGACGAGCACTATGGGGTCAGTGTTCCCTGTTTTTCACACACACACCCCACCGCCACCCAATCTATTTCCACTCTCTCTGTCCTGCTCTGTGCTCAGTAGGCCAACCTCCCCTCTCTGGGGGAGAGAGGACCGGGTATTTCTACCCCCTTGCTGCCAGATGCTTCCCTGGAAGTGGTGGGTCCCTCTGGGACTCTGCTCCTTTGACACGGGCCCTGTACAAACACAAAGGCACGTCACAAGGCCCCACATGTCACAAACTTGCATACACATCAGCGTACTAAGGAACAAATGATCGCCTCTCACTTGAGAGGTGTACTGGAACACGCCACCTGAAATGGGCCTCTTTAGCATAGCGATTATTTTGAGCTAAGGGCAACTGAGACTAGGCAGATGCAGGAAGAGCTCTTTACCTCTCCCTAGCTGCTTAAAAATAGAGTTAAACTTCCCCTTTTGTAAAGGAAATTTTCACTTATGAAGACTTCTCCCACCAGGAGGAGAGCTACCCCTGGAGACAAATCCATCACCCAAGAAACTCGCGTCTGCACAAGGCGGCCCATGATGGTACCCATTTCTCCCCCTTCCCAGGGCTTCCCTCTGCGTACAGAAGCCCAACCCCTTTTTCTTTGTTTAACCTAAGATGATATGTAAACCTCAATCTTCTGGCCATCTCCAAGAGCCATATTCTTCATTGTGATCTCCCTTAAAACGTTTTTTTTCCTTGTTAACATCTCTGATCAGCTTGACTCTGAGGCCCCAGCCTAGGAGGGTAAGGGGAAAAGATTTTTCCTGCCCCACTTGCATACCACCAGCCTCTGTCCGGTGACTGAGTCCTTCAGGCCCCAGGAGACACATCTCTACAACTCTCCCCTGAGTTCTCATGGTGAAAGGTAGCCCGGTCCTCCACCATCTGGATCTGTTAAAGCATTTAGGTTTGATTTAGGTGAGATAAGAGACACTCTGGACAGTTAAGGAATGAGAACAGAAGATTCCTGAATAAAGAATCTAGTCTGTCATGAAAAATCAGATTAATTTTGAATTTGCGAAGCTCACAGTTATTTGTTATAACCAGTTGCTTGCTGTTACTCATGTTAGTAAAATTACACCAAAAAAGGTCAAGTAGATCTTAGTTTGGCTATTTTCACCTTTTAAAGGATTAAAAATGTTTTAACAATTTTTAGGAAAAAAATAAATTGAAAGAAACTGCAGGTGAAATATAAACTAAAGTGACATTCCAAAATGCATATCAGAAAATTAGAACAAAAAAATA
This sequence comes from Delphinapterus leucas, assembly GCF_059928025.1. Taxonomy (NCBI): domain Eukaryota; kingdom Metazoa; phylum Chordata; class Mammalia; order Artiodactyla; family Monodontidae; genus Delphinapterus; species Delphinapterus leucas. The sequence goes on along the minus strand of NC_143144.1, from coordinate 82,593,161 downwards.
AAATTTTGCATGATTATGAAGGAGAAATTTCTATAAAATATTCCTGAAATGATTATGTATTTAGTCTGTAAATAAAACTATAATGTCAAATAAAAAGAGAATTGAACAAGCTAAGCTTCATACTACTATTTCAGTTTTTTTTTTTAAATAGAATTCCAGCATTTAAAAATGTGAAGGAGAAGGGAAAAGCTAGCACTGCCTACATCTATATGTTGGTTTAAGATACATGAAATTGCTTAATAAGTGAGAATAATTTATCTAAGCTTAACACATTGTGAGTTATTTTTTTCAGTAAGGATAATTTATCATAGGAGATCCCATTATAATTTTTGAATACAATATGTACGTTTTATGGTTCATTTGTGAATTTAAGCATTGCTTAAAATTTTATTGCCAATTCCAGCTGCTACGACCTCAGCAGGGCAAACTGCCTCCCAATTGAACTTAAGAAAAGACATAACTAAGCACTACAGTAACTCCAGAAATGTTGTCTAATTTGGCATTACTGTCAACAGAATAGAAATAAAGTAAAACTCTTGAATATGAAACATAATTTGTGATTTTCCTATAATGAAGCCATGGAAAATAGATCTTGTGGATTAAGAATATTAAAATGTATGGATTATGTAGACATTTTGCTATTCATCCGTATATTGCTAGCCTATCAACAGAATACTCAGAAATGGGTAATAATAATTAAATTTAGTTACTGTTGGTATTTTGTTGGCTTTAGACATATACAACTGTAGCTTTACATATATTTTCCTATTTTGTCTTTATGCAGATGTATTTATCATGGTAGGAGGATAAAACAAGTTTTATTTAACAATTTGGTAGCTGGACATATCACTTGAAGATATTTAGACTTGTGGCATGCATGCCTTCATCTGTGTGCCTGCTGGGGCCTCTGTGCTCCCTCTTCCACCACCAGGCTCTCCGGGGCCCGGCTAATTCCACTCTCTCCCAGGCTCTTCAGGCCCAGGAAGGTTCTATCTTCCCCCTGTTGCTAGTTGCTGCGGCCTCAGCCTCCTTGCTGGTCCCTTAATGTAGCCCACATCTCCATAACAGTCCCTTCCTTTAATGGTTTTCAGATCAGTCTTTTTGAGTGCCCTGCATGGCTCTCTCCAGGATGCTGACTGATGCTCCTGGTATGTTAGAGTGTTTAAGAGCACAACCATTGTCATGCATCCTTCTGTCCTTTCAAAATGCTCCATTTTCTTCATGACACCGATTCCCTCCTGACATTATAGGTTGGCCTGTTGGCTGCTGGTTGTCTGTCTCTGCCCTGAACTGTGAGCTCCCTGAGGGCAGGGCTCTGACTGGTTCTCTGTGGGAGTCCCAGGGCTAAAAATAGTGCCTGTCACATAGATGCTCAATAAATGCTTGTTAAGTAACTGATGGAAGAAGAGAGCATATGAGTAAGGTCTACAAGAACATCTAAAATTCTAAACAAGGTCTAAAATCCTCCAAGAACTGGCCCAGGGTACGTTTATACAATAATCAGTGAAATGTGAGTGAAACTGGGAAATATTTCAAAAGGACATAGGTGCCCACCTACCATATTCTGCTGTTGAGAAGGCTGTGATAAGACACCTAACATGCCCTCAATGCCTGGCTCATGGCGGGCACTCAATCTACACAGTTCTCCATACGTCCTTTTCTTAGTTAAGAAATGGGAGGGATTTCCAAAGGCCCGTTCCCACCTCAATTACTTTCTTAGATTAACTACTTTAAAATTGGGAGCAGGATGTTAAAATCAATGAGGTTAAAAATTGGCCAAGTGGAGAATAATAATCTTAAATTGAGAAAAATAGTGTGTGGTTCAGAAGTGCTCAATGTGTCCATTAAAATAAGAGTTGACAATGTTTGACTCACCTAAATCCTTTTTTTTCCCTCCCATAATGAGCTGCCGAGCACTGTGGTGTAGAGTCACACAGCAGTTATGTGGAACCTGCAGCCGCATGAACAGTGTTCATTATTAGTTGAAGGGGTTTCTGCAAAGAGTGGATGAGGTTGTGTGAGGGTCGGGCTTCCTGAGTGAGAAACGCCCTGATCTCCATCACTCACAGGAGAGCAGGTTGGCGGCTCCAACCGGGGAAATTGCTACTTGGCTGAATAGGGTGACAGGCACACGCTACACGGCTGCCCGGGTGGCATGAGAAATAAGCGAGTGTCATGGCGGGGTGTCAGGAGATAATTAGTAGCCCCTCAGCTGTCTGTAAACAAACATTTTTGATGCATGCCATGAAGAGCTGAAACTATTTTGGTGATCAATTTTGCACTCCCAGGAAGCGGAATTTAACTACTTTTCTGATTCCCAGAGCCCTACATCAAACCAGCACCGAGGGTAGGGAAACAGGCTCCCCACCTGCAGAGGTGGCAGCCCTCTGATGCCAGGGTCTTCATTGTGTCGCTTTCTCACTCTTTTATAGCAAACCATCCGTCTCCACCGGTTCTTATTTAAGGGCCATTTTATTTTTGTTTCTAAAATCAATCAAAAAGCCCAAAGCATCACTAAAAGGCAGCAGCAGGTAAACGTAACTGAGTTCCACGAACTTTTACTGAGCATCTACTATTGACTGTATCCCTACGTCAGGGATGCGAAGACAAAGCTGAGTAAAGACCTAGTGTCCAGGCTCAAGGAGCTTATAGTGAAACAGGAGAAGTGGCCGTATCAAACACAGAATGTCAAGATACAGTTTAGAATAGACTTTCATTTCCTATCTCTTGTGTTTACCCCTAACTAAATTTAAATGTCCATTTATTAGTATCTTTAACACTAACTAAACAACTGAGTTAGACTCTGCAAAAGATGTAATAGTTAATAAAAACAAAATAAAAATGACGTGCATCTATTTACTGCCAAACCCTAGATTCAGCAAATGATAAATATTTAATAAAAGCAATTACTATTATCTCGTTAATACAAAACCCAATAAGTAGGTATTGTGATTGTCCCCATTTCACAGAAGAGGAAACTGAGGCTGGGAGAGACGCAGCTACTGGCTCAAAGTACTCACCCTGCCTGATTCCTAGGCTCCTAAGCCTAATTCCCTTCTAAACAGGATGTGACCCACGCTCTTAAGGTGCTCTCCCTCCCTTGTTGTGGAAGCAAAGAAGAGAGGCGTGTATGGACATAACCTGCACGAAGAAGAGGAGAGCATGCGGTGGTCCAAATGTGACAGTCCCTGGCCTGTGGGTTACAGGTTAGGGTGTGCGAGGGGCCTCTTCTCAATGCTCTGTTCACTCTGCTCACCTCTGGGGAGGAGTCCGTCAGACCTGGAAGACACACCTGAGCAGCATGGGGAGCTGAGAGCCAGGGATGTGAACCTACACAAGGTCTTCCGTCCATCAGTCAGGACAGCCCTGAATGTAGAACACATTGTACTCCAGGCCCTTCTCCTCCAGCTCTTTTCCTACGTTTTGTCTCCTGGGATCTCCTTCTGGCCATGTCTACCAGCCGTGGACTTCTCTGTGTCCAGCAGTAAAGTATGCAGTCTAACTTAACAGTGTTGCAGTGGGCGGAGGGGAACTGGCAGGGGTGGCGGAGAAAAGCATAAAGGAGAGAAAAGCATAAAGACAGAGGTAGAACCCTGCTCTCCTGATTTCAAGCCAAGTTCCCACTATTATTCCGCAACAATCGAGGATGTATTAAGACGGAAAATGCAACATACAGGTTTGCTTTTCCCTGAGGTAATCTTCCCCATCACAAAATTTTTAATCATACAAAATGTTATTGACTTCCCTTACAAAAACCTACCAAACCCAATGTTTTGCACGATCCGTCTCTCACACGTATTTTGGGCTGGCTCCAATATTTTTGTCACCATTTTAACTTTGTAGAAATTCTAACCTAAGGCCCTTCTCGTGCATGACATCTTTCTAGAGGGTCACCTAGTTGCAAGGAGCAGAAACTCAAATGAGGTGAATCCAAAGGAGACGATTTGCTGCTGCTGACAGTATTCACGGCGTTGGTGGTAATTTATGACGGTGATACTGAAGATGGTGGCTATAGTGTGGTAAGGGTGACAGGAATGGCTGATGGTGTTATCAGTGAGGGGATACTGATGGTGGTTGTGATGGTGAAGATGGAGGTTATGATGATAACTGTGGTGACAGTGGTGGTGATGATGGTGATGGTGATGGCGGTCATGGTGATGGGGATACAGTTTTGGTGATGATACTGGTGATGGTGATGATGGTACGGATGGTGATGGTGAAAGTAATGCTGGGGATCATGGTGGTGACGGAGATGATGGTGCTGGTGAAGATGATGGTGCCTATGATGGAAGAAGAGGGGGTGATGGCATCTTTGGGATCACATGGCAGAAAGAAGGGTCAGATTTTACAAGGGGCTAGACTTGGGACGTGAGTATTCCATTAATGTCGTTCCTTTTTTTATCTCTCTGGAGGCACATGGTTTCTTGTCTCTGCTTCTGTCTGGGCCTCTGCAGCACCATCTTGTGTCAAAGGGTGAAAAATAACCACTCTGGCCCTGGCTGCACATTGCCTTCTGGTTAAGAGCTCTTCACAGACTGACTCAGTCGGATACCTTCAAGTTATTCAGAGTGAACAAATCAGATAGGTTCAGACCAGCCAATGACTTCATTTCTCTGGAGTCAACTGTGGCCATACATCATTTAATACAAACAGAGAACCCACGACAGTGGGAGATAGATTCTCCCAGAAGACTGTGGGCCAGAGAAGGCAATGACAGGCATCTCTAGGACTGGAACATCTGGAACAGGAAGAGTAAGAGTGAAGATCTGACAGGGGGAGTCGCAGGGGACAAATTTGTTGAAATCCAGAGGAGATGGGTTTAAAGGTGAATATCTTCTCATTTTCAAATCATTCTCTCTAACCTTTGAGAAGTTTTGCCAGGAGAGAGATTATTTTTTTAGCCATATGGGTTCATACTTTCTAGTTAATACCTGCCTGAAAATTGGGGAACACTTAATCTCCCAGTTAATGGCTCTTTTTCCCTCCTTTTACATTAGCAATTAAATATCTACTAATAGTGTATATCTTCCAAAACTAAGAGTTCACTTGTAAATGTATTTATGGTCAAGTAGCTTCCACAATTACATGCCAGTCGCTATTCAAATTGTGATTTTAATGATCCACAGTGACAATGTTCCTCTTTCTTCTTTGCCCACTTTCTCTGTTAAAATAAGGTGATAAAACAACCCCAAACTTGACACGTGTGATTTAGAAAACAAAGGGGACAATTGTGCAGACTCCAAAGACCCAGAACGTACTTGAGGTCTGTGGATGATCCACAGGGTTAATTTTGTTCTTAAAAGATACTTGTGGGCATCTTCCTGCCATTATCTCTGCAGCAGAAGGTGGAAAAGAACTAAGTCTAAGATTCCATGGGCTCCTGACTGATGAATACCTGAGAAATTCTGCCGTCTCGCTGATCAAGGAAGTGAGATGTGTGTCTAAGAATCTAGGTTTTCTATAATGCATGTGGCCTTTTTATCAACCGGCCACTCTATGAGGTGGGAACACATGGGAAGGGGTGTTTAAAAGATTATATTTCTTAAAGCAAAGAAACCCCAACCTCCTCCCTGCCCCACCACCCCTGGAGATTTGGTGACAAGGAACTTCAAGATGTTGGCACAATTTTCAGAACACAAGGGCTACATTCCCCAACTACGTGCCAAACCACCAAAATGCAGTAATAGAACAATTTTCTCCAAAATCTTCTTTGAAAAGAGGTTTAAAAATGGTCAGTAGAGAATGGTTAAGATTAGCTTACAGAAGCTCTGTGTCCTAAGGGAGGTTGAAGGCTGGTTTCACACTTGAGAGGTGCACACACCAGGGGGTATCAAGAAAGAAACATGGAGGCAGTGAAACCAAAAGGTCCATCAGACAGGCTTTATCAGCCTGGCATTTCACAGAAGGAACGGGCTCTGGGTTGACATCAAGGGGGCTGCCTGCCTTCATCTTGTTACCAGACTCAGGCTCGGATGCTTGACTCTTGAAAGCCACTACTCAAGAGACAAGTGTTGGTAGGAAAGGAAAGTTTGCTTTATTCTGGAGACCAGCAACCTGGGGAGAAGGTGGACTCATGTCCAAAAGCCAACTCCCAACAGCCAATCAGGGAGTAAGGGTTTTAATGGAGAATTTCAGGGATGCACAGGCAGAGGGAAGGGGGGCTACGTGCAGAACATCACAGTCAGCTCTGACAATCATTTTGAAATTGGTCATGGGTGGTCTGACCAGCATCATCTTGATCGTTTTAGGTACAGGGAATCTTCAGCTCCAGGGTCAGTTTGTTCCCATTTTCTTAAGGACAGTTCTTGGAATTGTGCAAGATGGAGAAGCTTATGTCGTGGCTACAGTCTGGTCATCATATAGTTAACTTCTTCCACCTGGTGGGGGTTTCAGTATCTGCAAAACAGCTCAAGGACATGGTTCAGAATATGATCTGTAGCCCTTGAGGAGGAACTAAAGGTCCTTTACTTTATTTAATGACTAAACTATTATTATTTTGTCTGGTTTGACTGCTTTCCTTTGCTTCTGCATTCTATTACTTCTCTGATTAAATTTATTCTTTGGCTAAAGTTCTTCTACAGACAAGAGGCAGGTGGAGGACATTGGGAGGGAGGGTCCTGTCCTGAGAAGGCCCCATAGGGTCCTGCTGTTACATTCTCTCTCGCTCTGTTTTTCTTTCCTTCCATCCTTCTTTCCCTCTTTTTTCCCTCCCTCCCTCTCTCCCTCATTCCTTACCTCCCTCTCTCCTTCCCTCAGTCCATTTCTTCTCTCCCTTCCTTCCTTCCTTCCTTCCTTCAACTTCCTAGTCATGGTCAGTCCCAAGAATCTTCCAGCAGAGGTCACACTTTCCTTTGAGATGAAGCAAGGTATATTTTATTTGAGAGAGTAACTTATCTGCTTGTTCTGGGCTGTAAATTTCCACAGTATTTGGAGAGATTCCACAGTGACATGAAGCCATTGGAGAGGTATGGGACATAGTGTCAGAGATACAAGACCACCAATCAGCTCCACCTCATACATCGTGATAAAGATAATAACACCCATAATGACCATGTCCAGATGCCCAGCACTGGCCTTTTGTGCTGCCATTTGTGTTTATTCCATCTTTGTTGTGTTGGTTGAGCTAGTGATAGGGACCCCTGGACATTAGCCTTTCCTTTAGGGGTGTAAGTATCACTGGGGCCTCCTTATCAAAACCTTCCTTGTCCACAGACTGGAGGGATTCCATGAATTCCTTAGGACTATTGTTGTGGGGTCTCAGCAGAGACCTACAGAAGGGTCTGAACTTACCAACAGCTGTCCAGGTGCTTCTGGTTTGCTGGATTGTGAATTCATCGTTCATGAGGTTAGAGAGGGCTTCATGGAGGTGGTGGTGAGAACAGAGCATGGGTTTAGGAGACTTGTTGAAACTGGACTGGCAGAGGGAAAGAGGAAAGACATTATGACTCAAGAAGAGTCTGAGCAATTTGCTTGGGAAGTCAGGTGGGGCAGTTTTCTGGGTGACAGTCCATTTGGCTTCTAGCACTAAATGCTAAGAGCTGAGGTTTACTGAGCACTTCTTAAATACACTCCTCTGAGCTAAGTGCCTTCCATACCTTAGCTCATTTGAGTTCTACAGTTGGGAAAATCAAGGTTAAGTAGTCTGCCTGAGCTTGTGCACCTTCTAAGCAGTAGAGCCTATATTCAGGCCCGGTAGCCTGACTGGAGGGACTGAGTTTTAACCATCATTCCAATCTGCCCTCTTATCATACCTCAACTCACAGCACAATCACTCAGCTTCGCTTGGGTTGATAAGTACGGCTGGGGAACTGGTGTTTCATATGTTTAAATTATGACAATCTTAGTACGTGGTCAGCTCCCCATACTACTCAACTCCCTGCAATTCCTTTACACTCAATTTACACACAATTCACACACATGCACACATACCTACCTACCAACTTTAAACACACATACCTACCTACCAACTTTAATAATTTAAAATGAGCTGTATATAAGTTTTCTGGAGTTTAGTCCTGAGTACTCTGCTGATATAGATTTGATGTCACTTGTCTACAAACTGAAGATCCCAGGGCCCCGAAGAGGGGTAAGGGCTGGCAATGCCCTGGTGTTTCTTCCTCTATACTTCCTCATTTCTTATGAGCTACAGTAGTTCCTGCCAGGATTTATGAACCTATCGCACTGACAGTACATGGATTACAAAGTAGCAATGTTCTTTGGCTGTCAATTTTGGGGACAGGAGGAGAGTTTAATGCTGTCACATAGGAAGTGCCATGAACTTACACAACAGAGGCCCTATTTTTCACTTGGACCCCATATAGATTTCTAAGGAGATTTCACAATATCTCTCCTATCACCACAGCGCATGGAACCCTGCTCATGACAGAGTCCTCACTGGAGAGCACATGGAAGAGAGGCCAAGTTTGTCCAAGGAAGTGGTGAATAAAGCGTGGTGCTTCAAGGCTCGTCCTAGCAAGGTGTGATGCAAAGGCTAAGACGCAAGATGGAGCACACAGAAGAAAACCCAGGCAGAGCTGTGCCCACAACACCCGGCAAAGGTTATCACCAGTCCCTCGGGGAGAAGAAACTAAAATTCCACCTCAGGACCTACTACGTACCCTTCGCAGCACCTTGCATAAAGATACGCAGAGGAAACACACATAGTTGTCATCAAGAACTGCCTGGACCCCTGTCATCAGCTCTAAATCCTTTTGTCTCATCTTGGAATCCTTAAGTAAGAACCCCTTGAAGTAGTTCTATGTTTTTACCTAAGGGAGCTCCAGATAACCATAAAAGTCTAGATTCTGGTGTCCAGAGTGGGCAAACCAGAAAAAAAAAAAAAACCCCAAAAAATCCTCTCTCCTAACATGCGTTTGTCCTGATGGGGCTATGCGTGTCTGGATCCAGATAGACTCTATGCACACAACAGAATGGGTATTGCTAACCTAGCTTTTTTTATGCCTCGCACACATTGATGGCTCAGTTTGCTATCTGGCTTAGGGAAAGGGGCACGGATGGGGAAAGCTGTTGACGGGACTGTGCAAGGAGGCTTGCTGGAAAATCAGGGTCTTGGGAGATTGTGATCGACGCAGGGACATCAGCTCTTCACAAAGCTCTTGCCCACGGTGGGCACAATTAACGTTTGCTAAATGAATGAATTCATGAATGGACAAAAATTACAGTTTAATTCCATCACTGAGGATCCTAGAGTTAACATATACCCTACATTAAAGAGCCTATGTGTACAGATCCTGTATAAACGGGTTCTATAGTTAATAAAGAAATCCAGAGAAAGGCTGAAATGTTGAGTAGAAGAAAAGGCTGGAACATCAAATAGCCCGAATATAGAGACTCCAGAACATCTCCTTGTGTGGAGAGCATCCGGTGAAGCAAGCATCAGATACAAAACGCTCAGACCCTTTGGAATTATTCTTTAAAATCCCTGTGACATGGAGAGAACCTGCTTCTGGAACAACCCAGGACCACGGTTCACTTGGAACAGGTGGAGGAAGCTAAGTCTTCTGTGTTGTTTGTCTACTGGGGATGCCAGGTCACTTTGTAGAGAAGAGCTGTTTGCCCTCGAGTGTCTGATCAAATTTGTGAAGTTCCACTAAAAACTCACTGCCGCTCCAAACTGTCAGACTGCATTCTGACCTGACAGTTTGTCATCTCTTCTAGTGTTGCCTGTTTCATTGTGATCAACACCCAATATTTTTTGGTTAAGGGATGATTTGTTGATTTCCTCTCCTCCCATTCAGTTTCTCTGGAGTGAAGTCTCAGGAATGTTGACACGTGGTTATTTTCAGCTCCTGTTAAATCACCATCACCCTTAGGGCTCAGATCCCATGGTACTGGGGCCCTGCTAAGACATTTGACAGCCGAGGTCTGGGGCAGAGGAGGTGAAACAGGAGAAGCCTGGGGTTTAAGCTTACATTTTTCTGTGGCACCGCTAGCGGGAGGTCACTGCTATATCTTTCAGAGATTTTTGGTTTCCACAGCGAGGTGCTTATCACGTAGAAGATGTTAAAGGAATTATGCTGTGGGCTTCCAGAGTCATTACATGGATCTCAGGAGAACCAAGAACTTGACTTTTATCTCCTTTCTTATCCTTTTCTCATCTGTGCAAGCCTGAAATTAAAGTGCAAGCAGATAGAGCTAGCCCCAGGAAGAGTGGAAACCACAGGAAACAGAGATGAGAGTGTGCTCTTAAGGGTTTGAATCAGCTTTATCCATTGACTCTCTCAGAAATTGACCAAAGCAGAAAAGGTCTCCTTTTTCAATTATTTGTAATACTGCAATCACACACTAACTTACTCTACACCTGTTTTTCTCCTTTGTATGGATGATTCCAGATTTTCCAGGCTATTTAGGGAATAATTGTTATACAGCAGCATTCACTCCATAAGTTAACAATTCCTGAAGCTTTTCCCCAGTAACAGGTATCATTGAAGTAAAAAGTATTTTTTTCCTCATCATTTTCTCCTGAGATAATACAGGTTTTTCAAAGAAGAGGAGCCTTCATTCATTCAACAAATATTCATTAATAACCTACTATGTGCCTGGAACTAGGCTAGGTGCAGACAACCAGTCTTTGCCACCATCGTCCTATATTATAGTTAAGCAAGTAAACATCATACGTGGGCAAAACACAGTGTGGTGGGAAGTGCTACGGAGACAACTAAGCAGAGAAGGGGGTTGGGAGAGACGGAAGCATCCCTGAGAAGGTGACATGTGAGTTTCAATGATAGATGCCCCATCAGTGGGTGAAGGCTTCTCTTGGTGGAGTCTGGGGCATTCGAATTTTTGGATTGGACCAGTTGAAGCCTGGGGTTTAAAAATCAATAAAAGGCTAGGGTTGGAAGTGACCTTGCAAACCTTACTGTCAACCCCGTTCATTCCACTTGTGGAGACACCAGTCCCTGAGATGTTAACTGACCAGCTGTGTCTCTGCTCAGCCCTGGGTTCTGTACACTGTGCTTCACACATGGACGCTTGTGTCTAATTACCTTTCCTCTCCCTGAGAATTCAGTCCACCTGCCCCACTCCTTCATGATTTTGTAGGTTGCTTATGGAGCAACCTCTAACCATTGTCTGGAACCAAAAGGCAAGCAGGGTCACCCCGCAACTGTCCATTGTCTTAGACTCAGAAGTGGCTGCAACCCCACATTGGACTATCAGGTCATCTTCTCTGTGGAATTGAATTTCATGGGCTGCTTGGCAACCCACTTTACCTTTCAGAGCAGGTATAGTGCGTTCTCCCTTGTGCGCTCACAATGTAAACTGGTGTTGATCTTCAAGTGGGAGGTGAATTACACATAGAAGACCCTGCATACTTCTGCTGTCTCTACACACCAGCACAAGTGTCAGTGGCCAACATGTGTTACGATGCTAAAATGGCTGGCTCTTCTCTCTGTAGTTTTATAATGCATGTCAAATATTAATGCCTTCTTTCCATCTGCTTTGAAAAGAGCAGGTGCAGAATTTGACATGTGAAAGTCATTGGGACTCTTCTGCTGGAAGCATGTTCTACAGGGTGGCAGGTCATCAGTGTTCTATAGGCTACTAGCCCACGGAGCCCAGGGGCTGTCATTGCTTTGAGCAAAATAAGAGTGATGCTTCTGTTCAACCCTCCAGACAACTCAGGGGTCAAAAGAATGTATCCATTCCTTGGGCAAAAAACTCATGAAAGGAGAGTATTTACTGGGGTATTAAAGTTCACATATCATACTGCTCCAATCATCCATTAATTCAACACACACACAGATGCTACAGAGAAGAACAAGACAAGCCACGGTCCTTCCCCTCTTGCAGAGTTCAGAGGGGGAAAGCACACCTGTGAATAAATAGTTCTGTTCGGTAAGTGTTACAATCGTGATGAGATACAAATCCTTATACGGCGATAGAGGAGAGAGATACAAGCCCTGCTTGGGTTTGGGGTCAGGGAAGGCTTTTTAGAGGAGGTGAAATTCAAGCTGGGTCTTGAGGGATGGGTGGGAGCTCATCCATAGAGGAGAGAAAAGGCTTTGTGGGCAGCAGGAACACGCAGCATGAAGACACGGAATTCTGCAAGAACAGGCATGGGGGCCAGGAACCAGGAGTCATTCTGGGTGACTGGAGTTTGAAGTGTGGATGGGATAGTGCAGTGGGCGCCGAGACCACAGCCGATGGGGCCCTGGGGAAAGGGTCTGCATGGCCCTCTGTTCTTTGGTTGGTGGAGTCATTACCAGCACAGACCCCCATCTCCAAAGGTGAAGACTGTCTCAACTTGCATGCCAGTCAGAATCATGAACCTGCAATTCGCACTGGGCTCCTAAGGATGTCTGGATGTACCCACTCCTTCCTAGGGTCACTGTCTTTCATGTATCCACAGCAGAGCAGCAGATGTGCAGTTGTTCTGGAATTGGTGAGTTTCAGCCCTTTTCCAAAGACTGTCTTTGCACACCAGCTCCTCCCTGCATCAACCAGGCAGCCTGCGCTCTCTTAATTGCTGTGATCATTATCGTTATAATAATGAGATGGGCTCCCTCATGGAATCGGATCCAATTATGTGGCTGCAAAGTCTGCTCAGCTTAGTGCCCGGGTCTCCACATCACCGTCAGATGAGTCATTGGCAGACAGAGGTAATTGGGAGCTGGTAGCTTCGCCGGCCGAGACAGGAGACAGGAGCGGGTCACTGCAGTAATTTCGCATGAGTGCAAAGGGCAGCCTTGGGTAGTTTCCCTCTCTCTCTGTGAAACAATAGAGCTGTTTGAATTTATCTTGGGGCAGGAGCAGAGGGTGGGTGAAGCTGCAGTAAATGTGACAGACTGACCTCCAAGTGGAATCCTTCACCTGCTCCTTCCTGATGGACATCTGGACCACAGACAGTGAGGTACGGAAAAGTGTTTTCTCTCTCCCCTGCCTCTGTCTTCTTCCGTTACGATTGCACCTTTTGTGTGAGGAGACAATCAATTAGACCACAGCAGAGAAGCCCCCATGCGCTAATTCCTTCTTAAGGAAACCAAAGAAACCCTTAGAATCCCTTAGAGTAAACCTCACTGCAAGGAACAAACCTCATTTTTTAAAACAATGCTTATTCACACTATCCCTAAAGCTTAGATTTCATGGCTGTAATTAAAAAACAAGGATCTTATTTAAAAACTTAGGTTCCATTAAAAAGCACACACAGGGTGAACAACCCCACAAACACTGGCTCAGAAATAGAGCACTGCGGATGAGGGAGGTGGCATTTTAAAAATACAAATGGAGGGGCTTCCCTGGTGGCGCAGTGGATAAGAATCTGCCTGCCAATGCAGGGGACACGGGCTCGATTCCTGGTCCGGGAAGATCCCACATGCCACGGAGCAACTAAACCTGTGAGCCACAACTACTGAGCCTGCGCTCTAGAGCCTGCAAGCTGCAACTGCTGAGCCTGTGTGCCACAACTACTGAAGCCCGCACACCTAGAGCCCGTGCTCCGCAACAAGAGAAGCCACCGCAATGAGAAGCCCACGCACCACAATGAAGAGTAGCCCCGGCTCGCCACAACTAGACAACTAGAGAAAGCCCACACACAGCCAAAAATAAATAAATTAAAAAAAAATGGAGAGGACCAAATGGGAGTAGTGGTAGAAGTGTGCTCAATCAGTCAATCAACTCTAGAAGATTTACTGAGGGCAGACTAAGGCATTATTGTTTACGATTAAAATAAACAGAGAGGACAGTATCTCTACCCAGTAGGAGAATAAGCTTTTCTAGAGCAACATTTTCAACAAGTCCAAACAATAGATACTGTTCAAATAATGGAGTGCACTGTGGGGTGGTGCAGGGGACAGCATCTAGAAGGGAGCTCTGACTGTGAACCTGTCCTCCCAGACAGGATGGTCCTGGAGTCCCAGCATTCTGTGGTTGCCGGGAGACAAGTAGAGACTGGGGGCAAAAAAGGCTCAGAGGAGTGAGGTTCCAAGACCCTGCTTGGGAGTCTGCAGAGGGAAAGGCGAGTCTGGCCAAGGAGCGGGTGGGGCACGTGGCCAGTGATGAACAGAAGTCATCACAGAGAGAGACGTCAGGAAGTCTTCCCGGGAGCCTCTGGATGGACCCTCTACAGGCCTCATGCAGGACCAGAGCTCTTACTGGGCTGTTTGTTTTGCACATCTTCCCATCTGCTGGCGTCCAGAGTAAGTGGATTCCCAACTCCTTCCTCTCTCAGAAAAGCCACGGGGCAGCAACAATTATGATCCCATCTCATTAACTGTTTCCCTCCCTCCTCCTGCCCCAGTCCACTTCTGGCTTTGTTCCCCCAAATCTTCAGGAAGGAATGCCATGGGAGTTTCTAGAATGAAAAAACCCTCTTTTGGACTTTTTGACTAACCCAGTGGTCTGAGCACAGCCTTTGGAAGCTGAGGTCCTAACTACACCCACTGGAGGTGACCTTGGGAGGTCACCTGTGTTTTGTCCACTGTATTGACAGTCAGAGGGAGGGAGTTGTCCCAGCTGTTTAGAATGTCAGCGAAGGCAGGCGTGGTGGTGTTACCCTCACCAGCATAAAGATCATATTTACTGTAAATCACTTGAGTTGCTTCATATCTGTTAATCACAGTCGAAAAGGAAATAGTCTCTCTGCTGGATTACAAATATTATGACCCAGATAAGTGACTGGGTGGTCAATTTATTTTCATCCCAGTAGCTCTTGGCATAGGGGTGGAAAGAGGAAATCTGTAGGAACTCCAACACCAACTCCAATGTCATTAAAGGAAATCTCCGTTGTTTCATAGCCTAAATTTTAGTTTCCAGAGAAACACTCTGACGAAGAAATGAAACCGTATTGATCTGCATCTTTGTCATAATAAAGTTCTAAACACGGATTTAGGAATGTTGTTTTGTTTTTCCACTGGAAATGAGGCAACATGTTGGTGTTTAACAGGCTATAGGCTGTGTCAGAAGCTCAGTGCTGTTACCGTGGCAACAAGATGCTCTTGCACCTCTCTGCAATACCGCCATGGCTTTGCTTGGACCGTTTCCCAAAGAGTCTAGAGGGTTATTCCCCAGTGGACATTTTGACCTGACGTTACCTTTACAGAGTCAACCAAAGAACTCACACAGAGTATTCATCTTAGATTCAGAAATCCTCAGAAATTTTGCTCCCCGCCCCCACCAAAAAAAGGCAATGATCAGTCAGAAGTCTGTGTGAAGTCTACCTTAGCAGCCAGGGAGGGTAAAAGGTCAGGACATTCTCTGCTGAAGAGGCATAATTTGGGTCCAAGAAAACAAGGAGCCATTTGCCATGCATCATAGTTGAAGTCAACCTTAAGAAAAATCCAAGACCCAACACAAGGTCCCAAAGCCTCTGCTGGAGGCTGCAGAGAGCCCAGAGGAAAAGCAGGGGCAGGTAGAAGGAGAAAGAGAACGTTTTTAGGGAAATAGGTGCATAAATATAGTCTTGAGGGCTTCCCTGGTGGCGCAGTGGCTAAGAATCCGCCTGCCAATGCAGGGGACACGGGCTTGAGCCCTGGGCCGGGAAGATCCCCCATGCCGCGGAACAGCTAAGCCCTTGTGCCACAACTGCTGAGCCTGCGCTCTAGATCCCGCGAGCCACAACTACTGAAGCCCGCACGTGTAGAGCCCGTGCTCCGTAACAAGAGAAGCCACCACAATGAGAAGCCCACGAACCGCAAGGAAGAGTAACCCCCGCTCACCGCAACTAGAGAAAAGCTGGCGTGCAGCAGCGAAGACCCAGCACAGCCAAAAACAAAATACATTTATTTAAAAAAAATAGTCTTGAGAGACTGTTCAGTTCTTTATAAGAAGCCATGGTCTTTAGCATGATATGGACTGCGCTCAATACAGGTTCTGCTAAGTGTTAACGCTGTGACCTTGAGAAGGAACTTGACCTCTCTGAGTCTTGGGTTCCTTATTGGAAAAGTGTGGTTTATAATATCAACTTCTTCAGGCTTTTGGGAAAAGTATTGATAATCAATACTGTGCCGTACGTGAGCACTGTGTCATGATGTCTGACACACAGTAAGTGCTCAGTGACCCCCTTAGCTTTCTCACTCATTGTCTATTGGGCATTGGCAGGTGACGCAGACATTCAGATAAACATGTTTCAGTTCCTATCTTCAGGGAGCTGAAAGCGTAATTGGGGCGGGAGGAGGGGGATAGGTATTCATCTAATGGTCATGCGGTGTGACAAGTCTGAGAGCAAAGGAGCAGACAGAGCGTCTAACCATATCAGAAGAGTTGGGTGGGGCACCAGAGGAAGTGGCCCCAAAACCATGCCTTGAAAGAAGCACCAGAATTTACCAATAGAGATGTAGCTGGAAGGGCTTTGCTGGCCAGAATGGCACCAGTGCAGAGAACTGGACTTCTTGGTGCATGGAGGAGCTTCAGATGATCGGATGCGGCTGCCACACTGGGCAGTCACCCAGTGCCCTTCAGCACCAAGGCCTCTGGGACAGTTCCCTGATCACTGTGTGTGTTTGGGGGAGGGGATGGAAGAGGTGCTGAAGGACCACAGACTACCTTAAAACTCTGAGCTCACCTTGTCAGAGAAAGTCAATATATACTAACCGCGTGCTTATTTTTTTAAAATAATATTTTGATCGTGATATAATTCACGTACCATACAATTCACCCATTTAAAGTACACAGTTGAGTGGTTTATAGTACATTCACAGAGTCATGCAACCATCACCATAGTCATTTTTAGGAGATTTTCATCCCCTCAAATGGAACCACCTGTACACATCAGTGGTCACCCCCCGTTTCTTTCCAACCCCCAGCCCTATGAAACACTAATCCATTTTCCTTTTCTCTGGGTTTACCTATTCTAGATATTTCATATAAATGAAATCATATAACATGTGGCCTTTTGTGACTCGCTTTTTTTTACTTAGCCTAATGTTTTCAAGATCCAGCACTGTTGTAGTATGTATCCGTACTTTATTCCTTTTTATGGCCAAATAATTCCACTGTATGGATATAACACATTACTCATCCATTAATCAGTCAATGGATATTGTGCTATTTTCCCTTTTTGGCGATTACAATTAATGCTGCAATAAGCTTTCATGTACCAGTTGCTGTGTGGACATATGTTTTCATTTCTCTTGAATATGTACCTAGGATAAAATTGTTGGGTCATAGAGTAACTCTACATTTAACTATTTCAGGAACTCTCAGACCCTTTTCAAAACTAGATGCTCCATTTTACACCCCCGCTACCAGTGTACAAGGGTTCTGTGTTCTGCCCATCCTTGCAATGCTTGTTATTACCCATCTTTTTTATTTTAGCTGTCTTAGTGGGTGCTGTGTAGTATCTCATTGTGCTTTTGATTTACATTTCCCTGATAGCTAATGATTTTGAGCATATTTTCATGTGTTCATTGGCCACTTGTATATCTTCTTTGAATAAACGTCTATTCAGACCCTTTGCTTATTTTTTTTGGTGGGGTAGTCTTTTTATTTTTGAGTCACAAATATTCTTTATATAATCTAGATACAAGTCCCTTATCAGATATACGGTTTGCAATTTTTTTCTCCCATTCTGCGGGTTGTCTTTTCACTCTTTAATGGTGTCCTTTGAAGCACAGTAGTCTTTAGTTTTGACGACATCCAGTTTACCTATTTGTTCTTTGTTTATGGTTTTGAAACCTAATTTATAAATGGCTTTGAAATTTTGGGTGGTTCAGCCCTTTACATACTTCTTCTGGTATCATGCATAGATAGGAACTGACCATAATGCCTGGGAGAGAAAAAAGTGCTCAAAGAATGTTACCTACAAGAATGAACAAAATAGGGCTTCCCTGGTGGTGCAGTGGTTGAGAGTCCGCCTGCCGATGCAGGGGACACGGGTTCGTGCCCCGGTCCGGGAAGATCCCACATGCCGCGGAGCGGCTGGGCCCGTGAGCCCTGGCCGCTGAGCCTGCGCGTCCGGAGCCCGTGCTCCACAACGGGAGAAGCCACAACAGTGAGAGGCCCGCGTACTGCAAAAAACGAAAACAAAAAGAATGAACAAAATAATAATATAATAATGGAAACAACAACAACAATAAATAACAATAATTATTATTATACAATATCTGGCAAATTATACCTCACGATTGTTGTTTCCTTACCTAGAAATAGATAAGGAAATGGAAAGGAACTTTGAGTTTGAGTGTGCATTATATACCAGGCACTGTGCAAGGTATTTAAACAGGTAAATGAAAATCCTGAGACTCAGAGAGGTTAAGTAACATACCTATAAAAATTAATAAACAGGAGCCTCAATTACTGAGTCAGGAGACCAGAAGGGGGCGTTCTCATGTCCTGTGACCATAGCCGAGCCAAGAGGAAGAAGAAAGACTCCTCTTCTGTCCTGGCAAGGACTCAGCCAATGAAAAGCCATGGGCTCCTTGTTTACTCCAGCCTTCCAACTTCCTTTTCCCCTATATAAAAGCATCTCCTTTCCTTGCAGTTCAGGGACTTGCATGTGGCTCACCATAGCTGCAGACCCTGAATTACAATTCTCTGCTGATCCCAAATAAATCCATCTTTGCTGGAGAAAAATCTGGCAGTCTATTTGTTTCAGGTCAACACACCCAAGGTCACACAGTAAATTGTTAAGTGGAATGGATTTAAACCCAGAAAGGACTGGCTCCAATATCTGTTCTTTTTCTACCATCAATGTAACACGTCATCATAATGCATAAAAAGTTTTGAGGATACTTTTGTTAAAACCCTATCCTAGGGACTTCCCTGGTGGTGCAGTGGTTAAGAATCCACCTGCCAATGCAGGGGACATGGGTTCGAGCCCTGGTCTGGGAAGATCCCACATGTCGCAGAGCAACTAAGCCCATGCACTCTAGAGCCCAAGAGCCACAGCTACTGAGTCCATGTGCCACGACTACTGAGGTCCACGAGCCTACAGCCTGTGCTCCACAACAAGGGAAGCCACTGCAATGAGAAGCCCACGCGTCGCAACGAAGAGTAGCCCCCTCTCGCTACACCTAGAGAAAGCCTGCACGCAGCAAGGAAGACCCAACACAGCCAAAAATAAATAAATAAATAAATTAAAAATATTAGTAGTACCTTTAAAAAAAACAACAACCCTATTCAACCTACAAACAGCACTCACAGAGTGTCAAGTGGTTTGGTGGAAACTCAGAGTAAAGCAATCAGTGATATTCCCTGAAAATGCAAGGATATAAGGTTTTCTTTTTGTTCTTTGCAAGTTGAAACTTGACTGGATGCCGTTTGATTAATCACATAAAATTCACTTATGAATTAAATTCCAGAAAAGGGCAGTCGAGAGCAAAAGGGGAGGTCCGCCAAGGTCTTGGAGAGGGCGCAGGGAGGCTCATGTGAGAATTGCATAATATCAGAGGTGAAACCCCCCACCGCAAACGCATGACCCTTCTGGTACCCCGTTTTCCAGAAGACCAGGTTGGAGGGGGTTGGCTTGGTGGAAACTCTGGTGCAGGGTCCCTTTGTCCGTGGCATCAACTTGGTAATGTCTCTGAAAGCAGTTCATCCTGAGAAGCCATTGCAGTAGACCCGAGAATCAGAAATTGATTATTTTGAAGCGCTGGTTTAAAATGCACATTGGCAGGAATTGAATGCTGCAGGACCATGAGTGTAACTGATCACAGAGGTAGTCTTTTTTGAGGTGACTCAGTGGCTACGTGCATTAATTCTGCGGCTAATGTGTGTCTGGCAGGCAGGGCTTCAGAGCGGGGGCATTGGCCCATGGAAGCAGTGAGAACATTCATAAGGTGATGGGTCCCCTCTCCGGTCCTGGAGCACTTCCTGTCCTGAGTGATAAGGAAATATTTAAGGCCCCAACAGCTCCCTTGAAAAGGCTCTCTTCCAGGACGAAACAAGCAGCGCCTCCGCAGTGCCTTGAGTTCCAACCATGCTGCCCTGTCACTGAAGGAGTCCACTGTGCCTGCTCGTCCTTCCCCAAACCAGAGTAGGCACCACAGTGGGCCCCTGGGGCTGCCAGGACGGTGTCGCCATCACCCCCTTGTATTTCTGTGTCCAGAGGGCAGAGGTGTGCTGGGCTGGGTGGGGATTCTCCCAGGTGGACCCAGGTGCAGTGATGTCTGGGGTAAAAGCCTTCTGCTTGAGGTCCCTCTCCTTCCTGCACCATCTACCTGGCTCGCCAAGGCATGACGGAACTGCAGAGTTTTGTTTTTCACGTTTAGTTTCCTGTTGAGTTCATAAATGTTTCTATGTTTCTGGGGAAGCTGCCAATTCCTATAGTGGAAAAACCCCTCTCAGCAATTTCAAGTGTGATTTTGGCCTTTGGACAAAACCCCTAAGAAGAAAAATTTCCCAAGGCTGCTTTTTTCTTCCGAGAAACAGTGCCAATTTCTCTGCAAAATGAACTTTGGGTAAAACAAAAGAAAACAAAACAAAAATAACAAAAATCCCCAAACTCTTGCTTTAGGCCAAATGGATGCCTATCCCAAGTCTCCAGCTTTCAAAAGATCACATCCAGGCTACCACTGAAGGACACCGGGTGATTCCCGGACAGGCTCACACAGCCTTGTGCCTGGAAGGATGCACATAGGAGGAGGGCGTGGTCTCCTGCCAGCTTACAGACAAGGAAGCCTCTTATCCTGAACCCTCCTTCCACTGAAGGGAAGGAGCGGCAGGTGTGCAGCATCCTTGGACACAATTTCTGTGGGAAGGCTCTGCTCTGCTTCAGGAAGATGAGGTTCCCCAGTCCCTACAGGGACCCCACCACTTCCCTACTCCTTCATTTCTTCACAGTTCTGCTTTTAAAGCAGACCCAGCTGGTGCCACAATTCAGAGATGCTTCTTAATCATTGATAATTTTTCAACCAGCTAAAATCCTTCATAGACGAAGGGAATTTACCGATAATATAACCTAGTTCTCTCAGTTTTATAAAAAAAGACCCAGAGAAGTCAACTTTGGTTCCAGCCATACAGCTAGTGGATGGCAGACCCAGAACTAGACCCCAGTCTCCTGACCCCTGTCCAGGGCATGCTTGACCAAGAAATATTTTAAATAGTGGCCAGGTTGGGGTTGGGAGTGAGGGGATGGGAGAGTGGAGAGATGCATGGTTTTGACCAAGTGGAGTAACTGACAAAAGGGTAGAAAATTCAGCACCAGGTGGGAGAAGGACTTTCAGACCAACTGGTCCTCTAGTTCCTTCTCCTCTCCCAGATCCAGAGGTTAGCAGTTACATCTTCAGGTATGATTGAAGGGGAAGGTATACAAGGAAGGACTTGGCTTGTGTTGAAGAGAAGCGTGGCTTAGCAGACTTTATTCACATGTGTGGTTCACAAGATCACTAAAAGGACCAAAGCCTATTCCTGGGTAGGATTTGTGAATTTTTTTTTTTTTTTTTTTTGCGGTACGCGGGTCTCTCACTGTTGTGGCCTCTCCCGTTGCGGAGCACAGGCTCCAGACGCGCAGGCTCAGCGGCCATGGCTCACGGGCCCAGCCGCTCCGCGGCACGTGGGATCTTCCCGGACCGGGGCACGAACCCGTGTCCCCTGCATCGGCAGGCGGACTCTCAACCACTGCGCCACCAGGGGAGCCGCAGATTTGTGAATTTTAAATCACAAAATGAGCATATGGCTTTAAGGTCTACAAGGAAGTACATGCAATGTCATCGCTTCTGCCATTTTTATTCTAGCTGGACAAGAGTTATTGTTCGTGTCTAATTTCCCTCTTGTTCTGACATTTTCTAGAGCAAGGATGGAGATGATGAGTGATCTTACACGTTCTGTCACCTTTTCACACTTTTGACTTGGTGTGAAATTTTAAGGAAGAGCAAATGTATTGAAATGCTCTCAGGAGCAAGAATGCCCAATATCTTTGACTTCCAGAGAGACTGGAGAACTGTTTCCATGAAAGAAGGCTCCTTGTCCCCCAGGTGCCTAAAGACATCTGTGCCCAAGGGAAAAACCAATAAATGGCTTTGCAAAATGAAAGCTGGAGCCCTTCAAAGACAAGTCTGCCCCAGCCTTGGCATGCATTCCTACGGGCATCGAATTTCAGTTGAAAAGTATCAGTAAATCATATTTGTTTTGTAGGTAAATACTGGGTTAGAAAGCAGAGGAGCAACAAATAGTTTGCTCTGGTTGTATACAAACTGCTAGTCAAAGTGCAAGCCAAGGGCTCTGTGGGGTTAGACCCATCCAGCACCAGTGAGCTGAGCCCCTCCAAAGAGTGTGTGTGTGTGTGTGTGTGTGTGTGTGTGTGTGTGTGGTTGGGAAGGGGGTTGCAGAACTCAAAAGTCATTGTCTCCAGGCAGATGGGTAGGGTCTTCCTCCCCCACCCACCCCCATTGTATGTCTCTTCTTTCTTCTTTCTGTCATCAATTCATCAAACCCATGCAGTATCTCTCCAGGCCGAGCAAAAAATAATGTCTTCTACGCCTTCTCTTTGCCAACAGAAGTTGGGTCCCAAGCCTGAGTGACATGACAGCAATAGCCTGTCACTGCTTGTCACTGAATCTGTAGATTGCATGCACGGAGCTGCATGTGCTAAACAGTCAACAAACATTTGAGGTAGGGATGAGTGAACTGGCGAACCCACCGTCATTTTCCTGATGATACAATGGAGGTGAAAACTGACACTTTTTCTTTGGTCCATCCTCACAGAGTGAGTGAGGCAGAGCTTGGGCATGGATTGAGAGTGTGCCTTAATCACATGCCCCCCACTCCCCTCACATACCACTTCCCGGGCTACAAGAACGTTTTTATATCTCATACATTTGTTTTGGACTTTGGCTAATTTTCCTTGGAAAGTCATATTGAGGATGAGCTGAGGACTTGCACACTCCAGCAAATTAAATAGAAGTTTTGTTTTTCTCTGACGTAAAAACCATCTGCAAGAGGCCAGTCAGGCCTGGTACGGCGGTAGTTCCACAAAATCATCAGGGTTCCAGACATCTTTCACCTTTCTTCTCTGCCATTCTCAGGGGTCCCCCCTCATCCTCATGTGCTCAAAATGGCTCCTAGGGCTCCAGCCATCATGACTGCATTTCAGGCAGGAGAAAAAGGATGAAGACAAAGAACAAAAGGCAAAGAGGCTGTACACAACCTGAATATGCCCCTCCCTACCCTAATTTTAAGATTTTCCCAGACCTTCAACAAACAAATTTTGATCATATTTCATTGGTCAGAACTTAGTCACGGGGCTACCATATTTCCACAAGATGATGAGAAATGCAGGTTTCTTTTTTTAAAACCAGATATGTTTCCACCTCCTCCAATAATACTGAGATCTTGTAGATAAAGAGAAAAGGGAGATTAATAGTTACGAATATGATTATCTCCATTTTCAATTGAAGCACTTAATTGATGAACCTTGAGAATGAAGGCTTGTCACCAACATTCCTAAAATATATAACCCACTAAATTAAAACACATATGACAATAAAACCTTGGGGATTTTTGTCATGACTCAATTATGTATGCAGTTTTAAACTAATTGGGTGATATTGCAGGGTATTTTTTTTTTTTTTTTTTGCTGTACGCGGGCCTCTCATGTTGTGGCCTCTCCCGCCGCGGAGCACAGGCTACCGACGCGCAGGGTCAGCGGCCATGGCTCACGGGCCCAGCCGCTCCGCGGCATGTGGGATCTTCCCGGACCCGGGCACGAACCCGTGTCCCCTGCATCGGCAGGCGGACCCTCAGCCACTGCGCCACCAGGGAAGCCCTGCAGAGTATTTTTAAAAGGATAAATTGACTTATAAAAACAAAGTTAGAATAGTAAAAGTTTAAAAAATACATTGCGCTTCGTGTCTAAGATTTATTACATTTCATAGGACTTCTTGTTAGAAAATTATTAAAGAAATCTGTAGTAGAATGTTATTAGTTAAAGAGTCACTACAACTTTAAATTCAGAACTTCATCCCGAAGGTGGAGTGATGTGGTGATGAGAGTACGTTTAACTATTTGAAGAAGAGGGCTCTTCAAGTTTGTGTGTCAACAGCCCCGTTTTTATTTTAAAAGTTGTGCTTGTTGAAGTTCATCTCTGTATATAATTTTAAAAGCCCTGAGATACGTTCTCCATTTAGCCATCAGCTATTAGACTTAGCTTTTACAAAAGAGCATAAAAGACTATAAAACAGGATTTTAAACAATTCATACTTGCTTTTCTTTCAGCTAATCTGAGTGACTGACTTTTTTTGTGTGTACAGAGAATGCATTCTGATGACACATTGTATTTAAAACTGAAACAGCATGCACTGAGCGCCTCCTCTGGGCTCTGGGAATAGAAAGCAGGCAAAGGAAGACCCTACCCTAGAAGAGCTGGCTGCAGTGTAGTCTGGAAAGCAATGAACGGTAGGGCTCTGGACATGGGTAGCATAGCACTGCATAGGAAGGTGCCATTCAGTATTCCACAAGCTTCCAGATGGATGCCAGTAACTGCTGTCTTCCTAGGAAAAGAGTCCTCAGTGATTCTTGGTTTTTTGTTTTTTTGCGGTACGCGGGCTTCTCACCGCTGTGGCCCTTCCCGTCGCGGAGCACAGGCTCCGGACGCGCAGGTCCAGCAGCCATGGCCCACGGGCCCAGCCGCCCCGCGGCACGTGGGATCCCCCCGGACCGGGGCACGAACCCCCGTCCCCTGCATCGGCAGGCGGACTCCCAACCACTGTGCCACCAGGGAAGCCCCCTCAGTGATTCTTTATGGTCCACATTGCTGTGTTTAATCTCCATGCCCAGGTGCTTTCCTGGTGCGCTGGCCAAAGCTGATAAAACCAGAAACTGGTGAATGAGTAGAAGGCAACCCTACATGGAGTTTCCTACCAAAACTCTGCAGCAGCCCAAAGCTTCTCACTGGGAAGTTGTATGAGATGGTGGAGGATAGATGGTGGTTAAGATGTTGGTAGGTGGAGGAATAAGACAGTTTGAAATTAAAAGTCATATCCAGCTTCTAGCTCTGACCCTTACTAGCACATGCCTAGCCTAATGGACATATAACATCTGAAAAGCACCTTGGAAGAACCTGTACCTTTAGGAAAATTAACCTCTACTCTCAGATCCTTATCTGTACAACTGGTGATGATTTGTTGGAAGGATTTAATAATATCGTATCACTACAGTGTGTATCTTGGTGTCTGGCTCATAGAAAGAGTGGAGTCAAGGATAACCTGCCTTAACCAGGAATGTTCATGGATGAAGAGAAGGTGGGTCACATGAACTCACGTGATGTCCAGTGATGCTGAATGACTCTCTGCTCTGGATCGGTACTGAGCCTGATGTATATTTCACCTTGAATGTGAGAGAATTCAGAAGGGATGAGTTGCCGACGAGGACATAAAAATATTTTCTAGCTTGCTACATACTGCTGTGAAATCTTGTAGCAAAATTCTATTTAATGATATTTTATATCAGAAAAGGAACACACAGATTACTTTTAAACAAGTAAAATCATGTCAAATGGCCAGAAAATATAATAAAAAATTTATCACTGAAAAACATTACTGAGAAGTCTTTTACAACAATAAAGGTACATTGTAGGTCTTCCCTGGTGGTGCAGTGGTTGAGAGTCTGCCTGCCGATGCAGGGGACACGGGTTTGTGCCCCGGTCCAGGAGGATCCCACATGCCGCGGGGCAGCTGGGCCCGTGAGCCATGGCTGCTGAGCCTGCGCGTCCGGAGCCTGTGCTCCACAACGGGAGAGGCCACAACAATGAGAGGCCTGTGTACTGCAAAAAAAAAAAAAAAAAAAAAAAAAAGATGTTAAAACAAAAAGGTTCATTGTAGAATAAGACTGTAATTGTCATTAGTCTTTATATACCAAATAATATATAATATTATTAGCATCAGTGTGCATATAATATATAATGATAATAGGATCAATATGCATAATATTTAAACTCAAAAAAACGCAGGAAAAAAGTGAACAGAAACACAGTAGCAATGGGAGTCTTAAGTAACCTCTAATAGCCTATCACAGACCTAGAACACAAAAAATAACAGGTGATACAGACAATATTTAAAACATAATTGATGAAACTACCTAATATATATATATCAAACTTTATTCTATTCTACATAATGGTGAATACATTTATTTTTTCAGTGCCCATGGAGTGCCATTAACAAACATTGACTCTATATTAGGCTACAAACAACATCTCAATAAATTCCTTCCAAAATGTAGAACAGATGCAATCTCACTGACATAATGAAATATACTTGCAATTTTTAACAGATATGAAACTAAAAAACTCTAGAAACTAATAATAAATAAAACAAATAATTGAAACTTTGAAAAAAATCTCAATTTCCAGTACTAGCAGAGAAATTAAGTGATCATGCAAATCCCTACAGATAACAATACAAAAAATGAGTAAAATTAAAAAAAGACCAACTGTTGAAAGACATGAGAAAGAATCTAAAAACAAATGGAAACTAGTGAGGTTTAATTTCAAAAGGCTGAAAATGTAAGAGATAAACATTGTGAGTTTGTAGCTGGCTGGAGCAAGGATGCTGATCCACCCCAGGGGTAGGGCTATAAGAAATGGTGGCTGGACAAAACATAATTTTACGTCCAGAGAACAGAGTTCAGAGCTGGCTGGGGAAACAGCCGAACATTGAAAGTGGAAATTATGGCAATATGAGAACCTGAGAAAGAATAAGACACAAATTCAGAGAATAAACTCCAAAACCCTGACTGACAGCTAACTATGCAGATATAGGAGAGACCCCATGAAAAGCAACTAGAGGACAGAGGAAAATAGATTCTTGAGAGATAAGCTATGCAGAAACAGATTAGTGATTTTAATGCTTTTATTAACAGCATACATTCTATAACCTTGAGAAGACTGAGTGACAGAAAACTGAAGCTGAAAGGGCTTAAGGTATCAGAGTACAGAACTCAACTTCAGCAGAGCAGATGAAAATTAGCAGATAATTTCCAAAAGCAAGGAAAGCACATAGAGTTTGACCCTCAACTCTGCTCAAATTCTTGGCTGACCACCACATTTCAGAAGCACAGGGGCCAACCTATAAAAGGAGTAGAGGAAGCTATGAGAATAGGTAACAGCAGCTGCATGCTATGAGGAAATATAATTTTCTGCTTGAATCCAGACAAAAGCCCAATAATCCTCAGAAGAATATGACAGAATCCAGAGTCATTAGCACACATCATTTACACTGTCCAGTCTTTAACTGAAAATTACTAGACATGCAGAGAAACAGGAAAGTGTGATCCATACTCAGGAAGAAAAGCAGTCAATACAAATAGGAAAATTTATTGGATTTAGAAGGAAACGACTTCAAGGCAGCTATTATAAATATGTTAAAAGAATGGAAAGAAAAACATTTAGATAATTGGGGAAAATATGCTACTAATGAATGGATAGAGAATCTCAATAAGGAAATGAAAACTATAAAAATGTTGGAGCTAGGGCTTCCCTGGTGGCGCAGCGGTTGAGAGTCCGCCTGCTGATGCAGGGGCCACGGGTTCATGCCCCAGTCCGGGAAGATCCCACATGCCGCAGAGCGGTTGGGCCCGTGAGCCATGGCCGCTGAGCCTGCGCGTCTAGAGCCTGTGCTCCGCAACGGGAGAGGCCCCAACAGTGAGAGGCCCGCGTACCACAAAAAAAAAAAAAAAAAAAAAAAAGACAAGGACTATTACTACAAAGAAGAACACTTTTTATATCATGGCAATATTAATTTACTCTTTTTGCCATGCAAAACTTTTTCTTGTGAAGTCAAATTTATCAATCTTTTTCCTCACCTATTGTGGATTTTGAGTTTCCCCCACTCAACCTATATAGACAAGTTCACTCATATTTTCTTCTAGCACTTAAAAGTTTTCATTTTTAAAAAATACTTAAATCTCTGATCCATTTTCACAAGCACTGAAAGAGTAGAATAGTCATGAGAAATTTTTGCCTCAAAATCTACAGAAGGTCTTGATTTGGTGCAACTGAATTAAGCTGACATTTGTTAGTTAAGAATGATTGGATATGAAAGCAAAACTCTCCAAATACGTTCTCTTTTTACAATCAAATGGGTGAGAAATTTCACAGGCCTGGACTAGCTCAGGCTCCTTATAGCTTTCTTGTTGGGTTAAAGTCAGCAGGAAGCTGCTGGGGCATATGGTTTGGGAATGGATCCTTTCTGGAAAAGACAGGGCTGTGACTTTTGTTTCCCAGCATCATCATGGTCATTGAGTCTCTCTTTGGTATTAGTAGCTTTCAGAGTGGCTTCCATAACTGTCCAGCGGGTGATGTGTGGCTCTATGCTAAGCTCAGCCCTAATGCATGAAGATGGGTCAGGTTATACAGTAGCAATGAGACAGGCAGACACCCGTGGGGGGTGAGGAATCTCTACACAGGCTCTCTTGATTCCAAGGGTTCCCATGTCTGGCTTTTCACAATTATAATTTATTAAAGGCGTTAGTGGGATCCTGGTTAACTTTCTCATTTTATAGAGAACTCACACAGTTCGTATTTTTGCCTTTTTAGAAAACATACTTTCAGGATTAGAATACACATATACATGTATACACAGACACGTTTTATCTATCTTCTATCTTTTCTGGCTCTTAGATCAAGATTTACTGCTGTGCTGTTTCTTTTGAAATACAAGTTGATTTGGAGATCCATAATTGTTATCAAATAATATGTATAAGGCTTCCCTGGTGACTCAGCGGTTAACAATCCACCTGCCAGTGCAGGGGACACTGGTTCGAGCCCTGGTCCGGGAAGATCCCACATGCCGCGGAGTAACTAAGCCCGCAAGCCACAACTACTGAGCCCGCAAGCCACAACTACTGAGCCCACATGCCACAACTACTGAAGCACGCGTGCCTAGAGCCTGTGCTCCACGACAGGAGAAGCCACCGCAATGAGAAGCCTGCGCACCTCAACGAAGAGTAGCCCCCGCTTGCCGCAACTAGAGAAAGCCCGTGCACAGCAACAAAGACCCAATGCAGCCAAAAATAATAAATAAAAATAAAATAAAAAAATTTTAAAAAATAATATGTATAAATAGTATGCTTAAGTCTATATTTATGTATAATTTATGTATAAATAATAATATATGTATAAATCATAGGTATAAATCTCAGTTCCTGTGACATGCAAATGTTGGAGCATGTGAGGATCTTGCAGTCACAGGCACTAATTTAAATA
Organism: Delphinapterus leucas; assembly: GCF_059928025.1. NCBI lineage: Eukaryota > Metazoa > Chordata > Mammalia > Artiodactyla > Monodontidae > Delphinapterus > Delphinapterus leucas. The sequence goes on along the minus strand of NC_143144.1, from coordinate 82,564,066 downwards.
GTTTTAATGCGATACAGACACCAAGCTTGCGGGGAGAGAGATGTTCTTGGAATATCCTTCAGTTACGCGATACTTTAGCAGACTTGCAAACAGATGTGTACTCCAGCAATTAAACTGGAATCTGCTTTTCCTCATCTCTGGGAGGTGGGCCTCCCTTGGGGTGTGGTGGTAAGGGCCCAGAAATCAAAGTCTTGTGACTGAGGCCAGAGCCCTTGTGTGGCTTCTTTGAGGCTAACTGCTCAGGCAGGGACCAGCCGCTTAGACTGTCAGCCTCGACTTCTGCATATGGAAGCTCATGATGAAATGATGTAAAGTTCTAAAGAAATGATACTGGGAATTCCCTGGCAGTCTAGCGGTTAGACTCCACACTTTCACTGCTGAGGGCACAGGTTCAAACCCTGGTTGGGGAACTAAGATCCCGCAAGCTGAGCGGCATAGGCAAAAAAAAAAAAAATTAAAAACATAATAAATAAATGATACAAATGAACTTATTTACAAAACAGAAACAGACTCACAGACTTCAAAAACAAACTTATGGTTACCAAAGGGGACAGGCGAGGGGGTGCGTTAAATTAGGAGTTGGGGATGAACAGATACACGCTACGGTATAAAAATAGATAATCAACAAGGAACTACTGGGAACTCTACTCAATACTCTGTAATGACCTATATGGGAAAAGACTCTGAAAAAGAATGCGTATATGTATATGTATAACTGAACCACTTTGCTGTACACCTGAAACTACCACAACATTGTAAATCAATTATAGCGCAAGATAAAATAAAAATTAAATTAAAATTAAAAAAAGAAAATAACATACCTACCTTAAGGCTTGTTTGTGGGACTCAGATGGATCATTTATGTATAATAGGCAAATTGGTGTCTTGGTTGTGGGAGGACTCAATCACACTGCTTGGGTTCAAATCCCAGCTCTGCACTTAGTTGCTGTGTCATTTGGGCAAGTTATTCAAACCTCTCTGTGTTTTAGTCTCCTCACATATAAGTAAAGATAGCAATAAGTCCTACTTCTTAGGTTGTAAGAGTTACATTAATTCATTGGTTAAAAAGCAGTTAGGATAAAGTCTGGCACATAGTATGTTAGCTATTATTATTACAAAGAAAGACGATTTTAGAAATGTTCTGGAACTGCAGAATAAACAATTAACATGTGCTGTGTCCCTACCAAGTACCAGGCACATTCCAGGTATTTTATGTATATTGCATCATTCAATCCTCAAAGAATTGCCGTGAGGTGGTGTCTTTTACCGTAGGGGAACGGGAGACCCAGGGAGCTTATGAATTAACTGGTTTCCCTCCAAATAATCCTGATGGTAAACGTAGAGCCAGTGTAAGAAGCCAATACCCAGATTCTACGTACTCAACCATAACTTTTTCCAAAAGCGACCACTTCTGTATAACCCCCTCTTCACTAGGCCAGCCCCTCTTAGTACCATAAGCACCCACCCTTTTGCCCTGGGGGTCAAGTCCTAACTGCCCAGAGGACTCAGCCCGTGCTTAGCTCACCGGCCTCTTCTTATGCTACCCCCGTGCTGGGCACCAGCCACGCTGATCTTTCATGTCCCTGAAACATCTCCTCTTCTCTTGCTTCCAAGTCTTTGTGCTTTCCTGCTGCCCAGGATACTTTTATATTCTTGTTCAGCGTTTTATTTAAACAAAAGTATATGTCACCGTGAAACACAGGCAAAAGGCTTGAAAAACAATCTCAGGGACCTAAATTTCTTTTGTTTGTTAGTGGGCTGTGCTGAAAATTCTCTCTCTCTGTAAGAGAAAATAGACAAGGACACAGAATATTTATTACTCAGTGGGCTAAACGCAGAAAGCTGTTTATCCGGCTAATCAGGTTGAAGCCATGGACTTAAGTAAGAATAGACTTGACCGTCCTTTGCTTTTTACCATTAATTAGAGATTCTCTTCTATGTTCCTTGACATTCAATGTACGGAAGAAATGACTCCCTGAAATGTCAAATTATTTTACTACAGAGCCTGTTTTAATTTCTTAGGAATATAACCTTTCAAGCAAAGGCTTATGTTAACTCTGAAGTTGGTAAAACATGTCCTAGAAAACCAGTATGAAATCATTAAAGTGTTCCAGGATAACAGGATATATAGCAATAGTTCATCAAAGATGCCTGTGATTATTGGATTACATTGGAAAGTAAACACACTTGGCTTTTATCTCTTCTCCCTTTGTTACTCTGAAAATGGGACTGTACCCTGGGAACTTGCTGGCGAGGAAAAAATGCTCCCATCCCCAGCTACCTGTATTTAAAATGTCTCTGGAAGTTTCTGATGCAAATGTACCAGAATGCCGTCTTGCTTCCATCCCCTAAATACTGTGTCAGAACAGTTTTCTGAAGTTTCCAACTGTCACTTCCAGAATGTGAAGCTCTATCTGTGCCTGTCTGCTGATGGGTTATAAAGAGCACCTCTCCCAGACAGCACAGCACATGTGCCTTCAACTATGAATACACATTCCTCAAGCAAATGTTTTCTGACCACCTACTGTGTGCCAGGCTGCATTCCTACCAGGGCTCCAGGCTTTGCAAGCCACACACAGTCTCTGTCACATATTCTTTGTTTGTTTGGCTTTGCTTCTGACGCTCTAGAAACTTAAAAGCCATTCCTAGCTCAGGGCCACACAAAAACAGGCAGTGGACTGGATTTGTCCTGGTGATATTTCAAGGTGATATTGTGATGAAAAATGCAAACACAGCCCCACCCTCAAAGAGTGATGGAGAATGGTGAGTCATCTATGAGTGGAAGTAAGAGGGTTGTGAAAACAGAGGCTCAAAGGCCAAACCCAGAGAGGCTTCCTGGAGGAGGGACACCGCCTGTGCAGGGAGGATAGTGGTTGTGAGGACGACTGCAGTGGGCACACTGGGAGGAGGACTGGGGCCGAAAAAGCTGTTTGTGCAAAGTTGGTGAGGCAGGAGAGAAAAGGAAAGAGAAAGGCTGCACTCAGTAGCCTGAGGGTGTCAGTGTGGCCTACGGAGCCTTGCAGGGTGTTCAGCCGCGTGGGTTTAAAAGGAAGAAGGAGCTACTGAAAAGTGGGAGGCCAGGAGGCCAGGAGTCATCAGCCTAGGGCTGCAGAAGTGGATGGATGGAGGGAGCCCCAGGGAATGTGGTACAGAGGGAGGTGGCGGAGGAATGCAGGAGAGAGAGGATGGAGCGTGGACTGAACTTGGAGCTTGCCAGCCCCTCTTAGGCCAGTTAGAGGCCAGAGAGAATGACTAGGAGGTGAGCCTAAGCCCTCTCCTTATAGGAGAATTGCTTGGAGAGTGGAGAGAGGGGCTTTGAGATCAGCCTGGGACCCTTCCCACAGTCCGTGGGACCTTCCAGAGACGAATCAATCTTCCACGCTCCCCTATTGCCGTAGTGATGGAAAGCGAGGTTCTGCTAACAGACAAAAAAGTGCCCAAAGCCTTGTCCTGTGTTTACTGAGAGTACATCAATGTGCCCCAAACCTGGGTCTTAGGGGCCTGAAGAGTAGTCAGCCTACTCTGTCTACCAGGATTTGACTGTCTGGTTAGGGAGACACATAGGCAACGTGACCACAGCGCAAGAAAGAACAAGATGCGGTTAATCATTAGCTTTAGGAAGAAAGTGCTATCGGAGGAGATGGAATGATGGTTTGATGGGAAGGCAGCTTCCCAAAGGCCCTGGTGCTGGAAGCTGGAAAGGCTTATTTATTACTGCCTCTCCTAATGGAACGTTTCACAGTTTTCTGGACGTCTGTCTGGGGAAACCCATCTCAGCCACACTTTGAAGCATGCTTTGGGAAGAGGAGTGATTGGTGGGGCAGAGAACCCACCTAATTTCAGTTGGCATCTTAGTCACCTTGATGAACTTGGCTACCTGTCCATCCGTTTGTGCCTAGTAAGTAAGGCAACTGTGAGAATGAATCTTCCCTTTCTTGTACCATCTCGTGCCAACAGCAGCTTCTGTCCTGAGTGCTGGAGGGAGTCGCTAACAAGTCCAAGCCAGGGAGACGAGAGCTACTTGATGAGAATGACTCACATTCATTTGTGAGCGATACTAATGATTCAAGGGAGAATAACGACAAATTTTCCTTTCTCTCAAACAAGGAACTTTGTGCCAAACTGGTTTTTGATGAGGTCAGAAAGGTACTAAGAGGTCATTAACACACTTGTCCCAGTTTTGTGTTTCTATTGTGTAAAACTTTTAAAGAATCAGACAGATTTACAATGGATAAAAACGTGGAGACTTCTAGATCTTACTTTTTTCAGTTATACATTTGTCGATGAAATGTGCAGAAACGTGCATATGATTCAGCTGAACCTTTGATTATGCTTTTCACAAATGTATTTCCCCCCAAATTATGGGATTGTCAATATGACGCTGAACTGGGGCATAGGAGAAGGACAAACTCAATACCCTTTCACATTCTACACGGATTAGAGGACCACTTGTGGCCTTTCTGGAAAAACAAAGACCCTAACTAGAGAGACAAATTTTATGGCCAATGGGGACAACCAGATGCAGTGGGACCCTCTTGTAATTTCACCCTGTAGTCCCTGTAGGTGGTGGACCCGAGTTCTTACAGAAAACACTGTTTTCAGTTCAATTGTTAGAATGAATTACTCCTATTTATAAACTTCAGTGAGGTTGAAGCAGTGAGCCTGTGATCAACAGAGCCTTCAGTTGGGAAGAGAGATGAAGGAGAGACATTCTGAACAATTTTTTTGGAGGCTTGTCTGATGAAGGACAGTTATGTTAGAGGGAAGAGAGAAGCAAGCTTCAACCTGAGGGCCCCCTCCCCCAACCTGAGGGCCCCCTCCCCCAGCCTGAGGGCCCCCTCCCCCAACCTGAGGGCCCCCTCCCCCAACCTGAGGGCCCCCTCCCCCAACCTGAGGGCCCCCTCCCCCAACCTGAGGGCCCCCTCCCCCAACTCCAACTCTAAACCTATCAGCAGCACATGACATCATCATTGGACTGGGCATCTGGGTGCCTGCACCACTTCTGAGATAAGCAAAAGGATCAGGAAGGCTGGCTTCAGCCAGCAGAGCTGAATAGCGCTACCTTAAGTATTTCACATTAAATTCAGTTGAAAGAGGTTTTCGTAGTTATAGGCTTTTTTATTTCCACTGTTTGTCACTTTATCTGTAAGTTAAAACGGAGAATATTCTTCAGAGAAATGATATTGAGAGAAATAGTTTTTAAAAATATTTTCATTTTTATTACATTTTATCCCTTCCGATTCAAGAGAAAAATAAAACTAGATCATATATGTAATCTGATCAGATTTTTCACTGTGAACTTGTAGAAGCTTTAAGTTCAATATTATGATTATTTTCAGTTAAATATCTGAAGCCAGTAGGGGGCATTTAGGAAAAAAATTTGCCTATCAAGTATCGCCTTTAGAAGCTGTGTTGCACCATCAGCTCTGAATTACTTCTGCTGACAGTCAATGCTTAAGTTTGGCTAAATCTGCGTCATGGTAATGCCCGCTATGGCCTGAATGGTGAGATGTATCCCTTGCAAAAGGAAACAGAGCAAGATTTATCCAGTGTCTGACTGCTGGCTCATCATTCATACAGAATTTGAGTGTCAGTCTCTGGACAGAATAAACACACCTGTGAAAATTCCCTAGACCTGTTGAAACTGGAGTAAAATAAAAATATTAATGATAAAAAGAGATGGAAAAATAAATTTAAAAATAAAATAGTAAAAAATATATATATATATAAATGATAGTGGTTGGAGATCCTCTTTGCCAGAAAGGCTGTCATGTTTCTGGGAACAGGCTTCTTCAGTGGAAACACCTAGTTCTGGGCCTGGAATGACCAGATGCTCAATACTGGGGGAAGCCCAGGTGTTTGTCAGAGGCAGAGAAGATACGGAGATGGGTCAGTGAAGACCCGTGAACCAAGTCTCACAAAGAACAAAATCCTAGCTCCATAAGCCCTTTCCCTGGAAAGGTCTCCTGAGACGTTAATCTGGATTTTTCTCCTAGCATCAGTGCCACTGAACTTGATTTCCAGTTCTTTTCCATATCAGGACTGTGGCTAGCGCCATTCCACATTTCACAGCCATGGTCCCGTACTCAACTGATGGAACCTCAGGAATATGGGTCACACGTTTACCCTCACATTCCCCCCATATCGAACTGCTGTTTCAAGACCCTTAAGTCTTTGCTCACCTAGTTTCTGTTCCCAGGGGTGCCTGCCACTCTGCTCATGTGGCGAATCTCCTCTCCACCTTCCAGGGTTCAGGATGAGGCTCCCTCCTGATGAAGTCTTTGCTGGGCCGCATGCTGCTGTGGAGATGGCAACAACCCCTCTCCCAATTTCATTGGCCTCCTTGATTAACTACGTTTTCTGATGCTCCTGCAGGCTGTTTTTGTAGAGTCCCAAGTATATACCAAGCACTCAAAGTTTGCTGAGAAAATGAATACATAGATCTGTTCGTAATTTTGATAAACTTTATTCAAGCCCCTCCAATATAACATCAATTCAGTCCCAAAGTAATTAACCTGCCTGGTATTTTCCCCCTCTCAACAGTCTGACTAGACTTTAAAACACATTAATGGAGAGTTTGTTTATCTTTCTTTTCCCTTTCTCAGTGAACACACAGCTTTCCTTCATGTTGAGTCTTCTACATTTAAGTCTGATAATTTACTCAAGAAATAAAAACATGCAAAATGAGACAAATGTTTAAAGATGCAGGGGATTCTGCTTATTTCTCCCAAGTTGTATTATTTGTTAATACAACAATCCACTGTTTTCTCAGTGTATTTCTCTGAGGCCATGACAATAAGAGTGTCAAGTGGGCAAAGGCAAACCTAGAAATCAGCCAGGTTACCTCCAGGCCAGGATGAAGAGAAAAGTCAGTGATAAGTGCAGATCTTTCCATTTTATAACAGCAAGCATTGTTTCTGTGCAATAAAATCCCATTTTCAATTAAAAATTTCAATTTTCATATTGGTGCTTAGTGCAGGAGCTAATTTTTTTGCTTGCAGTATACTGCCAACTTCTGACAGCAAGAGGTAAATAAGGGATGCATGTTCTCAAAAAAAAAAGTCACATTTTTTTTGGGGGGGAAAAAAGATACGAATAATCACGCTTTAGGGTGTGCTATGGTCTGAATGTCTGTGTCTCCCCCATTATTTATATGTTGAAATCCTACTGCCCAAAGCAAGGGTAGTAGGAAGTGGGGCCTTAAGGAGATGCTTAGGTCATTGAGGGTAAAACGCTCAATGAGTGGGACCGGTTCTCTTATAAGAGACCCCACAGAGCCCCCTGGCCCGCCCCTCCTGCATGGAAGGTTATCAGGAAATGGGTCCTCACCAGATACTAAATCTGCTGGCACCCTGTTCTTGGACTTCAAGCTTCCAGAACTCTGAGACAGAAATTTCTGTTTTTTATAAGCTACCCTGTGTGTGGTATTTTGTGCTAGCAGCTGAAATGGACTGAGACAGAGTGTCAGATGTCACAGAAAGTGTGTGTGTGTGTATATGTGTGTGTGTGGGGGGGGTGTAAACGTGGATAGGGAGCTGATTCATTCTGTCTGGGAACTGAGGTAAGATCTTTAAGGAGTATTTGGGTTGTGGTGGGAGATGGGGAGAGAGAAGGGACACTTGGCGGGGGCGAGGGACTGGCCCTGGCATACTCGGTGGGGATGAGAGAGAGGAGTTATGGTGGAAGAGAATGGAAATGATGTAGGGCCAGATGGTAAAGGACCTTGAGATAAGGTCCAAATGATAAGGAATTTGGACTTTATCTGTCACTCATGGTATTTTAAGTATGGTGGTACCGTAGGCAAAGGATTGGAGACCATTGAAGTCAAGAGACCATTGGAACACCCTAAACAGAGATGGTAGAAACCTAAGCCAAAGTTGTGGCAGTAAGGATGGAGAGAAAGCCTCTGAGTTAAGAGTTATCTAAGAATGAGGTTTATTGATGAAATAGAGGGATGTGGGGTGGGCGTGGTCTGGTGTCTCAATGGACCATGGTGAATACACGGCTAGCAGTTGGCTTGGTGGGGAGGCACCGAGGTCCAGGTTGGCAACGTGGAATTTGAAAGGCTGATGTGACATCCTCCTAATAGCTGGAGATGTGGGTCTGTGATTGAAGGGAGAAGGTGAGGCTGGAAATGATTTAGGACTCCACAGCCATCTGGGTATCAGTCAGCTCAACAAAGCAGGGATTTTTGTTTCTTGTGTTCACCACCTCATGACCAGGCACATAGTAGGCATTCAATAATCTTTGAAAAAGGTATGAAGGGGGCTTCTAATTTCAGCTCTGACATGTAAAGAGCTTATAAGTCATCACTCCCATCTTCACAACAAGAAAAAGCTGAACCAACTGAAGACCAATGACTTTTCTCGAAACCATCAGAGAACAAACTGTCACCATAAGATCTAGAAAGAAAGGCAAACCTAGAGTCCCAGCCGAGATCTGCTTGCCTGGAGCAGAAGCTACTGGAGCTATAAACTGTTAGACACACTTACAGGGGGAATTTGATAAATTGCTCAAGGCTGAATGCAGACAAGAATGAGAGTGAAAAGCCCTCAGGGGGATCACAGTCTTCGGGTTCCCCTAGACTTTCCTGGGTTTTGTTTACAGGGATCCCTCTAAGTTATCATGCTAAGGAGCCAAGAAAACCCCTTGAAAGTCAGGAAAAAGGAAAGGATATAACCACTGGGAAATACACCCAGAGTGTTCTCCATAACAAAAGCCTACTTTCCAGGGAAAATGAATTTTACCAAAGCCTAGCCTCCCTTGGGGAAGAGCATTTCTCTGACTCTAGCACCCTCTGGTATTCTTGCCCAAGAAAAGTGTGGGGGCACTAAGAAACACCCGTGAAGGTCACAGCCCAAGGACACGACACACTCAGAGACTGAGATGGAATCATAAAGTAACAGAACGCTTCCCCTCCCCCACACAGTGGATTAGACATGAAAGAACTACAAGCTGCAGGTTTCTAAGGAAGAGGACTTCAGGAAGCCCAAAACCAACAGGAGAGACAAAAACAAGGACAATAGAGAAATGTGAAGCTTCTGGCACCTACTGCAAATATTAAATGCAGCCCAACCTCTAGCCAGATTAACACACAGCCTCACAATAAAGGCCAATTTACCCAATCCATCATGTTTAGCTTTCTGCAAAAAATGACCAGGCATGCTAAAAGGCAAGAAAAAACACAGTCTGAGGAGACAAAGCAAGCAACAGAACTTGTCTCAAATATGACACAGATGTTGGAATTATCAGATAGGTGATTTAAAATAGTTATGAATAATATGTTAAGGACTTTAATGAAAAATATAGACAACATGCAAAAACAGATGGGTAGGGACTTCCCTGGTGGCACAGTGGTTAAGAATCTATCTGCTAATGCAGGGGACATGGGTTCGAGCCTTGGTCCGGGAAGATCCCACATGCTGCAGAGCAACTAAGCCCGTGTGTCACAACTACTGAGCCGGATCTCTAGAGCCTGCGAGCCACAACTACTGAGCCCACATGCCACACTGTTGAAGCCCGTGTGCCTAGAGCCCGTGCTCTGCAACAAGAGAAGCCACTGCAATGAGAAGCCCAAGCACAGCAATGAGGAGTAGCCCCCGCTCGCTGCAACTAGAGAAAGCCTGCATGCAGCAACAAAGACCCAACGCAGCCAAAAATAAAATAAATTAAAAAAATAATAATAATAAAAAGATGGGTAATGGAAGCAAAGTGATGAAAACCAAGAAAAAATTCAAAGGAAATGCTGGAAATACAAAACACTACAACAGAAATGAAGAATGTCTTTGATTGGCTAATCAGTAGACTGGCCATGGAAAGACTCAGTGAACTTAAAGATAAATCAGTAGAAAATTTCCAAACTGAAATGCACAGAGATAAAATAATTAAAACACAACAGAATAATACAGAACATCCAAGAATTATAAAATATATAACACACAAGTAATTGAAATACCAGAGGAGAAGATAGAAAAGGGCAGAAGAAATATTTGAAGTAATAATGGCTGAAAATTTTCCAAAATTAATGACAGACACCAAACCACAGATTTGGGAAGCTCAGAGGATACCAAGTAGGATAATTACCCAAAAATCTCCCACCTAGACACATCTTATTCAAACTGCAAAAAATAAACAAAGAAGAAGAGATAATATTAAAAGACACCAAAGCAAAAAAAACCACCATACAGTTATTATTGAAATATAAAGATGTCTGCTACCTTTTCCACAGTACATTAGCATGGTTGACTGAGTTGAGAAACAGAATCTATGCGTAACTCTGCCATTAACTGGAAGACCTACTTTGAACAAATTATTTGACCTTTTTCAATCTTCATTTATGTTATTATGGCTGGAAGCAGATTTAATTCCACGTATGAACTCTGAGAGACAGGCAATGGCCTCCTGGAGGACAAAAATGAGAAAGATTCTGAAGGTAACTGAAGATGGAGTGGATAAGAATCCAGTGATTAATTATTAATGTCTGCCCTGAGAGTAAGGAATGGAGAGACAAGTGCAATGTTATTAGCCATCCCTGGAATAATGATCTCAAATTGTCATTCTAGCTCTAAAAGGCTTGAATTTTAGAATACTTTTTAAACCAATACAACTTCAAGGTTTTAGTTGGAAACAATTATTTGAAGATACTCATCACAGGTTTTTATTTTTTAGGTGGTGCCTCGAAGCTTCTGACCCTCTGCTTGATATCAGAATTGAGACCTGAGTAAGGAACCTGTCCCTACCTTCATCTGGAACCTTGGTGATGGTCCCCAAAATGTTTAGGGACATTTAGTCTTCTCCTTTTGTTGTTCACCACTATATTCTTCTGCACCTTCTCTTCTTAAGACTCCCTTTCTCTTTCCTTAACTCCTCCTTCACTCCCTCCTTACTTAACTTTTACCTCGCAACAGGTAACTTCACCTTTTGCTTCCCAGAGAAAGTAGAGCCTCACGTGGAATCTCCCCCTCCTCTCCATGTGGTAACTGCAGTCTTTCTTACCTCCTTCCCTCCAGTCACAAAGGAGCATTTCAGGGGTAAGGGGGTGGTAGGGGCTGAAGATGCCCATTTTTCCTGATAATGGCTTACTGATTCCTTTTTCTTTTCTTCTTGATTTGTCTTTCTAAATTTTGCCTGCTTTATTCATTTTTTGAAGAAATACGCCTGATTTTTTTGATTGTCTATATTGTTTTGTCTTCCATTTCACTCATCTATTTTTATAGTTACAATTTCCTTCCTTTTTCTTTTTAAACCATTTATCTCTTCTAGTTATTTGTACTGAACACAAAACTCAATAATTTTTTTTTTTTTTGTGGTACGCAGGCCTCTCACTGTTGTGGCCTCTCCCATTGCGGAGCACAGGCTCTGGACGTGCAGGCTCAGCGGCCATAGCTCATGGGCCTAGCTGCTCTGCAGCATGTGGGATCTTCCTGGACCGGGGCACGAACCCGTGTCCCCTGCATTGGCAGGCAGACTCTCAACCACTGCGCCACCAGGGAAGCCCCTCAATTATTTTTTATATCCTTTGTTTTTCCTAAATACATTGATTAAATAAATGTAATGCTAAATGTTTCCCTCTAACAGCCATCTTTTAAGCACTTTTACAGTTGTTCATTTCAATTCTCTCTTTACCCCATGACATGTTTAAGAATTTAAGAATTTTAAGAATTTATTTTGGTATCCAGACATTTTTAATGATCTTTTATTGCACTGTAGTCAGAAAACATGGTCTATGTGACAAAGTCCTTCCATCATTGTTGAGATTTACCTTTGTGATCTAGTCTGTGGTTACTTTACAAAATAAAAACTGTAAGAAATATGTATTAATATCATTTTAGCATATGGTTCTAACTATTATATTATATATCAAGGTGGGCAATTTTGATATTCAAGTCCACAGCATTACTGATTTTTTTTTTTTATCTGCTTGATGTAGATAGAAGTGGGTTCAAATCCCCTACTCTGTGGATTTGTTAAATGTGTGTCTTTCTGTCAGCTTTTCTTTACTGAATTGTGAGAAAATACTGTTGGTTATATATATTCTTTATATCTTCTTGATGGTCAATTTCTTTTATTATTGTGTATTTTTCGTCTTTTTTCATATCCGTGTGTGTTCACTAAAATTTTATTTTTTATTAGTGTTGCTATACCAGCTGTCTTTTTGTTAGAATGGGCCTGCTATTTCTTTTTATATCTCTTCACTTTCAATTTTCCTTGAGGTTTAATTCCAGGTATATTTCTTATCAGCAGCTTATAGTTAGATTAAAAATACATAAATCCAGTCCTCTGATTTTATTAGAGCAGTTTATCATTTACATTTATTATGATTAATTATGCATTTAGGCTAATTTCTACCATCTTATTTTGCGTTTACTCTTAACTATATTTTCCCACTCGCCTTTCTATCCTCTGATAAATGTTGACAACTTTTTTCTGTAAAGGGCAGATGGTAAACATTTTAAGCTTTGTGGACCAAATTGCGGATATTTTGTGATACTTATATAACAAGAGAGAAAAATAGATTTCCACAAAATTTTTATTGATGACATTCAACTTATAACACATAATTACAATAGAACAAAATTGAGGACAAAAGCTAATAGTCTTAAACAAGTTTACTTTTTCTGGATATTTTCTGAGCACATTTCTTCAGCTGCTGCTCTCAAACCTGATTTAATGAACACAACATGAATAAACAGTTTTTCTTACCCAGAACCTTACTTTGTCTGGTTGCAACTTCATTTTCATTTCCTAATTTTTGTGGAGAGATAACTTTTGTGGTGAGATAACTTGTTTAGAAAATAGACAGCTATTTTCTAATTTTTCTGACCATCACTGTACTGAGTGGAAAGGAAAGGCTTAGTCTGGTAATGGTGGTTAAAGTGTATTCTTTAGCACATGTATGGTGTCATTGCCTGTTAAACACAGTACCTGGCCATCTAACTCCATAACAGAATAATCCACCCTCCACTGTGTCTTAAAATTGCAACATTTGCGGTCCATTTTTTTTTCTTTTCTTGTTTTGATATAATGGGTGTGCATTGGTAATATAAAAAAAGTCTTGGAACAGCCACATACATGGTCCTTAAGATGCAGGGCTGTATCTGTCACTGGGATCTGCGGTGTGTGTAGCCATAAGAGCCACGTTATTCTCTAATGCAGCTGTGATCTCTGATGCAGCGCCAAGCAGCTGTGGACAGCACAGAACTGAATGTGCAGGCTGTGTTCAGTAAATCTATATTTACAGGTGTTGAAATTTTAATTTCTTGTAATTTTTACATGTCATGAAATATTCTTCTCTTATGTTCTCTTTAAACCATTAAACCATGTGAAAGCACTCTTAAGTTTGTGGGTCATACAGAAACAGGTGGTGGGTCAGATATGATCATTTGGAATTTTCTGGCTGTAAATTTTTGTGCCCTCTTTTCAGTTTGGAGCCTATAGATTGTATTTCTGTTCATCTAAAGATTGCCCTTAGTTTTTAAAATTATAGTACTGAATTCTGTTTTATAATAAATAACAGTCGTGTGCTATTTTTTTAAATCATACCCATTGAATTATGTTTTTTTATATAATAAAGTCCGAAGTTAGTGATGTTTTCATGTTTCCATCCTGTGTCTGAGCTTTCCTGGGAATGTGACACAATGGATTGACGTCTCTAGAGCAGAATTTGAGGACAGAGAACGCGGTGTTTCTCTGCCGCTCCCCGTCCTCCCCATTAGTTACAGGAAAGGCAGTATGGAAAGTAGGAACACCAGTGACTTTGGAGTCAGACTAGTTAACTTTAATCCTTGGTCCCCGCTGCCCTACCCACCTTGGGTGAGTCACTTAACCTCTTTGAGCCTAATTTCCTCGTTTGTAAAGCTAAGTTAATACCACCTTCCTTGCCCAGTAGCTTTTAGTAGCAGTCACGTCTTTAAAGCCCCTGCTGACAGTGAGCGCTCAGTACCAGGGCATCATCCTTGATGACCCAGGCCTGCCCAGTGCATCTTAGCGGATTCCTTTCAACTGCAGGGATCTGTATTCCTACAATCGAAACCCCAACTCTGCAATTTTGCTCTCTCTTGACACTGTCACTCACTCCGTAGCATGTTTGAAGGCTTTGATTCGATTACCTCTAAACTGAACATCTCCACAAAGCCCACAGCATCATGTCTGGATTTATGAAAGCCTGTTCCAGTGGATGGTGAACAGGGCATGCGTCTCAGCATCGGCTCTTGTCATTCTACACCCAGTTATGCTAAAAGTCTTTTTTACTGTGGATGCCCCAAAGGGAGCCATGGGGTTGCTGTATAAATGAGCCCAGGTGAAATCTGAGCCGGAGAGGGGTTCCTCCTGAGAAGTCAGAAGAATTCAGAAACATCCATCTTACTAGTTACTTGAAACTATGTGACTCTTTCCTTTCATAAATCTCATTTTAATTTTGTGCCTGCAATGAATGCATTAATATGATATGTGTACTAACAGACTTATACATTCAAACCCAGAAAATGAAGAAACATTCCTGCCAGGGATGAAAAGAATTCTTGCTAATGAAGAAATATTATTATTGTAGATTCTTATATATATTACGTTTCTTACATATCTTTTATGTATTATATATCCTAACTAGGGTGTTGTAGAAAAATTAAAGCAATAATGAATGGAAAAAAAGTTTAAGGGCAATATATCTCTCAAGAATTGCATTACAAATGAGTCTTTAAAAGTTTTCTTCTTTCCTTCCCTTATAATTTCTTTCTTACATTGCATGTAAGTAGCATGCAAGGTTTAAGTAATATGCCAGATTCCTTTTAATTTTCCTCAATTAAAATATATGATGTGATTTATTCGTCTTAACAGAAATTTAAAAATAATAAATCAAACAAACCAAAGTAAATAAAGCAGCAAAGCCATCCTGTTCCACTCAGGATTCCCAAAGAGCATAAAGAATTAAGCTCCAACTTTTCAAGAATCCTGAAACAGAAACCTTTCATTAAAGTATTAATTCTACTTACCCAAGAAAGTCCATCTTCCCCTGAACCGACCTGCCCTTAGGCTTCTAGGACTAAAGTGTTCCCAGCCCAGCAAAGCGAGGTCCCGTCAAAGGGCGTCGTTTGGTTCAGGTGCAGAAGTTAATGTTCCCCTTAGGCAGAGGCAAACCGCCAGTGTGTGCAGGAGTCAGGGGCAGCCACAGGTGATGGATTGCTGAGACAGATCAGGGGCCCCGAGCCAGGCAGACACCTGAACACTTTTAGAAGATGCAGTCAAAATTACCAATTGTACACGCGCTCTGCCTCTCCTCATCTTTTAGTCCAGGCCCTGTGGGAGGAACACCGAAGCATGACCCAATTCTTGTCCTTAAATTCTTCTGGCCTTCTTGGAAGCTGAGTCTCATTCTGGACAAGGATGTAGGTCTGGGGAGAGCAGAGGTGACAGGGAAAGGTATTCTGGAAAAGGCCCAGGCACCACTGGCAAATAAAGACTCACCCCTCTGATAAACGTGTGTACATAGCTAACCTCTCATCAAGGTGTGGCCATGGAGGTGTCAGCCTGGATTCTCTGTGACATTGTTGGTATTATTATGATTGCTTTCGCGTTCACAGTGAGAAACTAACCAGACCTTATTGGCCTCATCTCCCATCACGTCTCTGGCTTTTCCTCCACGTAGCTCCGCACTCAGCACACAGCACTCCAGCACAGGGCACTCTGCCCGACAGCGGTCTCCAAGGCTGTGTCTCATTCACTTTTGTATCTGCAGAGTCCAGCTGAAGCTCTGGCTCTATACATGGAGGAATCAGGCCTGTCATAGGAGACTAGGGGCCCTATGAAGGGAGGGAGAGTGTATGGAAAGCTTAGGGTACAACTCCGCCTACTCACACTCCATTCATTCATTCATTCATTCATTCATTCACCTGCTACCCTCCCCCCACCCTACAATATCGTGTCTACAATATGCCTGGCTCTGGGGATGTTCCTGTGAAATAAAGCAGGCAACTCCTCCCCACATAGACCCCAGGAGAGGATGGAGGTGGTGACAGGGCCTTCTGGGGGAGGCTGATGAGGAAGCCCATCCAGGAGCTGCAGGAGCAGAGCAGAGGGGCACCTAACTTGGACTTGGATGCCGGGGAAGGATTCCTGAAAAGTGAGATCTCCCTCAGACCTGAAGGATGAAGTGGGAGGCAAGGAAGTCAGGGGCGGGTGGTAGGTAGGTTCTTGCTGACACAGCTCTGAATTCTCTGTGGCCTCTAGGAAACAAGCCACTTAATCTGTCTGAGCCTCAGTTTCTGCATCAGTAAAATGGGGATAATAATACTTGCCTCCCTGGCTGGTTGTGAGGGCTTAAATAGATGATGTCCATTAAGCATTTAACAGAGTCCTTGTCACCTTGATGTTCAATCAGTGTCAGATGAATGAATGGGTGATTCTTGGGGGTAGAGAAAACCTCAAAAACTCATCAGTTCAGTTAGCTCCATGTTAACGAAGGGATATAACTCTGATATATTTTTTTGGTGAAAATCTAATTTAATATACTATTCATTTACCCTCTGCGAACTGAATGAAACTAAGAATATTTTACATTCTTTGTGTCCAGTCCCTGATGGGAGTTTACGAAAGAGAGTAGTCAGTTTACTGCAGGGGCTGGGCAAGTAGCCTTGAGGAATGTTATTTAGCAAATTTTACATTAGATTAAAAGAGAAAGAGTTCCCAAAACTTCAACAAATGGATGCAAGGATGCACCAAAGGCATCCATACCCAGGAACCTTGGGGAAAGGCCAGCTCTGGTCCCATGAGTCACCATCTCTTGTGACCATCAGTTAATAGATCTTCTAATAAGAGGACAGGCTTTATGTTAAAGTTCCTAAATGATGCTGTGGAGAAGGGAGCAGATCACACTTGTTCCAGGCCAGGGCAGTGTTCAACTCCTGGCCTAAATCACAATGAAGTTATAAAGCTGAGAAAGCAAACAGACACTTCCGAGTTTTCGGAGTGTAGGAAACACAGCCATGAGGCAATTGTGTGTTTACAAATGAGATGGCTTACGGACTTGATCATAAAGTCATTGCTTTGGAACCAAATAGCCACGGTCCAGCCTGTAACTGCTCCTTGATCTCTGCCTCTCCCACTGGAAGGAGGCTTTGGGAGGGCAGCAACGGCCCAGGGTATTCACTGCCGGGCTTAATACAAAGGCAGGTACAGAGTTGACGCTCGAAAGATTTACTGAACACATCACATTTTATTAGGATGTGCGACTCCACCCCTACTACATTCTATGATGGTTGCACATGTTCCTCTCCATCTGAAGTCAAATTCTGAATGCAAATGTGATACTTTTTCTTTTTCTTTTTTTTTTTTTTTGGCTGCTTTGGGTCTTTGTTGCTGCGTGTGGGCTTTCTCTAGTTGCGGTGAGCAGGGGCTACTCTTTGTTGCGGTGCATGGGCTTCTCATTGCGGTGGCTTTTCCTGTTGCAGAGCACGGGCTCTAGGCCCGCGGGCTTCAGTAGTTGTGGCCTATGGGTTTCAGTAGTTGTGTCTCGCGGGTTCTAGAGCGCAGGCTAAGTAGTTGTGGTGCACGGGCTTAGCTGCTCTGCGGCATGTGGGATCTTCCCGGACCAGGGATCGAACCCGTGTCCTGTGCATTGGCAGGCAGATTCTTAACCACTGAGCCACCAGGGAAGTCAGCAAATGTGATATTCTCACAGTATTGTTTGAAAATACTATGCCTTTGAGTATCATGGGTTTGTGCAGTCATCTATGGCTTTTTTCTTGAGGATCCTGGTCAAGACATGGTTCAGTGATGTGTGTGCGTGCGTGTTTGTGTGCGCGCACACGCGAGCAAACGGATATGTACACGTGAAGGTGCATTTCTGAGTGTGAGCCATAGAAAGGTTGCGTGTCTATCAGGAACCCTTTTAGTTCTCATTAGATGAGCTTCTGGAGATCGCTTAACCCTTTGGCTCAGCTTTTCTATCTGCAAAATCACAATGAACTTCAGTCTCCTGTTTCACTGAAGAGTTGCAATAATTACTGTAAGGTTATTTCCCTGAATAAAAAAATGCCACTTGGTTACAATAGATACACTCAAGAAATTAAAGATTAAAAGCTGAACATGAATAGCCCAAGGCGGAATTGTCAAAATGCAAAACTTGCGTTCATCATAGGTGGACATACTCAATGTTGAATCCATATGTGAATTCCTACCTTGAAATCCAGTGCTCACTTTTTAAAACTCTAGTTACTACCCTTTAAAAAATACTTTTAACAAATATTTGGGTTTTCAAACACAAATGGTTCTTCTTTGCCTGGGACACCTCTTCACCCCATGACTGTTTCCAGGGGAGGTAATTTCATAATTTACTTTATTTTTATGCTCTTTGGTTTTTCAGTCACCTGAAAATTTCCACTATAATTTGGCAATGGAAAAAAATTCCTAAAAACCTGGTATCCTGACAATTTTGTCTTTCTCTTCTGAAGGTGGAAACGCATCATTTCTATACTTGAAACTATTCAGTGCCACTGAAATGTTGATTCAAATGAAGAGTTGAGTGTTTCAGTGACACTCCATCGTGTGCTTATAACATCTTACCAAGGCACTCCTTTTGTAAAGGTTTGCACTTAGTTTTAAAACAACTTGGAATTTTCCTCAAGAGAAAAGCCGTAGCATACAGCACCTACCCTTGATATGCAAAAGCGCAACATTTTGCTATTTCAAAGACCAAAAAGACAGAGAGGTGGAGATGGGACTCTGAGCCCTGGGGAGAGGATTCTTCTGGCGTCCTGGCAGCATTTCCTCCATCTGACCAAAAGGAGCTGGTCCTTCAGTTGCTCATGTGCAGGCTGTCCTAGAAACTAAGGTCAAATTCACTGAGTCCTGGCCCAAAGAAGATATCTAATTATAAACCGATAACAGGCTTCTTTGTTCTTTTTGCTTATTTTGATTTCAGTAGTTTCTTTCCTCTGGGAAAATATATCTTTGGGCTAATGCAAAGTGGTTCTGAAGCTGATTGCCCCAGGGCCCAGAAACTGCATTTTGGTCTCTCCCCTTCCCTGCCCCTCCGTTATAAAAATACATCCAGACACATAGACTGTCATGGAGAAGGGATGGTTTCTGATTTCCAGATGCCCTGCACTGTCAGAATTACTTTAAATTCTACTTTTCTCATGAAGATTCCATCTATTTGGTTATACCATTACCAATTAATGGCATAAAGTATGAATGGATGAACCATTTTTAAACATCAAAAATTGATTTTTAGTCAAACAAACTAAAGGTTGAAAGATCTTTTTGAAACTTTTCCCCCCTCTATTTTGTCAGAAAAACCATTGTTGGAAGATAAAAAAAAAGCAGCTTCGTGCCAATTTCTAGCAGTCATGCAGCTATGATTCACAATGTTTACATACGTATTTATCAGCCAATTTTCTGAAAGCTCTATTAATTGCAAAAGTGTACATTGTACTTTCCCAACGTTGTCAAACTTATTTTTAAAACTTCCTTTACTCCAAGTTTCCTGCAGATGCAGAGTCTAAACTGAAAATGTTGGAAATAGTGATGGATTCTTCACACGTACAGAACAGCAAGTGGATTCGAGTTACACTACGTTGGTGTTTATTTTTTAGCATTTGTTGTTTATTAAATGGGCCTGAGAAAAAATTATTTCTTTTCGTAAGGTGATGATTTTCTTTTTCTGGTTTTCTTAAATTGTATTACATTTGGGGAGTGTTTTTCCCCAAAAAGATTTTGGGTTGGTTGTAAGTTTGGCTGGGCAACATAGTATCACAACAGAGCCAGGACGCTGCTTGCCTTCCCACAGCATGGCAGCAGAGAGAGGCGATGCTGAGCAGTTTGCAACTTTGTGCCTCACCACCCAGGCAGGCTCCAAATGCACCGCGACTCTTGGCTTGTTCTAGCCATGCCCGAAGGAAGCCCTTCCGCTTCCTCTAAAACTCGCGCCCTGGAGGCACCTGCTCCGCTGGGCTCGCCAAATCCCCTGCCCTCCTCCAAGCTCGCAGGGTCCTCTCCCTGCTCTTCCCCAGGGAAGACGCCTCTCCTGCGCGCCCCCAGCGCAGGGAAGGTTGGTGCGAGGCGACGGCCGCTCCAGGAGGGACCTAATGATCCCGGGCCCCGGCCTCCAGAAGCTCGGGGAGGTCCCGAAGTCAAAATTTTTCCTCCCAATGCCTGTTGGCTGCAAAGATAACCTTCTGGATAAATGTTATACAAATTGGGGAGGAGGGTTTACATTTGCACAGAAGGCAGCCGCTCCGCGCAAGGAGTGGGGACTCTGGGGACCAACTTGGGGGATGAGGGGTACGAAGGGAGAGGAAAACAGGAGTGGTTTCTCCGGCGTGCGAGTGTGGCTGGGTGGCAAACCTAAACCCACCCTGAGACTCCAGCGCGCTCGGCACGGCTCTGGTGGCCCCCGGAGGCGCCTGCTCCTACGACAGACTCAGGGAGGCAGGCGCTGAGTGGCAGGGAAGGAGCTGGTGTCCCCAGGGCCGCTCATCCGCAGCCCTCCTCCCATCCAGCCCTCGGGAAGTCCCACGTACTCGCGTCCGGTCCCGACCGTCCCAGGTGCCCCTCGCTGGCTGCACACTCCCCCCGACGGTGGGTGGAAGCCGGCCGGCCCCCCGGGGCTGCTCCGGAACCCCGAGGGCCTCCCTGGAGCGCCAAGGAAAGGCCCTGTGCGCTGGGTGCGCCAGGCTGGGAAGGAGGAGAAAATCCTCCCCACAGGGGCCCGGGCGTCCCCACTAGCACGTATGAGAAGGCTCTTTGGGGTGCGCCAGGTTCCTTCACAAAAGCAAGCTGGGGTGAGCGCCAGTCTGTGGCCCCTTTAAGGCGGAACCCCCTGGGAGCGTGGGTTCGAGGTCCAGGTCAAGTGGAAGCACAGGGGGAGTGGGGAGCGCCCGCTCACCCCACCTGGATGGTCGCCTGGGTGAGGGGTGCACGACAGGCTGGCTCGGTTCCCTGCATCCCGCCCCGGCACCCTGCGCTCCCTGAGCTGCCCTGACCCCTGCGGAGCGAACACGTGGGGCTGAGCTCATCTCCTGTGGACACCGCACGCGGGACAATCCCCGGCCTCCCTTCAAACTTCAGTCCCTTCCCGACTGTAGACTAAGTGACCGACGCGGAAGCCGGTGGCCGCCGTCTGATGGCCGGAGGCGAAGCCGAGCGCGGGGCCGGGGGCCTGGGTACCGTGGGCAGCGACCGTCGTGGATCTCCCGAAAGAAAAGTCGCCCGCCAGGCCCCCGGGAAAGGTACCGAGGCCTCCAGCCAGGGCGCCCATGGCCGAGGCGAAACTGGAGAAGCAGGCGGCTGCCTCGGGCGCGGGAGGGGACGACGAGAGCCACAGGTCCGGGGAGGCGGCGCCCAGGGACTCCAGCTCCGGCGCCTCGGCTCCTCCCGGGCTCCGGGCACCCGAGGATGCGGCCGCGCTCACCTCCCCCCTCCTCTTCCTCTTCCTTCGGAAGTTCCCGTTGTCGAACATCTTCTCGCAGTTTGGGTCCAGGGTCCAGTAATTGCCTTTACCTGCGGAAGAAGAAAGGGCCCAGATCAGAAAATCCGGGATTTGACCGAGGTGATGTGAGAACGTGAGAAATGGAGGTCAGCTTCACCGGCCCCTCCGTGAGCCCTCACGCCCACCCCAAACCTTGAGGCGGTGCTCTGTACCGGATCAGGCCTCCACAGTCAGACTCGGAAGAATGTGGGCATCCCAGAAAGACCAGGGAAGGGCGACCCGCAGGAAATACAGAGCCTCGCTAAGGTCAAGGCCAGAGAGAAGACCTGCTCTGCTAAGGTCAAGGCCAGAGAGAAGACCGAGCCGGCTCTCCTCTGGCACTCGCTTTGCCAGCGGCGTGGAGCCCACCGCGCCTGGCCTCCCTGCAGGCTCCGAGGCTTCCCAAAGCGGCATCTGATTTCTCCTGATCTTCCGGGCGGCCACGGTCTTTCCCATTTTACAGCAAAGGACACAGGCCCCGAGAAGTCACTCCGAAGGTCCCCCAGCAGACTAGCTTCTTCCTTAGCGGGAGGGCGCGAGAATTAGAGACTCCTGTTGCCCTAGACCTCAAGTCAGGGCCGCGGGCTCTGCTGGCGTCCTCGAGCCGTCTGCGGCCAAGTACGTGTCGCTTCCCCACCCTCCTCCCGCCTCGGCACCCTCAGCTGTGCAAAGAGGACCGGGCTGTCCAAGGCCCCCCGTCCCTAGAGTGCCAGGAGGCCAGCTGCGGGAATCCGCGGAGTCCTGGACGGGGCGTGGCGGTGAGATTCTGTTACCTGGGTCGTCCTCGTCGCGGGGTACCTTCTTGAAGCAGTCGTTGAGCGACAGGTTGTGGCGGATGGAGTTCTGCCAGCCCGCCTTGCTGCGCTTGTAGAAGGGGAAGTTGCCGGCCACGTACTGGTAGATCTGGCTGAGCGTCAGCCTGCGCAGCGGCGCGCTCTGAATGGCCATGGCGATGAGCGCCGAGTACGAGTAGGGCGGCCGCACCAGCCTCAGCAGCTCCTGTTGGCCAGACAGGCTCAGCCACGCGAGGTCGGCGCCCGCCAGGCCGCCCGGGGCCCCGAGGAGCGGGCCAGGGGCCCCGTAGGGGGACGCGGGCGCGGGTCCCGGCGCGTAGGGCGCGGAGCTGAGAGCGGTCGCGTTCAGCCACAGGCGCGGGCCAGCACCGCCCGCCACGCCCAGGTCGCCACGCGCGTATCCCGCGGGGTGCGCGGCCGCCCGGGCCTGGCCGTGCGGGGCCGCGCAGGGCCCCGAGCCGTCGCGGTAAGCGGCCATGGCCAGGCGCTCCCGGGTCTGGGCGGGTGGCTCCGAGCTTAAGCTCATGGGCGACCCAACCAGCGCGGCCGCCAGCAGCTCCCAGTGCGGCCCGCTGGGCCCCGCCCTCCGCCCTTTAAATGCCGTCGGGGCCCGAGCCCCAGGTGAGTGTCGGCGGCGAGCCCCCTCCCCGACAGTTTTAGAGGAGTGATGTCTCCATCCCCGCCCAGGGGTCAGCTTTCCGCCCCGCCCAGGTCCCGAGGCGCTCTCGACGAGCCGCTCCAGTAATTCCCAGACCCTGTGCTGTCTGCGCCATCTCGAGCCAGAATCTTGGCCACTGTCACCCTGGGTCCCCGGGGATCTCGCCGATCCCAGCCTCGTCAGGCCTTCAGGGCCCCGCAGCCCTGGCTGCCCTGCACCCTGCGGCAGGTACCACGTCTCGCGCAGGCCCCCAAGATTTCGGAGTGGGATCCCCGTCCAGCGCGAGCCCCCCTTGCTCGTCCACCGGGGACTCGCTGTGTCTTTGGGGACACCGAGTGAGCAGCAGAAGGGCCAGTGCGAGCGGCGGAGAAGGCGAGGGGCCCGGGCAGGGTCTGGCCGGGTGCGGACGGTGGCGCTGGAGTCGTCGGGAGCCCCCGCGACAAGCTCGAAGGCAGACCGGACCCCTGTAAACGCGGAGAGGCTGGAAACTCGGGACGCCCAGTCATCCAGGGAGCCCGAGACCACGCCTGCCCAGTCCGCGCGCAGTGGCCTCGGGCACAAGGTGCGGTGGGTGGCAAAACCCTCTGCTGGGTTTCCCTGGCCCCGTGAAAACAGGGACGTCCCTGCGGTGCGCCCGCCACCACCCGGCGGGCCCTGGCTACCCCGGCCTGGGGCCAAGCCCGAGGCTCATGTACGGAGCCGGGAAGAGCAGCGCCTCCCAGACTCCGAGCTGGGGCCCCTCGCCCTCGCGCGGAGAAGCGGTGATCAAGGTTCAGAGATAAGGAGACGGGCCCCGACGTTCAGCGCCCGCGGGGTTAGCACCCTTCTGGTAGAAATCGGTCTCGCCCTGGGACCTTCCCAGCATCCCGGGGCTGTGCAGGGTCAAAGCCAATACATCCAATTCCTTTAAAAATCAAACGTTCCAACCCACTTGTCCCACGCCGCCCGCTCCCCGCACTCTTGGAGGTGGGGAGGGGGCAGGAGGGGGTGCGTGGGCGGGGCTAAGGATTAGACGGAGTGAAAGCCCCGGGCTCTGGAAATAAGGGGCCCAGCTGGAGTCAGGCGTGAATGTCGGTGTGGTCTTAGGCCTCTCAGGTTGTGATTTCGAATTTCATGTAAAACAACCAATTTGTGGATCTATTTAACAAGTAGCAGAAGGGAGAGTCCCTCTATTGCCACGTGGGCCTCTCCTCTTAGAAGTAACAGCCCCCTGGGAAGTGGTCTCTGAACTACAGGCAGTTCTGGGGGTTTGTTTGCGCTCTGAGAGAGTAGAGACCAGGGACCCTGGTCTCTCAGACGACGTCAGGAAAGAAACCGCCAGAACTGGTTCATGGAAGTTAGCTTCTCAGCCGGCCTGTACCGGCCCTCCTCTCTCCCCCTTCCCACAGATTTCCAATTGATGTCAAAAGCTTGTGGGCTGTGAGGATCCCAGGACCTTTCCGATCTCCTCCACCCCGTCCCCCATCACTGCAGGGATAGTGCTGGGGGGAAGGGGGACAGCAGTACTTGGGATGGGAAGCACGCCCCGGTTTTTTCTTGCTTCTGTCACAAACAGCAGCCATTGTGACCACCTAGAGGGGTGGGATAGGGAGGGTGGGAGGGAGATGCAACAGGGAGGAGATGTGGGGTGTAGGTATATGTATAGCTGATTCACTTTGTTATACAGCAGAAACTAACACACCATTGTAAAGCAATTATACTCCAATAAAGGTGTTAAAAAAAAAAAAACCGCAGCCAGAACCATTGGCCTGTCAGTTTAGAGATGTTCAGTACATCCTCACCATTTTAAACACACACTATCTCTGTAGATATGACAAGCTTTTTGGTGATGGCGTCTTAAAGACAGTGTCTTTCCATCAGCAAATATGATTGCAGGCATGACTTGGATGGGTTCATTACCAGCAAACTGGGTATCAGCCCCGCACACACCCCGTCCCCTCCCCTTCCCTCCCCTCCCCTGTCCATAGTAGTCATACTTAGTTTGCTAAGAGTCAGCAGTTTTCCACACCTGACACTTTGAAATGGCTGCTGGTTAGGGGGCAGCTTTCCAGAAACCACCCTTCATGAGGATGGGACATCACAGAAGCCACACAGCTCTGCCTTAACCCGAACTATGGGGGTGATGGAGAAAGAGTGTGATGGGAGACACAGCCAGGTGGGCGGACTTACCAGCCAGGCCTGAATCCACAAAGACCCGGCCCCGCCTTCCCTTTGTTCCAGCAGCTGCCGTGTGACCTGCAGAGGCCCCTGGAAGAAACCTGCTGCACCTCGTGGGGGGTTTGATTGCCCAAGGCTTCAAATGTAGGAAAACTTGTCTTGGTGGAGTGACACAATGATCTAGAGGAAGAATCAATTTTATCTGCACTTACCTGTACTGCATCATAATAAAATCAAAGATATTGAATTCTAAAGAACATCCTGGGTCATCTCTTGTAATGTGAAAGAATAAAAACAGATGACAGTCCTTTCCAAATTCCTTTTAATCTTAACAGCCTTTCTTCCTGTTAATATTGTAACTCTTTACTGCTCGTGAGTTTCAGGACTTATAAGAAAATCAGTTGAACCTTCGTGAAATTTCCCTCAGTTTCACCTTATAGAAGTCATTACAACTTGTGCTGTGCAGGAATGTCCATATTTTAATCACCCTTCCTTGCTTTCTGAGCCCAGTGTGCATCTTCATCTCTACTGGGATAATTTCCTTATTTTTCAACAGACTCTGGACTCATAAAATGAGTACCAGGTGGTGCAGCACAGTCATGCGGGGGAAAATGTTTTAACATTTGAGTCGGTCTTGGATGGAACTCTGATGAGAATTTTCCAAGAGGAAAAAACAAACCAACCCCCCCCAAAACAAACAAACAAAGAAAAAAACCTCAGGTGAAGACATAACAAGGGAAAAGGTTATGCCTTTAGAGTCTCCCCAGCTTCCCCTGGGTCCCTGGCCCTGCCCAGGAGTCCTAAAC
This sequence comes from Delphinapterus leucas, assembly GCF_059928025.1. Classification (NCBI taxonomy): domain Eukaryota; kingdom Metazoa; phylum Chordata; class Mammalia; order Artiodactyla; family Monodontidae; genus Delphinapterus; species Delphinapterus leucas. Next base: position 82,538,191 of record NC_143144.1, on the reverse strand, counting down.
GGAACTGGTCCCCTCCCTCAAACATCTGACCCATTGCTTCTCCTTCTCAAACCTGACCCACTGCCTACTTTGTGGGTAGGTCTCCCCAACCTTCCTCCATTAGACTTCCAAGCACCCCACAGCTGTCTTCCTTCCTCTGGTCACCGTGGGAGAGGTGTCCTTTCTTCACCACGTCAGTCTCTCTCTTTGCTTCTCTTCAGCAGCCCAGTGTCTGGAAGGGTTGCCTCTGTTGGCTGTTGGTGCGTCCTTCTGTCTGGAGAACACACCTGTGCAGCCCAGACGGGCGTCCGCCCCCACGGCCCCAGTGAACCTGCTCAGGCATAGTCTCTAGTGGCCTCTGTCACCCTAGGTCCAATGGTCACTGTTACTCCTTTTGCTTGACTCTCAGCAGCTCCTGACACATTTGAGAATCAACACCCCTTTTTCTACCTGCTTTTGAACTCCGTCCTTTGGTTTACCTCCTCTTCTCTGGCTCCTTCTCAGGCTCTGGCTTGGCCTGCCCTCCACTCAGAGCTCTGTTCCAGGCCCTCTCCTCAGTGCTGTGGCTTTAACTACTGACCATAAACTCCCGGTTTCTCAACCTCTTCACTATTGGCATATTGGGCTGGATAATTCTGTGCTGTCCTGTGCACCGTAGAGCGTTTAGCAATATCTCTGGCCTCTACCTGCTAGATGCTGACAATACCCCTCTGCTGTGACACCAAAGATGTCTAAAACATTGCCAACCATTCCCTATAGGGCCAAATCACTCCTGATTGAAAACTTCTGCATTAACTAATGATTTGGTCATTTTTATCATCCATTTGGATGTCTTCCTCTCCAACTCAACATGTACTGAATTCATTATCTTCCACACATGAGCACTGAGAGCAGCCTCTAGCAGATGAGAGCACTCCCTACCCCCCACAGCCATCGAGGAAGCAGGAACTTCAGTCCTACAACCACAAGGAACTGAATTCTGTCAATAGCAGGAATGACCTTGGAAGAGGACCAAGGTCCAGATGCAGCAGCCAACTCCTTGATTTTAGCCTGAGCAGAGAACCTAGCCCTGCCTTGCTTGATATCTGACCTACAGAATGTGAGCTAATAAGTGGGTTTTGTTTTAAGCTGCTAAGTTTGTGGTAATTTGTCACACAGCAGTAGAAAACTTAAAAACACAACCACCAAACCAAACAGGGCCATGTCACCCCAGTTCAGTAACCCCACCTTTGTGGTCATAAGGAGGTTCCCACTTCTCGTGGGGGTTGTGCCTCCCCCGAGAAAGGCCCTGCCCCTGTGCCCTTACTTCTCACCATCCCCTGTGTGGAACTCCAAGTAAGGCACAACCACTGTTGGTCAAGGCTGATTGGTGGGGTCTAGTTAACTTTTTTAAACATTCAAAATTGGAGAGAACTCAAGGGGGTTTTGGTCTTTGAATGGATCAGTTACAACATCAACAAAAACTGGCCTTGACTTTTGCAGCTCTTCTCTGCCAAATAATGTCCCAAGTTCTGGAATTAGCTGTGGATTTCTGGTTGCTTACTCTAGAAGGGGTCAGGTCAGGGGTCACTGTGACCAAGAGCTCAGGCCCAGGTGTCAACCAGACTTTGGCTTGAACCCTGTGAAACTTAGGTCAATGATTCCACCCCTGAGTTCCATTTATTCCCCAACCTGTGAAGTGCTTTGATGTATTAGGTTTCTCAATGAATGCATATCCTGTTTCCTTACCACCCCATGGTAGTTCATAACTGAAATTTACTTCAAACTCTTATCACTGAGAAAAAAAATTGAGACAACATTCAGACTGTGCAGACTGCCAAACCTTTCTTTCAGCTGGCAAATGTAGAAGGTGAGAGCTTTAGCTACAGACAGACTTGGATTCAAACCTTGGCTCTGGTCCCAATCACCTGAATGGGTAGGCTGCTTAATCTTTCCAAGTCTCAGTTTCTCCTTCTGCAAAGTGGAGCTAGTAGCGCCCAGCTCATAAGTTATTATGAAGACTAAATGAAATCATGCATGCCAAACACACATAAGTATTAAGTACTTACCGATAGTATGTAACGGTATTTTTTCTCTCTCTCGCATTCAATCACCCATTGGTCTGGAGAACCCAGACCTGATCCTGAGTTCACAGTTTGTCTCCCTACATGTTAAATACACTTTCATACCTAAATATGTTATCTACATTCTTGACATGAAACTGAGGAAAGGCTTTATTATAATATGTTTTCTCCAAATACGCTCTAGCGTCCTTTACTAGGGAAAATTCTGGCTGTGCTGAACTATGTTTAAACAGACCTCATCTTATTGATTTTAAAACTGTTTTAAATATTATATGTTTTAACTTTTATTCTAAAAATGATCAAATATTGAATTCAAGTTTGTAAATTGTTGCTGTATTTGCTTCACCTCTGTGTAGATATGTATTTTGTTACTGAAGCCTTTAAATACAAATTATAAATCTTTTGATTTATAATTATGTTTACCCTTAAACATGCATCAATCTTTAAAAAAAGACATTCTCCTGTGTAACCGCAATATTATAACCACAACTAACAAATTAGCAGTGATTCTTCAATATTATCTAATACACACTTCATACTTAAATTTCTCCAATTTTCCCTAAATAACTTTTTAGCCTTTTTCTTTTCAAATCAGAATCCAATGTGCCCACGAGAGCTATCTTGTATTTTTCAGGTACTTTCCGTTTCTTTTATTCTAGAACAGCCCCTTCCTCCCTCCCAAATTGAATATTTAAAGGCATTGACTCTTTGAAAAGAGCAGTCCCACCATCTAGATGTGTCTGATTGTTTTCTCCTGGTGACGTTTATTACCATATTCCCTGCATTTCCTTTATACTGGAATTTAGCTCTCAAGATTGGTGCAGATTCAGGTTACGTGGTTTTCCTCCATCATATCAGGAGACACACGATGCCAGGTTATGCCTCTCTCACTGACTCTGAGTTTGATCACTGGGCTAAAGGAGTGACATTGAAAAGACAATTAGGAACTAATCCATGGGATGATGCTTGGACACAATAAAAGTTCTCTGGTGGTCCAGTGGTTAGGACTCAGCGCTTTCACTGCCGTGGCCTGGTCAGGGAACTAAGATCCCGCAAGCTGCCCAGCACGGCCGGGAAAAAAAAAAAAAAAAAAAATCCAACTCCCCCCACGTAAATGTATCCTCTCCAGGTAAGAATTGCTATTGATTTTATTTTCCATTTATGGTTGCTCCCTAAACAATTACTCTACTGGGAGTTGCAAAATAAAAATTTTCTAACTCTGTCATTCTTTAACATTCATTAACTGTCATTTTTCTGTAAAACAGAGCCGTCATCAACTGGATTTATTGGGTTTCCATGAACTATAATTTATATTAAAAAGACCAGAAAATTACACACTTATTTCCCTTTATTGATCAATTTTAAGAGTGAGGAGTTGGTGAAACAGTCATCTTAACTGGAAACAGTAAGTTCTTGCTTTGTTTTGTTGGATTTCTCTGAGTATCATTATGGACTCATAAATGTTTATATATTTAATGTTTTAATAAATTATACTTATTTTTGTGATGCATATATTTTCCCAAACTGAGGCATTGGGGGTCCCTTTGAGCTGGCCACCATATCCTTTTGACATGGTCCCAATAGGCATTGGCCGTTTCTTTGCTGTTTCACACAGCAGTCCTGGGCTTATTTTGTACTTTCCCTGACCCAGACCTTGAATCAACTGTTTCTCCAATGGGCCCTGGCTCCTTTTTAGAAGGATTAGTATTAAGAGCCTAAAATATAAGAAGTAGGATATTTTCCTGGCGAAAGGGGTAACATTGCTTTCAGACCTTTCAATGGACAGAGCTAGGAAATACATTTTTAAAAAATCATGAGTTAATATACTTATTAAAATTTAACACTTACAAGGTTTGTTTAAAAAAACTTTATACCTGTGTCTTCTTTCTCTTACACTGGAAATCTGATTCCTAGTCACTTTAGCATAATTACTTCTTGCTTTATCTCACAGCTTACCTCCAATAACCATGCCAGTATCATTATTAACAGAAAAACTATTGAATGAGAATCAAGACTTCTTTGCAGTTCTTTTTTATAATCCTTAAAATATATTCCACTAAAGAAGTATAGTCAAAGCAATATGTTATAAAGTCCCTTGAACGTTTTCTTTTCTCTGTGTGGTCTGTTGCTCTTTAGGCAGATGGTTGGGCTCGTTTCATTTTATTCCATGTATGTGTAAAGCCTGGAATTGGCTGAGCAGTAAGAAGTTGGAAAGCACACTTGGTCATTTAATTGTACAATATTTATTTTCTTTCCTGTATGTATTTAGTAAATAAATGTGATAGACTTCATATAGGGTTACTTGAGTATTAAAAGTTATGGCTACCATTGGGGTCATCTAAGGATGTTCTAAGTGTTGTGGTAACATTTATTATCTTGTATCAGGCAGACACTTTCAGGGACTGAGTGGGACCATGCTAACAGTGGTTGGCTTTGACAATGAGGAACTGTCAGATGGACTCCAGTTTGAATCCTGGTCCTGCCAGTTACTAACTATGTGATACTGGATGAGTTAACTTGGACCCTCACTTTCCTCATCACTAATATAGTAATAGTAACTGTCTCCCAGGTCCTCCCCGCCCCACTGGGGCAGAATGATATCATGCATATAGAGCACTTTGCACGTTTCCTGGCATAAAATACATGGCAGTGAGCGTTATTAGGGTGGCAAAGAATAGTGCATTTTCTCTCTTCACTAGTCTGCTTTATTTTTTCAGAAAAAAATTTTTTTTTAAAAAATGATGAGCTTGCCTTGCCGTCATTGTAGCAAATAAACAGTAAACTCCAATAAGCTGGGGGTGAGACAATGATTTTATCCTCTTTAGAATCACGTGACGACTTTGTTTATTCATCCCGCCTCTTCCCTCTGTAATTATGTGACTGTACTGCCATCTAGTGGAAAGTCATAGAGTCTATTTCCTCAAGTAGCCCCATTTCATAAAGAAAAATCCCACATTGATGTTACAAAATAGGTAGCTTAAGTTCCATTGCTTCCTCGGTATAAAGGTAACGAAATCGACAAGAGAAAAGAAATATTCAGAATCCATAGTCATCAATAAAGATATTTTTGAATGAAAAACATTTAAGGATATAACCTACCTACAGAGAGGGTAGGCTTCTTTCATTATAAAGGTTTCTTTTATATTTTTTATGTCTGTATTAAATATTCTAATGCCAATTTTCATGATCATTCTGTTGAATATTTTTTAATGTAATAAATAGACAGGACTTTTTAACATTTTACTTAAAAGAAACACTTATTGCAGTTAAGTACCATGAATATTCCTTTGATTTAAAAAAAATAATAATGTATTTGGAATGAAAATAAAGTTGCACCGATGGTGAAGCTAAGTCCATCCAGTTTAGTGGCGGCGGCGGGGTTGCCTGGGAGCCAGGGAACCAGCGTTCTCGTCTGGGTTGTGCCTTTCCCATCTTGGGTGACCTTTGGTGGGGAGAGTCCCCACCTGAGCTTCATCTGTACATGATCAGGTTGGATGAGAAGGTCTCTCATCTTCCATCTTGTAGATCCTTGAATCCTTAACTACTGGTTTGTCAAAGTGAGGCCTGCTCTTTACGACTGCTACTTACCAATTATATGAACATCTAAGTCTTATTTTTCCTGTGAAATGTACATGGCCATATAAGTAGAATAGATCAGGATGGAGACTAAGATGCTCCTGACTAGTGGATGGGGCATTTCTCCTCCTTCCTTGCTCCTGCCCAGATGTAACTCTGACTACATCTTGTAATGACTAAAGGTCAGAAAATCGTTTTCTTTTCAATTTCTTATCATTCTGTTTCTTCAACTTAATCAATGTCACCTGATTCCTGACCACTCTGGTTCAGGAGTGAATCAGGCCAGCAAACACAGGAGGACAGAAGGGGCTGGGCTCCTGGCTGCTTCTCACCAGAGAAAGGAATGGTGTCGTTTCTCCATCGTTGGCACTTGGTCTGTTTAGGGGCCACAAAGAGAAGGTACAGCTCTCGTTTATGAAGACTGCTGCCCCTCCAGAAATGAGGACAGTCCGAATGGTCTTCCAGGTCTGACCCACGCTCCGACTGCTTCTCACTGTCCTCCTGTCCTGCGCGACACAGAGCATGAGCTAAGAATGCTCGTGCCAGGAATCAAAAGGACACAAGAGCTCACAGCCTGCCTAAGTGGCAGTGATATTAGCATTTAAGAGCATGGGCTCTGGAGTTAGGCAGTCCCGGCTTTGAATCCGTGTCGCTGCTCTGTGCCTTTGCCTAAGATACTAAATCTCTCTGAGTCTCATTATCCTTGTATGTGACATGCATATAATAATAATACCTGCGTCACTGGGTCAAGGGAGGATAAATCAGGTAATGCACGCTAAGCGCCTAGCTAGTGCTTAAAACATTATAATTCAAGTCACTAATATATATTAAATCAAGTTTGATTTAATAATTGATTTTATAATATAGTAATAATTGATTTTATAATATAGTAATAATTGATTTTATAATATAGTAATAATTGATTTTATAATATAGTAATTACATTTTATATTTTATCCTATACTTTGTTATATGGTGTACAATATAATTATTATATATTATGTAAATTATTTACATTATACTATATTATTTAGTAATATATTAAATTAGATTAAAATATTGAATTAAATATTTGTTATATGGTATAATACTAATATGTGAAAATTTATTTTTTTGATGATTTATTTATTGAATTGGTTTTCTGGGAGACCCGGCTGAAGGAAATGATGTTCCTATTTCTACATAATGATCCCATATAATTTGGTTCTTAGCTTTTGCCATTTCCACAAGTCAATTAGATCAGTCTGGTTCTCCTTCCTCTTGTTGTCCTTTCCAAAATTAGAGCATTTTTCAGGGGTTCCCCCCCCTGGAGTTTGCTTGTTCAGTATTTTTCAAACCTTTGGATTTCTGCAATTTTGTCCATTTTGTGTGTAAGCTGTGGAGATGCTCTCTGGAACGGATTGGTACCCTCAGCTCATACCCTCTGACCTCACGGATTTCATCTGAAGGCCCCCTGTGCCCACATCAGCTCAAGCATTATCTACGATGATCTGGAATTGAACTAAAATGCTCTGTATCCAAAGGACTTCCATCCAGAACCCTTTACCTTGCCAGGCACTGCTTCCTCCCCGGCCAATGGTCAAGCATTGCTCTCTTTCCATCAGATTCTCCCAGGGGCTGGTGGGAAACAAGTCATTTTCCTTGGTATTTTAGAAATTCCCCTGCGTCTCTAGTTACCTTTAGGTAACTACTCACACAATGGCAGCTCTGCAGACATCTGTCCAGTTTGGTGGCACATCTATAGAGAATTGCATTAAGAAAAGGAAACCAATCTAATTACAAGATGATAATTAGCTGTGTGTCTCTCCAGGCACAGTGTGTGTGGGGGGCAGGCATCGGTTCAAGGTTGGTCCTGAGGCATCATGGGGGGCAGGGGGGACCCAACCACCCCACATAGGTTATGAGGAACAGGGCTGGTGGTCCAGCTTCATTTCCCACCCAGCCTGGCTTTTCCAGTTTACTGGCACTTTCCCTACTTTAGAGATGCTCCTGAGGGACAGAGAGCCTGGCCAGGGAGGCTGAGCTGCTCCCAGCTCCCAGTTGGGCCGCTGACCACCCCTGTGCCCTTGGGCACATCCCTTAAACTTTCTTGAGCCTCAGTTTCTCTATCTGTAAAACATGCCATATCTCAGAGGGGTTTTGCAAAGGACAAAAAAAAAAAAAACAAACATGTTGTAAAAGCACTCGTAATGCGCTGTACAAGATTGGGGTTTTTTTGTCTACAAAAGAAGACACTTCGTTGAGAAGTAAATATGCACACCTTTTAAAAAGAAATGATATTCAATGAAACTTTTACAAAACCAGAAACATTTTAAAGGTCTACACTTCTCCCCACTTATTTTTAAAAGAAGAAAATTTAAAACTAACTTCAGCCTGATGAGTCTAAGTTTCTCCTTAGATATCAATGTGGTTACAGTGATCAGGGCTGGTTACTTTTACAAAATAACAAATAATGAATTTAGTGTCAGATATTGTCTGTAGCACTCACTTATACTTCTGCCTTTCTAGGTTTTTCTGTATGTTCTTTTGTTCTAATGGCATAGAAGCCTTCAGAAGCAACTTTCCTATCAGAAGCAGGGTTTCCATTAGCTTCTGCCAATGGGAGGTTGAAAAGGCAGGGGAAGGCATGAGCTACTCTGTTTTGGGTGGTGCCACCAGCCAAGGCAGGGCCACGAGTCAAGGGGAGCAGCTGCAAGGCGACTGGGGGCAGCTGCAAGCTCTGGTAGCAGCACCTGTGGCAGTGGGAGGTGGGCTGACTTCTTCCCATGGAGCTGGGGGCCCGCAGAACATGACTCCTGGAACCTTGTTCAGGGGAGCAGAGACAGTGGGCCATGGGCTCAGGTGAGCACTGGCTGCAGCAGCGATGTGACAGCTTTCTGCAGCTCCTGCTGTCATTGTAACGCTGCCTTTATGCAATTAGTTTATCACTTAATTCCCTGTGTTAAATCCTCTCTGTTTGTAATACCTGGAGTAGTGTCTGTTTCCCAATTAGACACTGATACTTGGAGAGTTAATTTGGTGGTTGTTGCTGAATTATTTTGCTGTTGCAGTGTTACTTTTGGTGGTTTGATTCTGAATCAGTGCTACCAGCAAAAATGATAACTCTTCACATGTACACGTGCTTTGGAATACACTAACACCCTTAGAGATGTTGTCTCATTTGAGATTTTCTGGTAGTCCACAAGAAAAGAAAAGTAGATCGCTATTATCACCTTTATACAGGCAAGGAAACAGAAACCAGGGGGGTGGTTCAGTAAAGTTTCTTAACTCCTGTTTCAGGTTTAGTTCACCTGTCAGAGGCTGATGTGTGGTACCCAGCACGTATACTCACCAGAAAGCACTCCCAGGAGGAGAAGGTGACTTTTCCACTTTAAACTTCATATGTCTCCTCCACCTTGATTGCACAATACCGTCTGGATGATTTCTTTTTCCTCAAGGCTTGTTCATGGTCATCACTTTAACAAGGTGGCACCTGCATGAAACCTGCAAGGTTATGCCAGTTTCTGTGATTTTTTTTTCCTTGGCCACACATCTTAGTTCTCATGAATTACCAGAAGGACATGTGTTAATTCTCAATCAACACGAATTTACTCAACACCTACTATAGGCCAAGATCTGTGTTAAGTCCTGGAAGGCATGACATTGTTTAGAAACTAGCAAGCCAGTGAAGAATGTCTGAGACAAGTGTCTAACTGCAGTGCAGGGCAGCAAAGGACCAGGCGATGCAAGGGCACATAGTGGTTCACTGTGGAGGTGTGATGTTATCAGGATCAGGAGGTCAAGAACGAGGAAGAGGGGATGGAAAGGGCAAAGGCGCTAAGGGAGAAAATCCTGGGACAAAAATTTGGAGCAGGCGAGGATAGCTAAGCTTGTTATGATGAGATATATATGCACTATTTTCTTCTCTAAGCCAGGAATTTTATAAGGTGTTCAAGGTAAGCTGGAGGCGAACACGCCCAAGAATATATCAAGACTTCTTCCCTGGTTCAATTCATGCTTTTTTTGTAAATGTTATGGCTATTTCTACAGATAAGTCTACAAATCAGGTGTACAGCTTGGCAAACTTTCACAGAGTCAATTCATCTCTGCCACCAGAACCCGGAAGTTTACAGCACTTTAGAGAAGTCCAGAAGGCCCTCCTGCTCCCAGGCATGGATGTCCCTCTTGAGGAGTAATCTCTGTGCTGACTTTTAACTTGGATGAGTTGTACCTGGTTTTGAACTTTATATAAATGCTAACATTAGTATGTGCTGTTTTGTCTAGTTCCTTCATTCAACATGTTTTGGTGAAATTCAGCCATATTGTTGCAAGTACTTACAGCTGATTCTTTGTTGTGGTTCTGTAATATATTTCGTTGTGTGACCATATCAAAATTCATTTACCCATCTCTCCTGCTGGTGGTTATTTGTATTGTTTCCAGTATTTTGGCTACTAGATATAGTGCTCCTATGAACATCTTATACGAATCTTTTGGCGAAGATATGTGTGAATTTCTAGCATAGAATTACATACTCAATGAGGTATGAATATGCTCAGGTTTATTAGATGTTGACATCTTTCCAAAGTGGTTGTACAAATTTACACACCAGCCCCGTCTGTCTGAAATTTCTAATCGCCCTGGTCCTCAACAACTTTTGATATGTCCAGCTTTTCATCAAATTGACTCAATACCATTTGGGTGGATGGTAAAGGTAGGGTTTTGTCTTCAGGATTTGTAATGGTTAAGGTCCATAAATGCCGTATCTTGTCCTGAGCCCTAGTAGTTAGATTGGCAGTGGGCTATGTTTCGCTGGATCGCGTCATTGAATTTTCAAACCTCTGACATTTTCTTCCCTGAGAGCTCATATTTCTGAAATGAGAGCTTCTTGTTATAACCTAACATAGCTAAACACTCTAACATAGACACCAAATCCAGGTTCTGGGGGAATATTGTTTTCAGCATACATGCTTTTGATGTGAACAAGAACTTTAGCAAAAGTGAAATGTAAGACTTGACAATCTAGTCGTAAATGTCTTCAGAACATAATTCGTTGCTGCTGCCATTTTGACAAAGAAAGACTATGAGTCTTTTTTTTTTTTTTACAGCTGTCTACCTGCAGGGGAGTAATGCAGTAGAGTGAAAAAAGGCATAAGTTTTGAGCTTGGGATCACTTAGTTTTGAATTCTCCTCCACCATGACTTGTAACTAAACAAGTTACCTAACCTAAACTTTAATTTCCTTATGAGTTAACTTGGGGATAAATCAGCAATGAGCATCCCATAGCATTTTATTTAAACACCAAACATGGTGGCTCACGTTAGAGCATTTAGTTCAGTAACTGGCACTCAGTAAACACTCAATATTTGTTAGCTAGAACATTTTCCTTTTGGTGGGTTGCTAGTTATTTTGATATCTATTTTGTAAATTGCTGTAATAAACTTAAATATGTTCATTTTTAATCCTGTAGTGATTTTGTTTTTATTTGTTATTAAAGTAATATGTACATAATGCTAAAGGTTTAAGGTGAAATATTAAAGTCTCCTTCCCCATCACCAACCCTATTCCCGGAGGTAACCACTTTTAATTCTTTCCATGTTAGATATTTTGAAGTTTCCACTCCAGCTTTAAATTACATGCTTGTACCTGTTTTCTTTCTTTTTTTTTTTTTTTTTTTGCGGTACACGGGCCTCTCACTGTTGTGGCCTCTCCCGTTGCGGAACACAGGCTCTGGACGCACAGGCTCAGTGGCCATGGCTCACGGGCACAGCCGCTCCGCGGCATGTGGGATCTTCCCGGACCGGGGCAAGAACCCGTGTCCCCTGCATCGGCAGGCAGACTCCCAACCACTGCGCCACCAGGGGAGCCCTGTTCTCTTTTCTTAATTAACTTTTTAATCAAAGTAATAGAAAATTATAGCAAAAACTTATTTTCTTTCCCTCCCATGTACCCCATTCTTCTCCATAGAAATAATAACTTTTAAGCTGTTTTACTTGATTTTTAAAAGATTTACCTCCACATTTCAAATAATATGCAGATATTGTTATTGCCCGATTCACTAATTTTTAGCTTTGCTTATTGGCTTTACTTTAAGGGAGATGAAATTTTGGTTCCCTTATACCTAATCCTCCAACTCATTGTCCCAGTTTAGTATCATAATTTTTATTTAAATACATTTTCAGTGTTTTAGCTATTATAATTATGTAAATATCATTCACTGCTGACCAAGCCAAATATGATTACATTTTCTTTTATGTAAATTTTTTATTTTTCCAAGGGTTAACAATTGCTTCAGTTTTTAAAAGTTACATTGTTTCTCTTGAACAGCTGACTGAGTCTTTCTGTACCTCCAATACTCTCTCCAAGGCTTATCAGTACAATTCTTCACATAGCCTAACTTGTGAGATAATAAATTACCTAGTTTTGTGTATGTGTCTGAGAACTAGTCTTTCTGGAGTCCTTCTTTTAATTTTTCTAAACCAGGCTGCCTACTATTTTCATGGAGACATTTCTCCACCATTATCCAGGGGATTTCTTTTTCCTCTTTCCTTCTTGAATCCCCTGCTTTCTGGGTCTCATACCTTTCCCTTTCTTGGATTATTCAGTTCTTTTAATGGAGGGCACTTCTTGTTGCCTCTCAAGAAAGGGTACTTGGGAAGTATTTGTTCTTCAGATTTCATACTTTGAAATTTCTACCTTCATCTTGATTAGTAGTCTGTCTGAGTATAGATTTATATGTTGGAAATTATTTGTACATAGAGTTTTGAAGATGTTTTTCCATTATAGTCCAGCTTCAAAAACTTCTGAGAAGTACACAGTTATTTAAAATTCTTGATCTTCGGGTTGTGGTGTATTTTTCCCCTTGGAAATGTTCAAGGTCTTCCCTTTGTTCTTGGGATTCTGAAGACTCATGATTACGGGCTTCTATTTCTCTGATTATTCTGAACACACTTGCTATCCAGAGGCTCATGTCCTTTGATTATAAAAATATTCATATTGACATTGTTTTTAGATCATTTTACCCCATTCTTCTCTCCTCTCTCTTTCTGTAATGCCTACTAGTCAGGTGTTAGACACCCTAGATTGACCAACTATTTTCTTTTCATTTCTGTCCTATTAATTCTCCCTTTTCTTATTATTGTTCTACTTCCTGGGAGAATCCCTTGACTTTATGTTCCAATTCTTTTATTATTTTTTTTAAATTTTCATGGATAATTTTTTTTTTTAACCAGAGTACTTTCTTATTTTTTGACTGTTCCTTTTCACAGCTTCTTGTTCTTGTTTCATGGATGCAAAACTCTCTCTTACCTCTTTTAAGATATTAACTATAATGGTTTTGAAATTACCTTCTTCATCCTGTGTTTCCTCTGCTTCCTTTGAGTTCATTTAAACTTTTGAATATTTTATTCATTTCCATCTGTATCTTTCATATGAGAGCCTGTCATTAAAAGTCTAGTGATGCTTGGCCGACCAATCATATTTAGGAGTGAGGCAATAAAAAAGTTGGTTGGTAGCTGTGTACGTATGTGTGTGTGTATGTGTGTGTGTGTGCACGCACACAGAAATCAGGGCATCTTTTGAGTTGAACCCTGAGTGTCAGCTCAGAAAAAAATATGTTGTGGAGCTGGGGAGGGGAAGAAGACCTATGTCTCACTGTTCATTTTGTTTTTTTTGTTTGTTTGTTTATTTTTGTTTTTGTGTTACACAGGCCTCTCACTGCTGTGACCTCTCCCGTTGCGGAGCACAGGCTCCAGACGCGCAGGCTCAGTGGCCATGGCTCACGGGCCCAGCCGTTCCAGGGCATGTGGGATCTTCCCGGACCAGGACACGAACCCGTGTCCCCTGCATCGGCAGGCAGACTCTCAACCACTGCGCCACCAGGGAAGCCCTCACTGTTCATGTTGTAGACTCCTACTTAATCTCCGCAACGTGAGTAAGATATTTTACTCCCATTTTCCTCTGTGCCTGGTGCTCTTAAGTCTGAGACCCTCTGGTTTAGTGTTCTTTCCTTTTTTTCTTCTTTTTTTTACCTTAAATTACATTTATTTAATTAAGTCTTTAAATGCAAATACTAGTGTTGTTTCTTTCATGGGTATAGGGTACTCACAAACATTGGATGGGGGACTGATTGCTCTCTTATATGGACTTTCAACAAACCATCACTTTGTCTTTAGTCGTTTACCCATCCCTGCCTTTTTCTGTTCTTAACATGTATTAGCTTGCTCCCACCTACGTGTTGAATCTAAAGTTTTCTAAGGATTAGCATTTGGGGACCCTATTCTCAGCAATTCCTGCATCCCCACCCCTGCCTTAATCACCAACCCCTCTATCTCCATTTATCTAAACTTCAAAACCTTTGAGAAGTTACAGAATTTCTAAAGCAATTGTTGAAACCAGAGCTTCTGACCTATTTCTGTAAAATAGCTGGTCTTTAGGCATTAGACTGAGACCTCCCTGAGTTAAGACTTAAAGATTATTTTACCATGTCAAGTAACAGGAGAATAATTTTGTGTGGGAACCAGAAGTGTATTGAGTTGAGTGTCTGTAACCTTCTACTGGGGGAAGTGTAATTCCCAGACATTGAGTGTCACAGAGGAGGAAATGAATAGAAAGAGAATCCCCCCCTGGTGCTTTAGGGAAGGATTCTTCATCTGATTCTATGCAGGGAACAGCAGGGGTGTAGGTGAGACAACACCCTCTTGTTTCAAGGAAGCAGCTGATACGGACTCCCAAGCACTTAATAGCCCAGCTGGATACTTTTGGGGAGTCATTACAGCATTTGTCCCTAATGGGGAGCCCCCTCAGCAAAGATGAGCCAGCCTCAGCTGGTAACTTAATCCTCAGGACAACTTCACTGATGACACAGAAGACCTGAGAATGGGAGGCTTGACCACGAACACAGTTTAATTGCTCATAATAAGAACCACTCTTGGCTGGTGAGCCGACATCCCAGGAGGCAGGACTCCTCTTGTCAACAATTAATCACTCAAGGGGGAAAAATAATCAAAACTCCCATCATGTCAAAGCAGGATGGATACACAAATTCTTTCAAGAAGTTACCTGGGGTCTAGAATCTGCCTTGAAGCAATCATGGTTTTATTTTTCCAAGTACCTTCCTTTAAGTGCAGAGGTGATCAAATTACTGATTGCAAAGGACAGGTCCAAATCACCTTTGAACCTTTGCAGCATGAACTTCCTATCGCGTGCATGAGGGTAATTTTGCCAGGAGCTACAGCAGATTGAACCTGCCAAAGGGTTCTCCAGCTCTGAAACAAGAACTGACAATGCTTTAGTGGATAACAGGGTCTTTCTAAAAGAGAAGGTCATGGGCTTAGTCTTTGCTTAAGCAAGGTGGATGTGCATTATTCAGCTGTTTACAAAACTGCTGCTTTCTGGAAAAAATCAACAGCCATATCACGTGTCCTGTACAGTAACTGATTAAATAGCTGTCAAAAACCAGACTGGATCCTTCTGGTTCTGATTTTATCTGAGGCATAACTGAAAAGCACATATGTTGCCAGGTTTAGTATAGCAGCCCTGAAGCTCTGGGCAGTGTCCCTGCCTTTGAAGAGGACTGGTCCTTCCTGTCCCCCCCGCCTTGTAGGAGACGTGGCAAAACAAAGTGACTTTTTAAAAAGCTCTTTATTTATTTACCGAGTGTTATTTCTGCACACTGCATTTCAAAGAAGGGTTAATAAATATTGTATAATTCCTTTAAACACAGAAATTTTTTAAACAGAAAAGAAGATTTAAAAAGTGTATCTTATAGTAATTTTCCTGGTGAGTAAATGTACGTGAAATTACTGTGAAGGGTGATGTCAGAATGCGCTTTATGGGTTTAAAGACAAGTGTTAAAATATGTTTTATCATGGAGTAGTCATATCTTTCATGTAAGAGATTGTTGCTATTTTTTCTTAGACTAAGGTCATTTGGAGGGGAATTTAAATTGAGTTGGTAGAAATTTACTTGTCCCTAAAACTGTGTTTTAAAAAGGGTCCTGTAAACTTTCTAAAGTGGAGTGGCTTTTCATTGTTGATTGATTTAAGTGCCGTTAATGATTCCTTCTGGAAAAAAAATATTTTTTTTTAAGAAATAAAATGTCCCACACTGTTAATATACACTTTATTCTCTTCACTGAAGGTTCAGAAAGAAATAGGAAGGTGAGACATCTACATGAGTGTGTACATTCAGAATGAACAGACAAGCCTATTTTAGGCCTATCAATCTTGACAGCTCCTTTTTAATCCTTTGGATTTGCACAGATTTGCAAACAGAGGAATCAGAAGTGAAGAACTCACAATTTAGAAGTCACATCAGGGCTACAATTGCTTGAGAGGTGCTATGATTTGTAATTCGTTCATTACACTCTGAATCCAGAAATCTATGGTTGTATTCAAAACGGAAACCATCGATAATGTACAAATCCATATGAATGACATGCTTATGTGTAAATGTCAAATCTGAGGAACCACAGATATGCTCTACACAGAAATGCCTCGACTTGTCTGCAAGTGGGGTGTCTACCCACTGCCCCCTTGGCACTGGGAAAATGAAGGCTGATAGATAAATGAAACCATTAGCATCCTCCTTCACACGTTCTACGGGGGGATACGATGGGTTTTTAAACACGCTGTAACAGAGCCTTTTAAACTTGAACTTCTCCCAGTCCTCTTATTCCCAAGTCAAAATTGGTCATGTACTTTATACTAGTTGAATATTATAGTTTGACCTCAATGCAGATGGAGGACATAAGAATCCAAAATGTATTTCTTCTAGGAACTGAATGAACCTCAGGATTCTACAGTCGTGTATAACGTGAAAGTAGAAAGCACTTAGCCAGGTGAGCTCTATGTTTTATCTTCTAGATGGAGCAGGACACTGCATGGCTGGCTGTCGTCCAGAAGCACTTTCATTAAATCACGGGCTCTCTTTGAGCTCTTGGTGCTCGGGGTATGGCGCCACTATAAGTCATCCGTCTTCTGGGCTAGTAAACCACCGTATGATCAATTCCTCTGCAAAGGATGATCATAAAATTTTTCAGAGGTAACTGCGGAATTCTCATTTCATGAAACATCATGAAGTGACGCATTATGATCAACGTCTAGTCAAAGACAGGGATTAAAATATACAGCCAAGGCATGCCATGGTGGAGGATGTGCTTCTGAAATGTTGATGCTAAGCAGACACAAAGCAGGTCCAGCTGGGTTGCTAATGGGCCTGGCCATGTTCATCATGTGGCTTCTGGGAAATGACTTTGGGCTTCATCTGACACATCTTCCCCCTCACTACTCCCACCCCACTCCACCCAGCTGGCCCTTGTCCTGTGAAAACTTCACATTAGCACTAACTTATATCTCTGCTGGGATTCTCTGCAATCGGGTTTGAACCCACCAGGCAGGAAGAGTGAGCCACCCACACAGGAGCAGAACAGAAAGGATGCTGGATGCTTCAGAGACAGCGGTCCAACAGGGTGCTCTGCGCTGGCCCCAAGTTCGGGGCCAAGTAGTGGCATTTCTTCCTCTATGACCTTCGAACATAGAAGAGGTGTAGGAGTGGACACTCCATAAGCCCCTTCAAGTTCTACAGTGTTGATGTCTCACTGCTACTCAGCTTCGTCATAGAGAACCCTGGAGAGTGAGGATACTTTATTACATACGTGGCCCCATAGCAGTGGCACGCATATCACTCTGTTGGGTGCCAGTTTTTCTTCATGCTTTATGAATAATCCTATAATGTGTGGAAAGAAAGAAACAATGGGGCGCAGCAAAGCACTCTGACTTTGGAGGGAATTCAGGGGGAAGGGAGTCTTGCTTTAAAGGCCGGAACTGAAAAATATACAGGGAGCTGACGCACGTTGCAGGGTTCAGAATTCCGAGCTCCTGTGGTGTGAACGGCTCTCTCTGCTCCCACTTTCCAAACTCAGCCAATGGAAGTGATCATTTCTTGATGGGATCATTTCTGGCAGCCAGGAGGCTCCCAAGTCACCTCTCACTGTCAGCTAACACTCATTTTCTCTTTTTCTTTTCCTATTCTTTCTTCTTCCCTCCGAGTGGTGCGCACACGTAGCTGTCCTTGTGATGGGGGCCCTCTTGTGCGACATATTCTTTTTAGCATACAATCCAAGAGCTTCACCTACTGTTTCCTCCACAGGTGATTCGCATCTTCAGCATGATATATTATGTGGGTGAGCAGGCTGACGCTGCTACCTGACACCTTTCAGGGACGTTGACTTCCTTTTGTGAACTTGTACAGACACTTGTCTAAATTACTATTTATGGAAGATTTGTGGCCTATTGTTTTAGAAAAACACTCAAAGCATTTTCTACACATATTAGTATTTCAAAGTTGACGAGTCAGTAATTTGAATTCCATTCTTGAGGTAAGCTTTTTTAAAAAGGTAAAGAAAACCTACACGTAAGCATTATCTACCAGTGTTAAGTATTTTCTGTGTCTTTAAGTTGTATTCTGGTAGCATCAGCATGCTGATAAAATTATGATAAGTGGTATTTTAAGAAGCTAGGTAATATACCTTTTAGTGAAAAAATAAAGTGTGAATGCTGTTTTTAAAAGTAATTGCAGGTAAAACTAAAAATGTATGCACAAACACATCCCTTTATAAACACACATATGTGTATATAAACGCAGACATATGCATAGACACACATTTGCATATACATAAATGTATGCGTGCACATATAGTTTTTAAAAAATTATGCGTATTGCTTGGCATTTTAGTTCCTTAATTTCATAGCGTCTCAGTTATCTATCTCCTTTGTACGCCTGCATTGGTTTCTTAATATCCTCCTATGGGTTTATTACATTTTATTTGCTACTATTGAAACCCTGACTCATTTTCTCTTGGGGCTGGGTCGGAGTGTAAATGAAAAATATTAAATATCAACAGGAAAAATGACTCCTCCTCAGATTTCAATATGTGCTTTTATTTACTTTTTTAAATTTTTATTTTGTTTAATCTCTAATTCCCTTTAACTTTCATGTTTTCACTCATCCCACCAAGAAGTAGATTTCATATAAAAATAAAATTCCTGTTTATAACTAATTGAGCTGCGTCTTTTCCACGCTCTCAGTTGTACTCTGTAGCAGGAATGCTTTTGCATCTGAATAAATGTCGGCAAACAGACATCTTGCGTTGAAATGAAATAAAGGCTCCTAAGTGCATACAAAACTCAGTATTGTTTTTAAGTCTCTAATCATTAAAAAATGTTTTTCACTCTATGATTCCAATTTTCAGCACATTTTAGTTTGGTTTATGGGTTTGTAGACCATCTGCATATTCACTTAGTGAATGAATTTATTATTGTAACAGTCAATTATTTTCCATTGAACTTTGATAAGGATCAATTATTACAACTGAAATGTATCTCATAGATCGTATTTTTATAATATATGAATTTATTTTGATATACTTTAAGAAATGGGCGGATCCCGCAGCGCCCGCGCCCGCAGTCCCGGCTCCCGCCCGAGTCCCGGACACGCCCCGGCCTCGGCCTCCGGGCCCGAAGCCGGCTCGCGGCCGCCGCGGTTCTCTCACGACCTGGGGTCGGGCCCTCAACGCGGCTCGGTGCACCGCCGGCTGGGGCGCCTCGTCCACGGCGAGGACTCGGCCTCGGCCTCGGCCTCGGAGGGCGAGGAGGAAGCCGCGGGCGCTCGGGCTGCCCCCAGGCGGGGCGCGGGCCACGAGGAGGGCCGGGCCGCCCGCTGCGCCGCCGCTACGTGCGAGTCCGGTGGTACCCGAGGGCGACCAGGACCAGCTGCTGACCAGACGAGATGTTCTAAAATTGATTGTGGCAATGATTGCAAAACTCTGCATTTTTAGTAAACAATTGAGCTGTTTACTTTAAATGAGTGAATTACATGTGAATAATATCTCAGTAAAGCTGCTACTTTTCAAAAAAGGACATGAAGGGGCTTCCCTGGTGGTGCAGTGGTTGCGAGTCCGTTTGCCAATGCAGGGAACACGGGTTCGTGCCCCGGTCCGGGAGGATCCCACATGCCGCGGAGCGTTTGGGCCCGTGAGCCGTGGCCACTGAGCCTGTGCTCCGCGACGGGAGAGGCCACAACAGTGAGAGGCCCGCGTACCGCAAAAGAAAAAAAAGGACATGAAGGCCTAAATGCCTCCGGGAATTTTTATTTGAAGATAAAAACAACAGGAAACTCGGTAATGATTTATCCGCAAAAGTCATGTTTAGACTTCCTCTTGTCTTATTAAGAAGGAGCCTTTAAATATTTTGCTCTAAATCTCATATCTACCAAGTGACGGGGGTGGGTGAGGGGACTCAAAACCCAGAGCTCCCCAGTAGAACAGGGATCAGGTATGCTCTGCTTTTCCTTGTATTCCCAGCACTTAGTATAGGCCCTGGCACGTGGTTAGAGGCCTGGTAAGTACCGAGTGAATGAACGAATGAAGGGATGAACAAATGCATGAATGAAGAACAAATGAATTAATGAACAAATTAATGAATGAAGAACAAATGGATGAATGAACAAATGAATGAATGAACGAATGGATGAATGAATGAACAAATGGATGAATGAATGCATGAGGCAGAGGTAGACCTCTTAGAAAAATTGAAAACCAAGACATCTAGGTTTTAAGAATGGACCAAGACTCAGTGGCACAAAACGGTAGTTTGAGTGTAGACAGAAGTGGGTCTCTTGGCATCACTCTCCCTGTAGATTCCAAACATTCAGCCCCGTTCTCATCAATTTAGTGGTTTCTGGTGCTTGATTCCAAGCAAGGTAACACAATTCATGTCACGGCCTTGATGTGTCCTTTCTGAGAGCGCTAGCAATCAGTTTGTCTCCTGATTAACTTTATCCACCATGAATAATTATTAATGTTATTATTAAACTTAAAATGTGACTAACAAACAGCCCTCTTAAAGGCCTCTTACATTATATATAAAGATACTCAAGGTGCTGTTGACATTAGGTGGACAAGGCTGGGAGCTCTCCCTAGAATTTCTTTCAGGATCGGGTTTAAAGGGGGTTTCTAAGACCTTGCTCCTGCAAGGTTAGTTAGTGATAAACCCTGAAATTCTGCTCACTACGTGCAGAGCACCATGCCAAGCAGTTTACATGTGATTCCTCACTGAATCTGTATAGGAACCCAACAGGAGGTAAGGGATACTGTCATGGCCATTTTGTGGGTGAAGGAACAAGCCGAGTGGTGTGAGATAACTTGCTCCAGGGCACCCAGAGAATCAGTGGCTGCGCTGGCTGGTCAGGCACAGTCCAGGACTCACCTTCTCAAAAGCAATCTTACTTGTTGGACTTGAGGGGGAATTCTATTCCCTGACACTATGAAAATCCATTAAAAAATCCGGGCATGATCTTAAGACGGCTCAGCAAGGCCATGTGCATGACCTTTCTTTAATCACAGTTCACAGTGTGGGTCACTGAAGAAGAGTCTGGACCACACTGACGTTCCCGTCATAGAGACCACCACGTTTTCCCAGGAGATTCACACACAAGACTCTCACTTTTGGCCCAACAGGGTAAGCAATCGTTTTCATCTTTACTACTCTTCACAAAGTGGTTAAGTTAAATATTTAATACAATTCTTCTTCTAGATTTCTATAGTTTTATAATCTACTCTTATGGGAAACCATGAAACCTTAGACAAAATAGGTCATGGCTTAAAAGGGAAGAAATGTGAAAATCAAGTATATTAATAAGATTTCTTAATTTAGAGAAGCACAAATAGTGGTGATGGGACAATTAGTGAAATGCTCAGGAAACGAATTTCAGTATCAGGGAAGGTAGATGAACTCTTTTCAGATTGTGAGGACATGAGGGAAATAGCAAGAGTCCAGGAGACTCCAAGCTTGAGTTGACATTGGAGACAATCTCACCCAATATGTTCATTTCACTGACGAAGATCCAAGTGGCATCATTTCCCACTTGCACACCTGGTTGTCTCTTTAACTCGGAGCTCTTCTGCTGAGAGACGATTCTAATTTTTACCAAGTAGCAATGGAATAAAATTGGCAAAACAGGAAAGAATTTCTTGGATTCAGTGTCAGTTAGCTCCTGGCCTGTGTTCAGTTTGGCTTTCCCTTAAAGCCAAAGGACGCTGGGATAGTTATTGGTTTATGATGTGACTCAGGTGTCAGGCTAGATTTTTGTACTATTTTTGGAGGCGATTTTTTTCCAGAAGCAACCTTGCATCCTTTATCCTGACGATCCAGCGATTTGTTGAAGGCAGATATACAAAGAGAAGCCCAAGCAAGCAGATCTGAAGAGGCACAAAGGGAATAAAACATTTTTAGCTCAAATGTTACCGATAACTTCAATAGATAACGTTTATACTGCAAGCACTTTTATTTGCAAGGGAGTCACAAAGTAGTTTATACATTTTTTTTTCCCAGAAAAAATAACTTCAGGAAAAAAGTTGGTCTAATATATTCCGTGAGTTGAAGTCAGTATTTAGAAACTTTTAATTTTCTGTACTTGATAACAATTGCCTCACCTACTTTTTATTTAGAGTGATTCTTGGATTCAGAAAACAGTGTTTGTTTTGGGTTTTTTTGTATATTATAGTGATCATCACTGTAAAATACAACACTAGGTATATAGAAATTCAAAAGCTAGATTTCCGCTCTTCTCATTAGACTTTTTTTTTTTCACTGCTGAAAATAAACATGTTCTCATTTGATGCCACATTTAATTGGATGCATTTTTGGCTTCATTTTCAATTCCTTGTCAGAACCATGAGTTATTTAAAACAGACGAGCTGGGCAATGACCAAATAAATCCATTCCAATGCAAGGAGATCTATTCTGCTGTGCGTTTTGGAAATCCAGCTTTTAGCTCATGTGTTACCACATGCTACATAGCTGGTAGCAAGCTGCAAGATGCATTGTACTCTTGGGCATTTTTGGAAGGGAAAGAAGTCGAGGATGTTACTTGCCAGAAAAATGTTTTTACATGAGGCAGAATACATTTGTGAGGTTCCATGGAAACATCTTTCTCTCTAGCAGCCTCCCCAAAAGCACTGTGCAAGAACGGTGACGTGACCTTCTTTCTGCCTCCCCAAGTGTCTTGAATGAGAGCCAGGGCCATGGGTTCCATGTCAGAGCTCTGGGTGGACTGACTGCCTTAGTGAAGGATGGAAGTTATAGGAACTCACACACAAGGGCTTCCAGACTCCATTTCTCCCATGTCAAGCTTCCTCAAACCTGAACACAGAAAACGAATTCCAGGGAAGAGAAGGAAGCTCTATTTTCAGGCTCGTTAAATGCCTGGCCTCTTTATAAGACCCACTGGTCCTTCAGGAGAGCTTCTTGGCGGGCTGGGGACTTTTTTGTGCATACGGCAGCCTCCTGTCCAGTGGACAGTGAGTTGGTTCAAGAAGGGTTCCTGGTTGTCTACATGAGCAGTGTTCTGTCACTGACAACTTGGGCCCTCTTTCAAGAAATTAAAAGATTTCAACAAATGCAGGAGAAAGGAGAAGAAATCCAAAGTTAACGCTCTTGAATTTTAGCAGCGTTGATGTATAAGAACAAGGGGAACTGTGAAGTCATTGAGTCCATAGATGCTGGAATCAGAAAGGGCTTCAGAAAGTATCTAGAGCTTCTACCCCATTTCATGGATGAGAAAATTGAGTCCCTGCAAGGGAAGAACTTCAAGGTTACATGGCAAGTTTGCCCTTTTGATCATATATTTTGTTCAACACGGAATATAAAGACTGGACCTTGCTACTAGATGTAGCAAGGGATTCTGGAGGTATAAGGGTAGAGGTTGCAAACTCCGAGGCCTAATGGAATCTGGCACATAAAGTAAAGGAATGGGGCTTCTCTGGTGGCGCAGTGGTTGAGAGTCCACCTGCCGATGCAGGGGACACGGGTTCGTGCCCCGGTCCAGGAGGATCCCACATGCTGTGGAGCGGCTGGGCCCGTGAGCCATGGCCGCTGAGCCTGCGCGTCCGGAGCCTGTGCTCCGCAACGGGAGAGGCCACAGCAGTGAGAGGCCCGCGTACCGCAAAAAAATAAATAAATAAATAAAATTAAAAATAAGCTAAAGGAATGAACTGGACCAATATAAGGTGAGTGTTCATCTCAATGCTGGGGAGGTGACAGGGAGTGCTGTGGTTGGCGCCTTATCCAAAGAGGACAGCGCCCACCCAGCTCCAGCCATCGTTCTCTTGTAGGAAAGCAGAACCAGGGTATCGGTTCTTTCACCTTTCCAAGAGGCCAGAAAACGATCTTTTTGTGTGAAATTCTCAATTTTAAAATATCAATAATTAATTTGATTTTGGACTTGGGTGAAGTCAAACAAAACACGTCAGCGGGCTAAGTTTAGCTGGTGACCTATAGTCCGAGACTTCTGGTTTAAGGGTGAATTGAACTTGCTTTCCAGAAGCCCTGTCTCCTCCAGGCCCGCCAGCCTGTGGACTGAGGACTGTAGCGCAGCCACTGATTCAGGCATACAGATCTTTGCCTTCTTGGTTCACCAGCTGCTGTGTGTCAAGGTTCGAGAGGTGAAGCACAGCCTATTGGCACAGAGAACTTTGCTCTGCTATTCTTTCTTCAAGCTGAGACAGTCCAAGCTCTGCCACAGGCCTCTAAGGAAATGTCCCTAACCTTTGGCATTGCTCGGCCCAGAAAGGTTTCCATTCATTCATGCTGCTAATGGGGGCTGGCCTCGATCCCCCAATTATTTTCCTACCCTCCAGACAAAAAGAAACAAAATAAATGCTAAATTATTTACATCCAGTTGTTATCAATGCATGAGACTCAATTTTTTTCGTTCTTGCTTCTTCTATTTTTTCTGTCCCCTACACGCGTTTTTCCTTGTGAGCCGTTTCATTTTCTAGCAGTTCCACCCTGCGTGACTTGAAATGATGTTAATGGCCCTTGCCAATGGGAAGTTTTCTCTATTTCTAACCTAAGTGCTCTCCATAATGGGTTAAGTCTTTGTTCATTTTTCCGTAAGAGTTGAGAATGTGTTGAGAGCCCCGAGCTTTAATTCCACACGTGCCACCAACTAACTGCATGCCTTTAGGAAATTCCCTAGCTTCCCTGGGATCTGCTTTCTTTGTATAAAATATGGGTAGGAATATATTGGACTGTGAGCCGATATTAGAATGTAGGCTGGCTAGTACAGCTGTGAAGGCGAGGAATTTGCTTTGCCCAGTACTGTACACTCAGCTGGATTAGCGCATGGAACATATACTTACTCATGAATAAACTGGAAAAGCAATTCAATAGGTGCATATGCTGATATTCGAGAAGCACAATTTTATATATGAAGAGCAGAATATTATATCAAATATTTTATTAATGTAACTTTTAAAGTAAATTACAGACTGCTTTATTTTCCAGTTCATTTCATCATCTTTATGACTTTCTTATGGAGCTTGCTACAGACTCTCTGTATTTCTTTTATATATCTATTTTTTACCAAAATAATTTTCATCATCTTTAAATGAAACTTCAAATGGATAAAAATTCCACTTATATTCACACAATTCACAAAAAATTATTTTA
Source organism: Delphinapterus leucas (assembly GCF_059928025.1). Taxonomy (NCBI): domain Eukaryota; kingdom Metazoa; phylum Chordata; class Mammalia; order Artiodactyla; family Monodontidae; genus Delphinapterus; species Delphinapterus leucas. Next base: position 82,513,085 of record NC_143144.1, on the reverse strand, counting down.
TTTTTCTATTTACTAATAATATTTATCTATGTTTCAAACTTAGTGTAGCTATGTAATCATGATAAAGATTTTATGTTTTGATTTATTGAGTCATTATTTAGCAATCAAAATATGCTTTATGCTTATTCTTCACTTTTATAAATTTTAGTGTCAGTAAACTACCTCATAAGTTATTTCCTTAAGGTTAATATACCATAATTCCTGAAACACTCTCCCACTGGTGGGTACTTAGGTAGGTATTTCCCACGTTTTAACCTCTTATGTCTGACTATAAACTCAGAGGGTGAACCCAAGTCTTATTCACCATTTGTAATCGTCAGGGTTCAGTGCAAGAGACCAAAAGCACTCTAGATATCTCAAGCAGAAAGAGACTTAGTACAGGGAAGTAGTGGTTATACAACTGTGTTGTAAAGGCTAAAAGCTAGCAAATGAGGAATTAGAGATTGTCACAGGAACTACTGTTTTCAAGAAGAGAACACCTCAAGAAGCCAAGAAGGCTGCCACTGCTCCACCTCTTAAGATCCACATCTCCACAACCTGGCCTAAGTACAGGAATGGCCACAAAGCAGAATCAACTACGGCTTCCACTCACCTTCTTCTTCCCATGACTCGTGAGTGCATTTAAGTACTGGGCCCTAATTTGCATCCAAGTTCCCAGCTGCCAGAGAGTCTGCAAAATGCTAGTTCTTACCTTTCCAGCCTCTGCAGTAAAGCAAAGCACACTGGAAAGAAAAGGGCGTGGAAGTTGAAAGCCCACTTACTGCACCCATCACCCATCCCATTCCCAATACCAAGAATGATGCTGGGCACATAGAGGTGCTGTTATTTTGTCTTGAGTGACTATATTAGTTGCGAGTTCTCCTCTTTGAAGGTGTTTGCGGCCCATCTGGGAGACAGGTATGATTCAACCTACAATACAAAGCTAGTTAAATAATTTCTCAAGGATGTACAGAGGAAGTAGCAATTCTTCAATTAGAAAGACAGAGAAGGACTTTCTATAGGATTATTATTAATTATATATAATACTAAAAAAATACTTAGAGGTGAGCTCAGGCAATTTTAAAATTTGTCTGGGCTGCCTCCCCCTCCTTTATATGACATTAAAGCAGAGTGGCATCAGGAGACATTTGCTGATGAATTTTTCTTCTCTCTGTTGCCCCAACTCATGTCTTTGGAATACCACCATATATACCAATTCCTTCTGATAGGATCTGGTCCCACCAATGTGAACAACTTAGGTGACTTGGGATCATCAAAGCATTGTGTAGAATTCGCCCCTGATGTCAAACATTGGACTCTTAAAGAGTGAGATAAGACCACTACATAATCTCAGGTCAGAAAACGTTCTTTCTCTCTCTTTGTGATATGGAGACTGCAAGGTGCAGAAAAGGAAAGTACCGGATTGGGAGGAAGCTGAGAGAACTGTTTTTAACACTCCAGCTCATGGAATCTTTGTGAACGCTTATCTCTCTAACACTGGCCTTGGGTGGGACATTGCTGGATTCTCACTCGTGCAGAGTAGATACCACATAAGTCATCAATTTGAACGTTCTTCCAATGAGATGATGCGGTATGTTACGCCCATTAGTCATCAACAGAGGAAGGGATATTTGTTAGGGACTTGACATACCCAGTGGGACTTAGCAGCTGGAACCCATGAGAAAACATCTAGTGGCAAGTAATTCAGTGTACTTGTGGAGGTGCTTGATTCAATAGGGTTTTTTGTTTTGTTTTTAATTTGTGGTGGAAAACACATTACATAAAATTTACCATTTTAACAATTTTTAAGTACGTGCTACAGTAGTGTTAACTATATTCACATTGATGTGTAACTAATCTCTAGAACTTTTTCATCTTTGCCAAACAAACTCTATATTCACTGAACAACTCTTTACTTCTTCCTGGACCCAGCCCCTGGTAGCCACATTCTACTTCGTTTCTGTGAGTTTAACTACACTAGTGACCTCCTCTAAGTGGAATCATTCAGTATCTGTCTTTTTGTGACTGGCTTACCCCATTTAGCGTGTCTTCAGTGTTCATCCGTGTTGTAGTGTATGACAGGATTTCCTTATGTTTTAAGGATGAATAATATGCCATTGTATGTATATGCCACATTTTCTTAATCCGCTCACTTACCAGTGGTCAGCTAGGTTGCTTCCACTTCTTGGCTATTGTGAATAATGCTGCAATGAACATAGGTGCAAATGTCCCTTCAAAACCCTGTTTTTAATTCATTTGCATATATACCAAGAAGTGATATTACTGATCACAGGGTAATTCTATGTTTAAGTTTTTGAGGAACTCCCATGCTGTTTTCCATAGCAGCTGTACCATTTTATGTTCCCACCATCAGTACACAAGGGTTCCAATTTCTCCATATCCTTAACAGCACCTGTTCTTTTTCTTTTTTTTTTTTATAATAACTATTCGAACTGGTGAGAGGTGTTATCTCATAGTAGTTTTGATTTGCACTTACCAGATCATTGGTAACGTCAAGCATCTTTTCATATATCTGTTGGCCGTTTGTATGTCTTCCTTGAAGAACTGTCTATATAAGTCCTTTGCCCGTTTTAAAGTCAGGTTACTTTTGTTATTGTTGAGTTGTAGGAGTTCTTTATAGAGAAAAGAACCCAACATTCTTTTGCATGTGGATATCCAGTTTTTTTCAACATCACACGTGGAAGATACTATCCTTTCCCCATTGCATAGTCTTGTTCAATAGAATTTTAAAATAAAGATTGTTTGAGAAGGTGTTATGAGTTAAATTGTTCCCCACAAAAATTCATACGTTGAAGTCCTAACTCCATGTGTCTCAGAATATGACCTTATTTGAAAATAAGGTCACTATAGTTGTAATTAGTTAACATAAGGTCATACTGGAGTAGGGTGCATCCCTAACTCAACATGACTAATGTCTTTATAAAAAAAGGGAAATTTGGACACAAGCTCATATACAGAGAGAATACCAAGTGAGCATGAAGATGAACCTCTACAAGCTGAGGAGATGGGACGGGTCCTCTTTCACAGCCTCAGGAGGAACCAGCCCTTTGGACTTTGATCTTGAGCCTCTGAACTCCAGAACTTTAAGACCATAAATTTCTATTGTTTAAGCTCCCCAGTTGTGATCTTTGTTACAGCAGCCCGAACAAACTAACACAGGAGGGATATTGTAGGAAGAGTGGTTGAAAAAGGCAATTAGGGACCATATCAAGGAATTTGGATATTTTACATAGCAATTACATGAAAGGGGAAGTGACAGTGACAGTTTTGGGGTAGAAAAGGGAAGCACATACCTTGTGCTTCGGGAAAACAGCACATGGAGACCTGACTGCCATAGTTGGGATGGGAGGCCAGGAGCTCCGAGAGCTCTGCTGTGGTCCAGGCAGGAGGAGAAGAGCCTGGCAGAGGCAAGGCTGTGGGACAGGAGGCCTTGTTGCTGATGGACTTTGAAGGTACTGCAGGGGAGTTTGTAAACCAGGCGCTGAGATTGCAGCCTGTTCAGAGCAAGGAGGAGTGGTTTCAGGGATTCATTTTGGAAATACTGGTCTTGTGAAAAAAATCCATATGGATTTTTTTTCCATATGGAGTAGTCAGTTATAAGTTTGGAACTGGCCATGAAGGCAAAGCTGGAGATGTCTGTTACGGAGCTGGCACCTTTGGGGTGAAGCTGAAGCTGCCACTGTGGACAAAAGCACCAAGTGGGGGACTCTGAAAAGAGGGAAGAGAGCACAGTGTCTGCCTTTGAATGAGTCCCTTAGGTGAAATTCTTGAAACGCCCATGCATATTTTTATGCCTCTTAATATGTGCAGCTAAATTGCTCTTGAAAAGGACTGTACCAATGCCACAAACTAGCATTGCACGAGTAGATCATTTCCTATTACATTTTACAATCTATTTGTGGCCTGTGCTTTGAGCCATCCTTGACTTCCTGCGGTAAATCTTGCTTCATCAAGATGAGTTACTCTCTGAATGCATGACTCGATTTCCTTTGTTAGAGTTATACTGTGATTCATTTCCTCTGTCATTATTTTTTCCGTGATCACCATGACTATCACCATCACCATCAACACCACTATCATGTTAGCAGAAAAGCTGGGGCTCACCCAGTGTCCTATAGTAGGTTGCCAGGGAAGTCCTAAATCCATGGATGCAGTGGACCTTCATGCACCTGTTCCCTCCTTTTTCAGTTTCTGCTTTATTCAGACATTAGGTGTGGCAAGGAGTGTAGAGCAGGACCAGCCACGCACAAAACTGGAGTGAGGTCAGTTGGGAGCTGAGAAGAGAGAAAGTGGAAGCTGAGGCAGCAAACGAAAAGGAGGCTGGATGGGAAGGAGTAGGTTCTACCAATGATCCGGGAGCACCATTTGCCTGATACCACCGTTCTGTTCAACTAGGGAGCCCCTCGCAGACACACTGAAGCATGAAAGGATAGACCCATGGTTACTTAAGTCAACTCATGTAGAGCATTCTTTGTGGTCACCAAGCTAAAGCACCATCCATAGGTCAGACATTCTGGCTTGTTTTCCTTAGATCCCAGCACACAGCTCAGGGTTCCTCTGGACTCAAGTGTGGTCAAGGGCACTTGTTTCATGTGCACTTGGGAAGCAGAGACTGAGGCTTGAAGAGAAACAGTGAGACCAGCCCCATGTGGGGACGCACTCTGAGACCCACCGGACTGCCAGACTGCTGTCCCCTGCTGCCTGACCTTTTGCGCTGTGTTCCCTTTACGACACTTACACGCCTAATTCAATGCCGGAAGGAGACGAGCGCCTCCCCCGTTGTAAATGTAGCCTAAAGGACTCACCTCTGCCGCAAGAGCGATTACGCCCGTAGTGCACAGTTAGTAGGATGGACTTTTTTCCTTACTGTGATGCTTCTATTATTTTTTTTACCAAGTGCAGTTATTATCATGTAAATGCTATGTTTTAATTCGTTTTTATACATCTGTTAATCCAATTCGCAGCATTTTTTTCCATGAGAAAGATGAGCGGAGTTTAGCTAATGAAGCGCGCATGCGCACACAGGGCGGGGAAAGATGATTGATGGCCCCAGACACGTGGCAAATAAAACATTTGACAAGCAATCTTCTGTTTTTAATAACATGAAACATTTTGAGGGAAGAGAAACCAGGAGGAAAATAAATCTATTTTTATAGAGCAGAAGAAGCAATGAAACATCATATGAGAAGGCCAAGTATGTGTTCAGTAAGATTATCATTGTAGGTGATTTCAATTATTCCAAACTAATTGAAAAATCTCTAAGGTATTCTGCACCACAGCCGCCGTAAGGAAGAGACATGCAGCAGAGAGCTTGGCAGAGAGCTTGGCCGTCTTCTGATTCTGAAACTGCCCAGAGCAAAATGCCACATTCCTCACCACGGACCAAGACGGTGCCTGCAAATTAGAATTAGCCAAAGACACCAAGGTCAAATCGGGCTGCACACTTATTACAAAGACGACAGGACACTTAATTTAAAAACAGTATTTCTCTCTGCTCCTTGGAAAGTGCCTTCCATCGTGTGGTGCTTGCTGAGTGATTGCAGACTGGATGGAAGCCTTCCAATTGCCTTCCAGGGTACCCAGGCTCTTCCTGGAGCCTCACTTCCATAAGCAGGGCCGTCTTTTGAGTAATACGTCATCGGTGTGTCCTGTACAGATTATTACACCAATATATCATTAGGCCAACAACTTGCTTTGGTGATGGATGGCATAATTGCACCCTGGGAGGTGCAGTTCACTCCGTGATGGAATGCCCCCTCATTCTGATATATACTCACAATACTGCCCTGCGGGTCCTCTGTGAGGGAGAGAGGACAGATTTCAGAGTGGGTTTTGTTTAAAGAAGCACAAATGAAGCTCTTTGCAGACAAGTGTTCCTTGTAGATCAAGCCAGAATTTGATTTGTATTCTGATCACCGGGCGATAAAATGACAAAAGCATTTGCAGCATTCAGCTAGATTCTAAAAAGCCCATATCTTGGGTAAAAGCCATATTGAAAGTTTCAAAAGGGAGTGGCCGCTTTAGGACATGTGTGTCTCAACTACCGGGGCAACAATGGATTCTTTTTGAGTTTCAATGAATGTGTTACTCTCGGTGTCCTGTATGTCAGTTTTGAAAGGAGAGCTATAGCAGCCCTATTTTCTGATAGATTGGGTCTACTCTTAGGTTAAGTGGGACAGCCCTAAAAGTCAAACTCTATCAGTTATAAGAAGGGTTTGATTTCTGCCTTGCTTAGCTACGGATTACAAGTGGACTTACTTGAGTGCAGGAAGAGGAATACCATATTCATATAGAGGCGTCTTTCACGCCCTGTCAAGTCTTCTGCTGCTTATAATCCTCGGGCTTGTCATTTAGCAAATCAACTAAAAAGATTTCCCAAGTCTCTGGATGATTCTTTTAAAAGAAGCTAATAGCACAGGGGCCAAACCTGGGGAATCTTGTAACCAACTTTGGTTTTTGCTCTAGTTTAATATGATTTCAGTGAGCAGGTGTAATGAAATATAGTAATGTATTGATCTGTACAGTTTGTATCACCATGGGAATGATTAAGAACAACAGTAACCTCATATTATGAGAGTCTTTTAAATACTAGAAAGCATAGCCACATCGCTATCCAATTTTAAGGCTCTCCACACATCAACTCATCATATAGGTTGGGCAAGTATTAAGGCCCCCCCTTTACAAAAAGGAAATTGATATGCGAGGGGTTAATGGTTTTACCGAAGGCCATCATGCCCCTTTGGGTCAGAGCCAATGTTGGACACATGCCTAGGCACTGGCAAGTCCCACCTATTTCCCTTATGCCAGGCATCTGCCATCTTTATCCCATGAATCATTTCAGAATCCCTGAAGTCCCGACCACTCCTTCAAATTGAAATACCTGGGAAAATCAGTAACAACATTGTAAACTAAAGTCGTGTGTAGAGGTATTTTGCTGGAGTCATCAGAGTTATTTCAACTGCAACTAACATTTCAAAAGTGAAGTGAACAGGAACCTCAATGGACCTGAAGGACCCCAGCGTTCCTGAAACCACAATTAGCCGGTTTAAAATCATGTCTCCAGCTGGAAAGTTAATTCTTTTTCACTTCAAAAGAGTCTTGAAACTGGACAGGCTATCACAATCCTATTCTCCGCCCCTTATGGGTAAATAATGCCCAGCTCTCCGACTTCGACACACTCTGCTTCTGTTTAATCAAGGGTGTGTTATGGGCTGACTGTTCTTTCTGTTGGTTGTCTTCTGGGGACAAGATCCTGCCTTGGGTGATTCGCCCCCTGCTGGGGGCCACTGCTCATGCTGGCTCAGCACTCAGCTTTCTGTTTGTCTGGGAACTTCTACCCACTGGAGGTGAGAATTTTCCCCCCAAGCATGACTGTTTAATGTCACTCCAGCTACCACCTGGTTCCCTCTTTGATGGCAGAGGGCAGACTAGCCACTGTCCTGGAACACGACGCTTCCTCAACAATGACTGTGGAATCCAAATTTTGGTTCAGGTGGTCCTTTAACCAACAATCCAACTCCAGTCCTTTGAACAAAATTAATTTTATACTTTTATCAAAGCATTACACACACACGCATATACATTTATATAGTCCAGAGTTGCAGCGTATTCACGAATTTCAAGAAGAAAAGCAGCAGTCTCCCCACCTCCTCCACCCCAGTCTCATATCCCAGAGTGAGCTCTTGTGATGGTTTCTGTTCTAGTTCTTTCCAGATTTACCTTCATTACCTGCATAATACGCATATACCTTCATTTCTTGACACATCAACTTTAAATATTTTGTCCTCTATTAGGTTTTTAGTTATAAACTTTTGTTATTTTATAATGGCTACACTAGAGATCACAATATGTATCATTGGTTTATTACAACCCGCCATAATTCAATGCTTTTAACACTTTCTGGACAATCAATAACTGTGCAGCCTTTGACTTCTGCTTCCTCTTGCCCCACATTTGGGTGTTCCTTGTAATCTCTGTTCCGTCTACCTAGGCTCTAAATGCCACGAGACATTGCAGTGGATGCAGCTTTAGACAGGTGGTGTTAATGGACATTTACCTCACGTTTACCCTTTTGGAAGGTCTCACTTCCTTCCTGCAGTTCGTTGTTTCCATCAACGTCACTTTCCTTCAGCCTGGAGACATCTCTACAGCATTATTTGTAGTGAAGTTCTACTGGTGATAAAGTCTCTCAGTTTTTACTTGTCTGAAATGTCTTTATCTTGCCCTCACTTTTTTAATCCATAAAACTTCTTTTGTCTTTTTAAAAATTGAGCATTACAACACACAGTCATGTGCACAAATCTTAAGTGTATAGCAACTAAGATCCAGAAGAAACTATAGAATATTTATACTACCCAAAATTGCCCCCTCAAGCCCCCTTCCAGTTGCTACTCCTCAAAGGAAACTACTATCCTATTATCTCCCTAGACGAGTTTTGCCTGGTTTTGAACTTCATAGAGAAGGAATTTTAGAATATACACTCTTTTACGACTGGTTACGTTCTCTCAAAATTGTATCTGTGAGATTCTATCCATGTTGTTGCCTGAATCTGTAAATCATCTTTTTCGTTACTGTGTGGTATTCTGTTATGCGGATTTACCACAATTTACCTATTTTACTTTTGATGGACGTTTAGGTTGTTTGTTCCAGTTTTTAGCTGTAATGAATAGTGGGGCTATAAACATTTTTATACATGCCTTTTGTTGGACATTTGCACTGATTCTTCTAGCAATGCAATTGCCAGGTCACAGGGCTTATGTGTCTTTACCTTTAGTAGATACTTGGTGTCTCTTCTTGTAACAGCACTAATTGTTTCAGATTAGGGCCCCAACCCTAGGACTTCATATAACCTTAATTACATTCATAAAAGTGTCCAAGTGCAGTCACATTAGTGGTAGGGCTTCAACATAGGAATTTGGGAGAGAAACAGACATTCAGCCTATAACACAAATAATTCCTATGCACTTGAGAAGGAGTATTCCCTATTTTTATGTATAAAGTTAGATATATTTCCACAGGATACACCATTTTATAGCTTTATGTATTTTATCTTCTTGATCTGACTTCTACTGGGAGTACTATTTTAAAGTCTCTTATTATTAGTGTGTTTCTTTCTATATCTCCTTACATATAGTATATGCTTTATAAAAGTAATTGCTTCATATTTTTTGGTGTTCATGCATTCATCATTTTATAACTCCATTATTAATTGTGGTTTTTAACACTTGTGAGTATACTTCTTTGTCACATTTAATTTTTTTATCTTGAATTCTACTCTTTTTTCTAACATAAGGAATGCAAACCCTATTTCTTATTTCTTCCTTTGCCTAGAATTCTTTTGCCCATTCCTTCATATTAGCTTCCTAAATCACAGGACTCCAGGTGTCCTTTTAGCCGTGTTCTTTATATACCCCATTAGGTTGGGTCTTGCTTTATGAGTGAAATTAAAAATCTTTTCTTTGATAGGTGAATTTCATCTATTTGTATTTACTGATATGACTGATATGCTTGATCTCAACTTTGTCATATTATATATTCTAATTTCTGCGGTTACTATGTAATATTTGCTGTGTTTTCATCTCTATAGAATATTTTAGTTGCTCTTTTCTTCTGTTATTTAGGAGAGCCTGTATTTTTGTTTGAGTGCTTGCTTTAATGTACTTAGTTCCCTGCTTTTTTTAAATTTAGGTGTTTGCTATCTGGTTGCTCTGTTTTTAATAGTATCTTTGGATTCCCATATAGTGCCTATGAAGTTTAAAATGAGCTCATTTTATTTTCTCTTTCCGTCTTCCCTATGCCCTCACTTTTCGTTGCATGATTTTTACTTCATCAAAACATGTAATATCTGGATATTATTTTCCCACTTTTGTTTTAGTCTTACGTCTGTAGTTAAACGTTCACAATCAGTTCTTTTGCTTCTGTTTCCCCAATCTTCTCTTGATAGAATAAAATCCATTCTCTAGGTCAAATCCGTGGCTCATAACTTCTTTCCTTGAGTTTTTTTTTTTGAAAATTGTGTTTGATTTTGCTTTGCTTTGCGTATTACTTTTTAGAAACCTGGTGCTAGTTGAATTTTTTTGCCTTTGTAAATAGTTTGATCTTTTTGTTTGGAGAGACTTTGAATATTTTTCTTTACCTTTAAAATCTAATCATTTTACTTAGATATGTCTCAGAGCTCATCATTCTGGGTCAATCTCCTAGGTACCCATGGAGCTCTTTCATTATGTAGAACCAGGCCTTTTTTCTTTTCAGAAAGCTTAACTGAATTGTAGTTTTAAATATTAGTTCTGTTTCATTATCTGCCATCCATCTTTAGGGGCACCAGTTATACATATGTTAGGTCTTCTTTGCCTGTCTTTCATTTCAACCACTTTCCCTCTAAACATTTCTCCTTCTCCTTCTCTTCTTCTTTTTCAACTTCATTTTTTTCTTCTGTATTTTCTACTTTTCTTTTCCTGTAAGCCCATTGTTAAATTTTTACTCAAATATATTGTCTTTGGGACACGATGAAACACTGTTCTCATTTGGGGTATGCTAATTGTCTTTGCCTTATATTTATTTTCTAAATTCAGTCTACTCTCAGCTAATGTCTTCCTTTTATAAATTAAAACAATTTTTTTTTCTGTTTCACAATGGTTTTTCATATCCCTAAATGCTTGTTCAATCATACTTAAGTAATTTAGGATTTTTTCTTACTTCTTTCTTCTGCTTTTTGGTTATTTGAAACAGAGAGGAGGAGAATTGTTATCAGCTAAAATGTTTCGATTTTAATCTTTTGTTTCCTTCTTAGAGGATTTTATAAATGAAGACTTCTTATGTTTCTATCATCCTTGCACACAGCGGCTTGGGATGATTACAAGAGCATGCGCTCCTTATGTGTAATACAGCTTCATCAATGGATGGCTTCTTTTCAAAGAGGGTGTGCACACTTTGATTTCATTTTTATTTATTCTGTCTTGCAGAACTCTGAATTTCCCCCATTGCTTCTTTTTCTGTTCATCACCCAATCTCCAGAGTGTCTTCCTTATTATTGTTTTCCTTCAGAAACATAACTTTTCAAATTCTGTCTATGGATCCCATCCTCACCTTTACATTTATTTCTGTTAGTCAGTGCTCTTATCTACAAGGACTGTTTCTCAGTATTTTCACACTTACAATGAAATGTCTATTTCTGAAGGTAATTTATCTCAGCCCCTTTTGTCCTTTCCTTTGGAGCTTTTTCAGAACCTCTACCAGTTCTCCTAGCAAAGGTTTGTGGTAGATGTTTGAAAAGAAGTTCCGCTGGATCTTGATGTTTGTTTTTTACATTAATTAGCAATATTTAGTGTTCTCTGTCTTTTATTTTTGCAGAAAGCTTGGGATTTATATGGTTTTATTTGCTCTGCTTGTTGATTGGTAAAGTCTGTGGTAGATGTGTGGAGATATTTGTATTTAAGTGTGTAGTCTCCATTGCTTTGGCTACCAGGAAATCCCCTTGATGCAGTTTTTTTTTAAATTAATTTTTATTGGTATAGTTGCTTTACGATGTGTTAGTTTCTGCTGCACAGCAAAGTGAATCAGCTATACATATACATATATCCCCTCTTCTTTGCATTTCCTTCCCATTTAGGTCACCACAGAGCACTGAGTAGAGTTTCCTGTGCTATGGAGTAGGTTCTCATTAGTTGTCTATTTTATACATAGTAGTGTGTATATATCAATCCCAATCTCCCAATTCATCCCACACCCCCTTTCCCCCTTGGTATCCATACTTTTGTTCTCTACATCTGGGTCTCTATTTCTGCTTTGCAAATAAGTTCATCTATCCCATTTTTCTAGATTCCACATATAAGCAATATTATATAATATTTGTTTTTCTCCTTCTGACTTACTTCACTCTGTATGACAGTCTCTAAGTCAATCCATGTCTTTGCAAATAGCACAATTTCATTCTTTTTTATGGCTGAGTAATATTCCATTATATATATCTACCACATCTTCTTTATCCATTCCTCTGTTGATGGACATTTAAGTTGCTTCCATGTCCTGGCTATTGTAAGTAATGCCTCAATGAATATTGGGGTGCATGTATCTTTTTGAATTATTGTTTTCTCTGGGTATATGCCCAGTAATGGGATTGCTGGGTCATATGGTAGTTCTATTTTTAGTTTTTTAAGGAATCTCCATCTGTTCTCCATAGTGGCTGTACCAATTTACATTCCCACCAACAGTGTAGGAGGGTTCCCTTTTCTCCACACCCTCTCCAGCATTTATTGTTTGTAGATTTTTTGATGATGGCCATTCTGACCAGTGTGAGGTGATACCTCATTGTAGTTTTTTTTTTAAATAAATAAATAAACTAATCAATTAATTTATTTTTGGCTACATTGGGTGTTTGTTGCTGCGTGGGCTTCCTCTAGTTGCAGTGAGTGGGGGCTATCTTCGTTGTGGCGCGTGGACTTCTCATTGCAGTGGCTTCTCCAGTTTCAGAGCATGGGCTCTAGGCATGCGGGCTTCAGTACTTGTGGTGCTCATTAGTTGTGGTTCGTGGGCTCTAGAGTGCAGGCTCAGCAGTTGTGTCTCACGGGCCCAGTTTCTCCATGGCATGTGGGCTCTTCCAGGACCAGGGCTCGAACCCATGTTCCCTGCATTGGCAGGCAGATTCTTAACCACTCTTCCACCAGGGAAGTCCTTCATTGTAGTTTTGATTTATATTTCTCTAAGAATTAGTGACGTTGAGCATCTTTTCTTGTGTCTGTTGGCCATCTGTATGTCTTCTTTGGAGAAATGTCTATTTAGACCTTCCTAAATAATTTAATTTATTCTTTATGCACGCCATTATAGAAGGGAAAAAAGATACTTACAGAATAAGTGGAAACACTTTTCTTTAAAATTTATTTTGTGTAAAACAATTAAATACCTGATAGTAAGACACATTTGTTTGGTAAACCTTCATTAACATACAATATAAATTCAATTGTTAATACAATTGGAATATCAGTCAATATTGTGTATCCTATTGAAAAACTCATAATAACACATTTAGTTTATTTAAAATTTCTGTATTTCATGACATTTGAAATTCTGGACCATGTATGAATCCTCTGTGAAGTACTGATAGCTTAACTATGTCTCAACACAAGCTTCTTAAATATAATATTCATCATGCTATCTAGAGATGGGTAACAGCAATGGAACCAAAGATAATTAAATAGGATTAAACTGTACAATCCAGCGGAGTTATCCTTGTTGAAAATTTCTTAGTGTTACCTGTTAATAAATAATTTCTTAACAGTGATTAGAAGTTTGTTTATACATTATAATTGTATTATATAATGAGTCTTCCTGTTATGCAGATAATAAAGACAACTGGGATGTACTTTGGAGAAAATGCTAAAGTTTATTAAAATATAAATTATGGATTCAACAAATGCAAAATATAAGTTTGAACCATATTGTTTATATACTCAAGTAATCATTCTCTTATTTTCTTCTAATATCCTGTTGTTATTAGAAATTTTATACCCTATTAATCTTCCTCGACTTTTTCCCAGAGGTAACATTACTATTAAACACACACGCATTTATATACACACAGACATTCACATACAAACAGGCACCTTGTGAGTATAATTACTAACATTGATAGTGAGTAGTAGTACCACTGACATACAGAAGAGGTAACAGACATATCTTCCTAAGAACATAATGGGCTATTTTCTAGCTTTATCCTAAAATGTGTGAATCAGGAAAATTTGAACTCAGAGGAAAATATATGACTAGAAGTTGGAGTGATATTTTTTTGTGTGAGTCTTTGTTTTTGTTTTGCAGTACGCGGGCCTCTCACTGTTGTGGCCTCTCCCGCTGCGGAGCACAGGCTCCGGATGTGCAGGCTCAGCGGCCATGGCTCACGGGCCCAGCCACTCTGCGGCATGTGGGATCTTCCCAGACCAGGGCACGAACCCGTGTCCCCTGCATCGGCAGGTGGACTCTCAACCACTGCGCCACCAGGGAAGCCCGTTTGAGTCTTTGAATTTGAGGAATTCAGGTTAAAGTGATTTTGAAAAACATCTGGCAGCCCAAAGGTTTCTGAGGTGTTTCTTTCAAAACCACAGAGGAATCCTGATTAAATCCTTTGTAATTCCTTGTGAGAGACATGATCCAAATTAATTTGATGTCTCCTGAGGAAAAAGGTTAAACTTATTGACTAAAAGTCCCTATCTATGTGTAACATTTATTCTCTAAGCATGAATAATCAAGTGTTGACTACAGGAGCAGTTCACCTTATATTAAATCACACCTGTTTCTGAAATATTCAGAGTATATATAACAAAGGGGGATGGAGATGGAAAGAGAATGTTTAATTGAAAAAACATTCTGTGATGCTTTAAATTCTTTAAAGTGCATTTATGTGCACTTGAACTAAATGAACCACCTAAAACCTGTGGATTACGTAGAATAGGTATTGTCATCCCCCATTTGATACATGGGGAAACGACAGCTACAGTAAGTTGCTAAAATCACTTGGCCAGACTAAGATAACTGGGATTTGGGCAGAAGTCTTCTGTCTCCTCATTCAGTGTCCTCTCAACTATATCCTTCAGCTTAATTGCTTGCAAATTGATCCAATATTCTTTAGTTACACTGTATTGTGGAAGCCAGCACTAAAGCTTTACTCACAACCAAGGCATCTTTATTGACTCAGCTCCTGAATTGTTTCTACTTCATAGAGAGGTTTAGAGAATGGATGTAGAGAGGGAAACAGGGAGTGGAGGAATGAAAACTGTTATTGATCACTCAATTATGGATGAGATATTTGATCTTCAGCAAACTCAGAATGGCAGGTTAGTGTCCCCTTTTTCTGTTGACTTAGATACTCCATCAAAGAAGCAAAAGTCCTTGATACACTGGGCCTCTAAAACCATGCAGCCGAACCATTTTTCAGTCAGTAGAGGGACTGCAATTTCTGATGAAGGCTTCAGAGTCCGAAGTCTTTGGGTGAATTTCCTTCCAAACTGTTTTCTGGGCCAGATTTAATCTCTGCTCATAAGTCTTGATCAGATCAATATGAACCCAATGCTCACAATTTCTGACACAACCATCTAAATCATTTTTCTTCTTTTCCCACTATGGAAAATCCGTCCTTAAGACAGGGGTGAAACATATTTTTCCACATCAAAATAGTGCACACAGAAAGTCATATTATTTTTTTGTCGTATGTAATACACACATTATTTTCACCCATGGAAGAGTCCGATTTGATTCCTGTAAAGGAAGGGTCAGTAATAAGAGCTTGAGGAGTTTCAAGTCCTTACTCAGACTTCTTTAAGAAAGGTCAATGCTCAAATATCTGGTCCTGTGGTCTGAAACCCAGTGTTTGAAAGCACAGACACACACAGGCACACACACAGACACAAGTTAATGAGGATTCTCAGCATAAGATAGAATCAGTATTACCCATCGCATTTTTATACTGATTTACACTATAATTTGGGATGTAAAGTCAGTATTTCAGAGAAAGTATTCAGGGAGGTGAAGTTATATGGTGTGATTCCTTTTGCACAGTACGAGAAGCTGTGCACTGGAAGTTAAGACCCAATTTCTAGGTTCGTAGCTTACCCATAGGAATATATCTCAGACTGGTATTTGACACACGATATAACCCTTGATTTATTAGAATCTACTTTATGCATTTTGGGGGGATAGAAATTTGGTATTTGAAAATTCAGGGCCAAATATGTTAGGTCACATTCTTCCTTGCTGTGTTATAATGGCAGCTATAATGAATATTTTTAATTGGGCCTCTCCAGGGTGTTTTTAAACAATATTTTGATCTCAGTCTGTAAGTATGAAAATCCTGTTTTTCCCCTGATCTAAAAGTGAGGATAATTCAGGTGCAGAAGTGTGTCTTCTTTCTGTGCAATATGTTCATCACACGAAAGATGTATATGCTTCTTGATATGAATTAAATGTACTTTTCTGGAATAGGAGAACTTTCAGTTTATACATAGGTCATAAAATAGCTTTGCCAGCATTCTAAGTTGTTATTCAGGCTAAAACTGAATCACTGAAAGTTTGGAATTCTGGCTGAAATTCTTCTAATCAAGAAAATTCATTTTCTGGGTGTTGGACCTTGGCATTCTGATGTATGTGATAAACTGCAAATGGTTAGAAAAAAGTAAGTGGATAGAAATATACGCTTGTGTTTCAATAGGTTGGAGAATTTAGACATTTTTTGATGTCCTTTTCTACAACTTGAGGAAACTCTGTATGTGTGTGCTTAATTTTGATAAATATGATACTTTGTTATTTTAATTCTCTTTTCTTAGATGTAAGGTCTAGATATGCCTTTTTCTTCATCTTCCTTTAAATACTATTATAAATTCTGTTGGAATATTTCTAACTTTATTTTTTTATTATTATTAATTTTTCCCCGGTACGCGGGCCTTTCACTGGTGTGACCTCTCCCGTTGCGGAGCACAGGCTCCGGACGCGCAGGCCCAGTAGTTGTGGCTCACGGACCCAGTTGCTCCGCGGCATGTGGGATCTTCCCGGACCGGGGCACGAACCCGTGTCCCCTGCATCGGCAGGCGGACTCTCAACCACTGTGCCACCAGGGAAGCCCCCTAACTTTATATTTGATATAACTCGATTTATATCACTGCTCTCAAGTTAGGAATTTCAAACTTTCATTATTCTAAAATCATTTTTCATCTTTCCTGAATTCATCATCCAGCTGAATTTAGACACCTGGACTCCAAGGTAAATCCATCTTCTCAAGACAGAAAGACCTGCCTTCAGGTCTCCTGGGTACATTTCATGCCTCCCACTTGTATTTCCCATACTCCATCCCTAGGTATTCACTGTTATTTCAGCGATTTGAGTTCCGCAAGCTGTGAATGCTTAGGACTCGAAGGCAGTGGTCACCAATTGATTTGGTTTAGTCGCCCCAAAAGAAGAACTTGGAGAAACAGCCTACCCGCTAAGATATTTTAAATTTCGCATCCAAATGCTTTCATCATAGGAGTGAAATAAGCAAACAGGCATCATTTCCAGAATATCGTATGTATTTACATTTAAAAATAAAACAGTCTGTCATTCTTTTTAATGATCTAAAGGAATCTGATACTATAGTGATTCAATGTCTGCCATCATCCATTTAAGAAATACACAAACTATCCTTTAAGAGTTAGAAATTATATATATATATATATTTTTTTTTTTTCCCTATTTGAACTTGCATTTTCATTCCACTTCTGGAACAGAATTTTCTCTGCGTCTAGTATATTTTATGATTGAATGTCTTCTGTTGAGCAGCCTTTAATGCTTCTTTGTAAAAAAAAAAAAATGATACATACTTAAATCTAAAATTTTTAAAGATTTATTGTGATCATAAGGCTTGTTAAAAAATTTATTCTGGCTGAGGCTACTATTAAAAGTACTATTAAAATGCAATTGATCAACTCAGCATAGCATATAGTATAAATTTCAATAAGTAATTATTAAACATATCAAATGTTATTGGAAATACATCTTTTGGTAAAATGGATGGAGATTTTTATAGTCGATTTGAAATGCATAATGAATATGGCTGAATATGACATTGTTGGAAATGTGGCAGTCTGCATCTATTTTAAAATAGATATAAATGCTGAGAGGACTTGTCGACATCAACGAATAGGTAAAAGGAGTTTCATGATAGAAATTCTCTGAAATACTTCTGAGTTATATGTCAAAACTCTTAGTGACCTAAAATTTCAAGAAATGAATTATCTGTCAGCTGCCAGCTCTATTAATTCCTCCTTTAGTTTTGCTAAAAGCAAAGGTTTGGGAAATACCTGAATTGAAAATTGAAAAAGGAGTTGGTACCTATTCATTAGAGTAATTCACATTCTCAGAGTGACCTGGATATTTCCAATTACCCTTTGTGCAGGGCTGGGCTTCATACCCCAGAGCAATATGCCAAAGTAAGATATACGTCTTTTTTTTTTCTGTTAAAGGGAGAAGGTGATTGTGATAGAAAAGGAAAGAAAAGAGAACCTGCATTCTCAGGGTCATTTTTAGGAAGAAGTACATATGGGATGGAGATTCCTTTAAAACAATGGTTGGTTGCATACCCCTTGAAAAGCCCAGAGACCTGAGGCCCCACCTGAAGGTGGTTGAGCTCAGGCAACATGATGGCATATTGTAGTCCGTGAACTTCAGTGTGTAAGCAGAAGTCCTGGCTGTGGGGTGAGGAGAGGCTGCTTAGACAAGTCTGTGGCCAGTCTCTTTCTCCTCGTATTCCTCATTCCCTATTAAAATTCAGTATGCCTGAGAGGTAGCCCAGGAACCTGCATTTTAGACTAGACTCCCTGAAGATTTTGTTGCAAGTCACAGACAAGTCATCCTTTGAGAAACACCGGCTCGCAGGAAAGAGGATGGACCGTGACCTTAGCCAAGAATCTTCACCCTCTTACCTACTACTACCTGTGCAGATCCTGGGCCAATAGGTGAACCTCTCTAAGTCTCGGTGTCTTCAGGTAGCTTTCTGGGGAAGTGATCCTATGAAGCAGGAGTAAGGGACAGGGGAGAGGGAGGGCATAAGGATGCTTTATTGATTTGGCCACTGTGGATGACCAGTGTTGCATTCTACTGGGACTTTCTGAGGAGCCCTGTGAGAGGTGTTTCATGACCATCCACCTGAGGTCAAAACACAGAAGCATTCTGTCCCCCTTGAGTGTTAACTGCCCACACTTGCAGGGTGTACCCGTGAGAGCACCTGGCAGGTTCCCAGCAGTGATCCACATCATGGGGAAGGATGGAGGAGCCCCAGAGGCAAAAGTAAGAAGTATGATTGCTCAGTAACTTCCCTCCACCCAACATCCCAGTATGTAAATGGTCTGGGGAGGACTTGGCATCTTTTAGAGTACTTTAGTGTTCTCAGTCTTTTTTTTTTTTTTTTTGCAGCACGCGGGCCTCTCACTGTTGCGGCCTCTCCCGTTGCGGAGCACAGGCTCCGGACGCGCAGGCTCAGCGGCCATGGCTCACGGGCCCAGCCGCTCCGCGGCATGTGGGATCTTCCCGGACCGGGGCAAGAACCCGTGTCCCCTGCATCGGCAGGCAGACTCTCAACCACTGCGCCACCAGGGAAGCCCTAGTGTTCTCTTTTTAAAAATAATGTCTATTCCCATCTTGACTTTCAGTTCCCTCTGGCAAATTTTCATTCTACTCTTTTCAATCAGACGATCTTTCTCCCTACAAAGAAGAGAAGAGCAATATGGCACCTAAATGGTCCCCATCACACCACGAGCACTGAAGGCTGGTCACTTTACTTCTTGCTTATCTTCTTGTTTTCTTTGTAATTCTAAAAGCTCTTAGTTGACCTTAACATTGATTAGGATCCAGTGTTTCCTTCAATTCTTTGCTGCTCCTTCTAGACTCAGCTCAAGTATCACCTTCTCATTTTGAACAGCCCTGTCCATTTAAAATTGCAAATCACACCCTCCCTCACTCGTGATTCTCCTTCCTCTCTTCTACTTAAAGAAATAGCACTTAGCGTCTCATAACATGCTGAGATTTGCTTACTATTTATGGTTATATTTAAGTTCCACAGGACAGAGGACTTTAACTTTTGGGTTCACTAATGTATCCCCAGTAGCTAGAACAGTGTCTGACACTTAGTAGGTGCTCAATAAACATGTGTTGATTGAATGAATACATTGTGAATAGTTCTGGCGCATTCCTTAGTAAATAAAAGCAGAGTTTGACTTTCGACAAGCATGTTGGAATTTTCTATGGATTGAAGCTCAATGAACGTGGTCACTGTAATCAATGCTGAGGCCTTAGTTGAATTGATAACTCGCCTTGAGAAGAAAAGTTTAAAGAGATGCACAGTGAATATTATTTTTGACTGCTCACCATCAGGAAGAGATAGAGAGCTAACATAGGCAGCTGGCTCCCTTCCCAGTCCAAACTTGAAGGTGCCAAAAAGGGAAGAAGAAACTGTACAGCTTTGGAGAAGGAAGATAATCCCACGAGGACCCCTGGGGACTCAGATGGAGTGGTGACTTGTTTTCAGGAGAAAATAGCAGTAAAGCAGTGAAGGAGCAGATGGTGGGCTGGGCTGGGGGAGGAATAGGTCGGGCAAGAGATATTAGTTGCATTCTTGTCCTCGTGGCACAGCCCTGGGCTGGCCATTGCTCTCCCCATCACCAACGTGGCACAGAACAACAGCAGTAACACCCCAGCACCTTGGGGGTGAGGGTGGGAGACTGACAGTGGAAGAGCAAAGAGCCCTCCTGTGACAGGTGTGGGCATTCCGGCTCACCCCTTCACCCTCTGCAGGCTGGGTGATTAAGATAAAGGGGGAAGTCTCTCTGAAGACAGTGATCATGGGATTTTGGTTTAGGCTATATTGAATATGAGCACATGGACCACACTGAATTTGGCTGAGATGAGAGAAATATGATTTCCCCTCTGATGTGCTCTGTGAACTCAGCTAATGAGAGCTATCAATTATTGAGCACCTACTATGTACCTCATACTTGCTATTCACCATCCAATTTAATCCCACCAAAAGCTTTGCAAAATAGGTGGCAATCTCCCATTTTTCCATGGGCAATCCTGAGGCTTCGAATGGTTGACGACATCGTGAGTGTACCCAGAGGCACTTAAAAACGGCTAAAAGGGTAAATTTTATGTTGTGTATTATTTTACCACAACTTAAAAACTCATACCTCACATTAAATTAACCATTTAACTTCGTTAAAAAAAAATGGTGGTAGGTGTCAGAAAAAGGGCTTGACCCCATGCCAATGAGAAAGACCTTGCTTTTCCTCCTGCAAGTAGTTTGCATTTTCCCCTGCCTGACACAGGTTAACTTCTACAGTGAAAAAAAAAAAAAAAATCACCTCAAAACTCAATGGCTTATCATCTTTCCATGGAATGCAGGAGTGGGTCAGTGGGTTGTTCTGGCCTGAGGTCTCTTGTGTGGCTCATTTGGATGTTAGCCAGGGCCGCAGTCATCTCAAGGCTTGCCTGGGCTGGAGCATCTATTTCCAGGATGGCACATTCTCCTGGCCAGCAAGTTGGTGTTGGCTGTTGGTGGGACGCCTCCGTTCCTCTCTATACGGGCCCCTCCGCAGGGCTGCTGAGGACTTTAAACAGCATAATCTCTGTCCCTCAGAAAAAGAGAGCCAGGCAGGGGGTGTACTCTCTTAAAGACTTACCTGTGGAAATGACAGAGCATCACGTTTGCCATGTTAGATGCTAGGCACTACTTCTGGTCCACATTCAAAGGAAGAAGAATTAGTCTCCATCGTTAGAAGAGAGGAGTGCCAAAGAATTTGTACGTTTTAAAAAATTCAATATGGCTTTCCAGTATTTTTTAAATTGTAGCAAAAAAAGCAGATCTAGCTTCAGACATAAGATGTTGTAGGTCATGACTCGATGTAGAAGCTTAGTATACAACACAATATTTTTTGCCATGTTCTACTTATTTGCCCCTAAACAAAATGTATATTCAAAGCTGCAGTTTTAAACAACAGCTATATTTTTAAGTGATCAAAACATGAAGCAGATGTCAGTATATATAACTGGCATAAAATGGATATTCTCTCACGTGTGAATATTTCAAGTAAATATATTGTATATATTCTGACTTTGTGATTTGGATTTATTTCCAGGGTCTTATTTGATCACAGTTTGAGAGTAAGCTTTATATCTACCGTGAGGTAGATTTACATCTAGAGAAGCATAGCAGTTTTTCACAAGGTTCACTTATTAGGCAGTAATCTCTCTCTAGAGAGAGAGAGAAAGGAAAAAAATTTGAAAGAATCTTTTTCGGTTGTTTTCAAACATTTACCAAAATTACTTCTCTCTCTCTCTCTCTCTTTTCCTCTCTTTCTCTCTCTCTCTGTATATATATGTATAAAATTATAAACTCAAAATAAATAATATAACATATAAATAAATTTTATATACAAACATATATAAACATTTATTTTGTGTTTATAGTATATATGTACACTCTACTATCCAACTGAATTTTTAAGAATACTTAGATTATGAAATAAATACAACGTATATATTATTTATTTATCTATATTATTTATTATAAATATTTATTTTGAGTTTATAGTTATGGCTTCATAATTTCATAATCTAGGTATTTCTTTTAATTCAGTTGGATAGTAGAGTGTATCAAACTTTAAATTTGCAGTTGAACGTAAATTAAATTTTATTTTGTAAAAATTTCAAATCTATTGATTTCATACATTTGTAATGGACATATAATGTCAGTGAAAACAATTATTTTTAACAAAGATAAGCAGTCCAAACATTCTTTAGACGCACATTTGATTAAATTGTTGGAATCAACTCTGGTATATTCATATCAATACATAGTCACATACAGGAACACTCACCTCATGAAGAGTTAATAAAGCACATTCTCCGGGATTTAAAGTTTCTAATGAGCTGAACATTGTAGAGCATCTCACCCCAGTAGCTCCCAGGGTGTTAACAATCCCAGGGAAAATGATGGGTCCAGAATTTAGGTATAACAGGAGCCTGCTGAAGGCTGCTTCTGCTTCTAGAATAAGAGCTTCTAAGTGCTATTGTCATAATTATTTCTCAGGCACAAAGTCCCCAACCTCATATTTCAAACACATTCAAAAAAGGCATTCAAAAAGGAAAGGAAATAAACCAGGGGATTATTTAAACCTCTTTAAATGGTACTAAAATATAAAGCATTTAGCACAGCAAGCAATGAATAGAACATCCTGAACAAGAAGTGGGACATTTTTGACAGGGTGAGCGTTCTGATGCCCCACAGAGAAGTTAGAAAACAATAGCTTCTCTCATTTGACATTGTCCTATACGTTTCTAAAAAATTAGAAACAAAAGTATTCTAATCACTTTGAATTAAAAATTGAAAATACAGAAAACCATCCAAAGTGTATAAACCTAATAAAATAACTTAATACCACTTTGGAATATTTCTCTCACTTGGTCCCTTTGTTGCCTAGATTAACATGCACACACACACACACACAATTAACTATAAATTTTCGACTGCATAAAATTTTATTCAACTCTTCCTACATTGTTCAACATTTCAATTATTTTTAGTTTTTCTAAATTATAAATATGCTGTATTATGCATCCTTATGAATACATCCCCCCAACCGACGTTTAGAATTGCTACCTTGGAATTATTGGATCAAAGAGTATGAAATTTTTAAAAATGTAATACCTATTGCCAAATTGCTTCCATAGGAGTTGTACCGTTTTACACTGTCATCAAACAATGGAGGTGTCTGTTCACGTCATCTCACCCTTAGCCAGCAAATTAAAATTAATACTTCTCCTTACTTTAGTGGAGTGAAATGGAGCCCATTCATTTAGCAAACTCTTATTACTCACCTGCTGGAGATAGTGACGAAAGACCCACGGTCTGTGTCCTTGAGGGTATCACTATCTAGTGGTGAGAAGGCTGCTGGGTAGCTCATGCTCCCGTCTCCCTTCCAAGGGCATCCTTCCTGAGCCCAGGGGACCAGGCAGAAGGCTCTGGCTTGTTGTCTCCCTCAGGGCTGCCCTCTGCTGAAAGGTCAGCTAGTTTGTGGGATTTTTACACTGTTCCCGAATCTTTGGGGAAGGTAGGGGGAAGGATGGCGTAGCCCTGCGGTCAAAGGCGGACGTGGATTCCCCTGGTTGGATTCCTTTACAGTGTTCTTACCAGCACAGCTCCGTAGGGACGCTGTGGCCTTATGTGAAGCCCACCTGTGACCACCTGCAGCCCTCTCCAAACAAGTCACTCTTTTTTTTTTTTTTTGCGGTATGCGGGCCTCTCACTGTTGTGGCCTCTCCCGTTGCGGAGCACAGGCTCCGGACGCGCAGGCTCAGCGGCCATGGCTCACGGGCCCAGCCGCTCCGCGGCATGTGGGATCTTCCCGGACCGGGGCACGAACCAGTGTTCCCTGCACCGGCAGGCGAACTCTCAACCGCTGCGCCACCAGGGAAGCCCCAAGTCACTCATTTTTGAGAATAACCCGGTGTGGATCCAGATTGAGGAGGACCTGTGGCTCCTTTTCCGTGGTTCCATTGTTCTACAGAGGTGTGTGTGCTTCTTCCCTGCTTCTCCTGGATCCTACCTGATCAAAAAAGGTGAAGGGCAGGTGAAGGATGAAGATCCCAGGCTTCTCTGTGCCTTGGGTGTCTCATCTGTAAGACGGGTATAGGGATCATGGATCATGTCTACCTGACCCCTGTAGTGTGAGGAATAAATGAGGTAAGATATGGATAACTTGTAACCCAGCATTGTTTCAACTCTACTTTCAAGCACTTCCTCTACAGATTATTTTGAAACAAATCCTAACCGTATCATTTTATCTACAAAAACATCAGTATGTATCACTAAAATATCTTCGTGAAAAACATCACTGTGGTACCATCATCAGACTTTAAAAATTAACAATAATTCCTTTATATCAGATATCCAGAGCTCGAATTCTGCATTTTGTCCCCATACTTGTTTTAAGGTGTTTTGTTTGAATGAAGGTTCATATAAGGTCAATACACAGCAACTAACTGATAAGTCTCTTAAATCTTTAAAAATTCATGTCGGTCTCTGTCTCCGTCTCTCTTTCTCTCTTCATTGCAATTTATTTGTTGAAAAAATATATTTTGAATATAAGGCCTGTTGACATAAATATATATGTGTGTGTTACATAATACATAATATTTTCTTCCATTGTGTGACTTGCCTGATTGTTTTCTTATCAGTGCTTTTTTTTTAATTCATTTTTCATTTTTTTTCTTTCTTTTTTTTAAATGCTTATTTATTCATTTATCTTTGGCCACACTGCACAGCATGTGGGATCTTATTTCCCCGACCAGGGATCAAACCCGTGCCCCCTAGTGGAAGTGCAGAATCTTAACCGCTGGACCACCAGGGAAGTCCCAGCAGTGCTCTTCAAATATTAAAAATTCTGAATTTTGATAAAGACCAATTTACAATATTTTTCATTAGGGTTCAAATTTTTGTTTCCTATGTAGGAAATATTTTCCTAAACCAAGGCCATACTATTTCCCCTATGTTTTCTTCTAGAAGTTTCATAGTTTTAGACATTACATTTAAGTCCATCATTTATGTTGGGTTAAGTTTCATGTGTGGAATAAGTAAAGGGTCAATGCTTGTTATCTTATATATGAATATCCAGTTAGTGCAGTACCATTTGTTGAAAAGAATGTTTCTTCCTAGAATTGCCTTGGTAGCTCTGTCAACAATCTACTGGCTAATATATATGTGAGGATGTGCATCTGGACCCAGTTTTGCTTATGTCTATTTTCCTTTCAATATCGTATTGTCCTTATTACTGTAGCTTTATAGTAAGTCTTCCATCATGTAACATAAGTTTATTATTTTAAAAATTACTTTTATTATTCTGGCTTATTTGCAATTCCATATAAATTTTATAAACAGCTTTTCAATTTCTACCCCCAAAAAAACCTACTGGAATTTTGATTGAAATTAGATTGAATCTATATACCGGGTCCTAGAGAAGAGACATCTTAATAGTATAAAATCTACCAATCCAGACTAGGTGTATCTTTCCTTTTATTTGGGTCTTTTAAAATTTATTTCAGCAATGTTTTGTAGTTTCCAGTGAAGAGGTCGTGTGTGTCTTGTGTTAAATTTATTCCTAAGTATATTATCTTTTGACTCTATCGCAATTGGGATGATGTCTTAGTTTTCTTTCTCTAGCTCTCTTTTGCATCCTTTTGACGTGCTGTCTCCCCAGGAGTGTCTGAGTCCTGTCTTGCTTTCTAACACAGTGAGATGTACTTTTCTTGCCTGAGGTGTGGAATGAAAAAGTTTTTCAGGTAATTCTGGTTTCCCCTTTAGTGGAGAATGACATTTTGTCTTTAGATTTTATCCCACTAATGACGTACAATCAATGTATCGAGGCAAAACTCACTTTTGAAGTAATATCTTTTGATCTTATGTTACTTATTTAATATACTCTTGGGTGTGTTTGATCCCATTTAATTTCAGTCTTAGGTTTGCTTTTTCTTACTGATTTAATTTCAGTTTTTGAATATGTATAATGTTAACTTGGCTCAAAAGCCCAAACTGTATGATTTCAAAGAAGTCTTACATCTTCATCTCCTCCATATTTCCCATACAATAATCATTTTTATTATCCTGTGCATTATCCTTCTGAAGGCTTTGCTTTTTGCTGCTATGGGTTCTTATTTCCCCTTCTTTCTTTTACAAATTTACCATGATACATATACTTAAATATTTTTTTCATTATGGCTTATTACAGGATATAGAGTATAGTTCCCTGTGCTATACAATAGGACCTTGTTGTTTATCCATTCTATATATAATAGTTTGCATCTGCTAATCCCAAAATCCCAATCCATCCCTCCCCCACCACTTGGCGACCACAAGTCTGTTCTCTATGTCTGTGAGTCTGTTTCTGTTTACCATGACACATATACTGCTCTGCATCTTGTTTTTATCATTTAATATAACCTGGAGATTACTTCATATAGAGCAAAGATGACTTTCTCGTTCATTTATATGACTCTATAATATCCCCTTGGGTGGATGTACTATGGTGTTGTCAACCAGCCTCCTGCTGAGGGAAATCTGGGTAGTTTCACATCTGTTGCTATTATAAATAATGCCATTTTAAAAAATAAGTTTATTTAATTATTTGTTTTTATTTTTGGCTGTGTTCGGTCTTCGTTGCAGTGTGTGGGCTTCTCATTGTCGTGGCTTCTCTTGTTGCAGAGCACGGGCTCTAGGTGCATGGGCTTCAGGAGTTGTGACACGCAGGCTCAGTAGTTGGGGCTCACGGGCTCTAGAGCGCAGGCTCAGTAGTTGTGGTGCACGGGCTTAGTTGCTCCGTGAGATGTGGGATCTTCCCGGGCCAGGGCTCGAACCTGTGTCCCTTGCATTGGCAGGTGGATGCTTAACAACTGCGCCACCAGGGAAGCCCTAATGCCATCATTAATAAACTTACATATGTGTTGTTTCATATTTGTGAAGGTATATCTTCAAGGTAGATTTCTAAAAGGATTGCTGGGTCAAAGGAAATTGCATACATAATTTTGTTACTTACTGTCTAAGTTAGAGTTCCTACTATGTTGTACCCCATTAACAATAGATAAGAATGCCGGTTTCCCTACAGCCTCACCAAAAAAAACCCACTGATCCTTTTAGTTATAACTAGAATATTTTCTGAGACTACATTTTTTTCAAAGATCATGTGATAAAACCCACAGATAAAACTTGTGATGTTAAGAATTTGTGATTATCCAATAAGGTAGTTAAGACCGATTCTATTCAAATCATATAACCAGGTATTTGTTATTTTTACATAATTTCTCACTGCAATTCAAAATATTTCATATTTTCAATCTCTTGGTAACAAAAAATATAATAAGTTAGCTCCTGGAGAGATAGGATTTTGGCAATATATCATTTTCTCTTAAATTAAATATGTAGGAAAAGTTTAGTTTTGAAGTGTATCGAAATTAATGACATTATTGCTGACTTTATATCCATTTTATTTAATTTTTTTCAACAGCCAGATACCAGCGTTTGACACGTGAACATATAAACAGTTTTACTGAAGAATGCTGCATCACTTTGATTCTTCACTTTAATTTGGTTACACATTAGTTAACTATTATGTATAATCACTCATAATTTAGCTCCACGTTAGTGTATTAATGCTAACTAAGTAATGAGATATAACACGTTGATTTATCTTGTTTTAAAAATTAGTACAGGGGCTTCCCTGGTGGCGCAGTGGTTGAGAGTCCGCCTGCCGACGCAGGGGACGCGGGTTCGTGCCCCGGTCCAGGAAGATACCACGTGCCGCGGAGCGGCTGGGCCCGTGAACCATGGCCGCTGAGCCTGCGTGTCTGGAGCCTGTGCTCCGCAACGGGAGAGGCCACAACAGTGAGAGGCCCGCGTACCGCAAAAAAAAAAAAAAAAAAAAGAGAAGACCAGATATCCCAAGTTAAGGAATTTAGTGCTTTTCTATGTATGGGAAGACACAAGAGCCTGGACTCATTTAAATCATTCCTTTGATATGCACCTCAGCTATCCGTATCCTGTGTTTTCATATCCTGGGTTTCCTTAGGGCTCACCAGAGGGAGTGGCTGCAGTCTGAAGGCTGCTAGAAGGCAGGTATTCTTTGTTTCCTTCCTCAGCTCCCTCTGGGCTCAGCAGCTCGCCAGCTCACCTTTGGTGGTGGCTGCATGGCTGCAATCGCTGGTGGCTGTGACATCCTTTGTTTACTGACATGGCAGAGGCAATGTTCCATTGATCAGAGTCAAGTGGCTTCATCCAGCTGTTGCTCCATTGAACTATCTTTAAATCCCATTTTCATTAAACATTCACACGTCTGTGTCCTGGTTCGCCCTGGTGGTGAGTGCACTGAAAGCGTGGTCTTCCTTTGAATCCTTGCAGGACTTTGAGCCTGGCTGGTGTTCGTCCACACCTGCAATCTTCATCACACTCAAGCGGGGTGTTGTGGGTCACTAAACTCTCACCCAATAATAGTTGCAGTGAATGTTTGTAGAGGTCTTGGTATTTGCCAGTCATTGTTCTTAGTGCAGAGCTCGTATTATTTCATTTAATTGTCCTCACTCGTCAATCATGTAGATATTACCATCATACCTGTTTCAGAGCTGAAGGAAAAGGCTAAGCCCCTTGCCCAGGGCTACACCACTAGCAAGTGGAGCAGCCAGTCCGGTCTGCCTCCTGCTCTCAGGAGACTGTCGTTGGTCACCTCTGTCTTACATGCCTCCCACACCACCCCAGTGCTCTCTGGCCCACTGAGAACTTGGAAGAGAAGGCAGGAGATGCATCCGCCTTGCTTTTCAAGGAAGAGGCATGTCAGTTACAGCTGGAGATGAATGATGCACAGAAAGACCTGGATCACCTTTGCACTCTGCCTCCTAGGACGTGTCTCTGTGGGTCACACGAGGGATGGGGAGGGCAGACGCCACCACACAAGGAGCTGCTGAAGGCACTCTGTGTCTCAAAAGTCTGCCTACCTCTAGAGCCAGGAGGAGCTGCAGGATCCTCTTTGTCTACACCCACCATCCCTGCCCCTCACCAGCCAGCCTCCCGACACACCTGTGCCTTCCTCTGCCCTTTGAACCCTCTCACTCCAGGCTCACTAGCTCCAACCCTTTCAAAGCCGGGTGTGGTGCCATAATGTGGCCCTGGGAGCAGGAGGCTCCGTGGACCCGGAGTCTGGTGAGACCTGAGTAAGTCCTGGGAATCCTCATCTTCCTGGGGTCCCAGGTGTCTCACCCCACGTTTTGGTGCCCGGGTCAGAATACTCCCTTCCTGTTAGCCTGCTGATTTCTTTCCGCGCCTGGAACCGGGACATTCCACCTGTCTGGTTTAAGTCGTTCTCTTTCTGTCCTTGGCAAAGGGTCACCAGCTCAATGTGGTGAGCTGAAAAATGGCCCCCCAGAGACATCCACGTCAAGTCCCCACAAACCTGCAAATATTACCTTATATGGCAAAAGGTGTGATTAAGCAAAGGATCTTGAGAGGAATGATTATCTGGACTATCTGGGTGGGCCCTAAATGCCATCACAGGTGGCCTTAAAGGCAGAGGGAGGTTTTTTTGTTGTTGTTTTTTTTGAATTTTATTTTATTTTATTTTTTGTATACAGCAGGTTCTCCTGAGTTATCTATTTTATACATATTAGTGTATACATGTCAATCCCAATCTCCCAATTCATCTCACCACCACCACCCCTGCCGCTTTCCCCCCTTGGTGTCCATACGTTTGTTCTCTACAACTGTGTCTCTATTTCGTAGGCAGAGGGAGTTTTGATGTACACAGAAGAAGAGAAGACAATGTGACCCCAGCTACCTGGGGCCCGTGTCCTGTGCTTCTCATCCTGAGTCTCCTCGGGGGGCACCTTTGGGGGTGGCTGCAGGGGCTGACCGCTAGGTGGCTGGCACGCTGTTTCTATCCCAAGTTCCCCCAGGGCTCACTGTTGGGGCGGCTATAATGCGATGGCTCGATGGCTACCACATCCTCTGCTTACTGTTATGGCAGGGGGCATTTTTTCATGGACATGGACAAGAGTGGTGTGGGAGGGTTCTGCCTTTGCAGCAACCTCAGCTCACCCCCTCCACCTCCCTCCCAGCCATCGTTTATGGTTAGCTGTTCCTCCCAAATGTGGTAAGCACCAGCACTGGGTGTAAGAAGTATTCTGGGACCTCAGAGAAGCAGTAGGTACAGCAGACAAAGCTCCTGATGTCATGGAGCTCCTATTTTAGGAGGGGTAACAAAAAAAGAAGCAAATAATTAAACAAGATGATTTCAGAGACAAGTGACAGAGGTCCAATTCAATTGGAAGAAAGCTAACAGAGAATTTTTTGGGTCACGTAATTGGAAAATCCAAGAGCTAAACCAGCTTTCGGCCTTAGGTAAACAATGTCATGGAGCCTTCGCCCTTTTCTATTTGCTGTGTCCTGTCCTGCTGGGCTCATTTCCAATTGTCTCTCTGCACATGGAGCAGATGGCTTCTGGCCGAGCCTACCCAGCCCCTTCAGCCTTTCCCTCCCGGAGGGCTCTGACTGGCCTGGTTGAGTCACGTGGTCATCTCCCAACCAATCACTGTGGCTCAGAGGGCTTTGGTTTGCCAGCTGGGGTCATGTGCTCACTCCTGGGACCAAGGAGGTGAGTTCAGACTCTTCCAAATCAAAGGGATTAAATGGGATTACAGTGAGATGGGGAGCTCGACTCCCCAGGGAGGGTATGCAGGTCAGATAAAACTGTGCACCACAAGGTTCTGACTTCTCTCATATGTGCCCCCCAGCACCTCCTAGAAGAGGAGGAGAGGAGAGAGGACAGTCAGCTTGGCTGCATCTCTCTCAATGAGTTTTTGTCTCTGCTTTGGGGAAAGGGTGACGTCACAGGCTACTAGGTCTCGTAGGTGTCCCTTACAAGAGCTCCCAAGGCCTCTTCCCCAGGGCGGTTTTCACCCCATCAGAGGATGAAACACTAAGGACACATTGCCACTCAAAGGCGATCGTTCTTTCAGGTTGCAGATGTTATCAGCTCCCTTTCTTACTAAGCGCTCTTCAAAGAAGGAACAGATTGTTTTTATTTTTAAAAAACAAAACCCACAGCTGTCCAGCTGTACTGAATGGGGTCATCTCGGAGGGTTTTGACAGGGGAAACCAGCAGGCTGACATTCACTTCTCCTGCATCACCCACCAGAGAGGTTGTGTTTGCAGGCAATGCTGACCCTAAATCCACACGAGGCAGCTGCTCATCAAACAGCTGTCACATCACCAGGGTGGGAAGAACGTCCTTGATGCATTTACTAACAGCCTCGCCAGACCTTAGGAGAGCAGATTAGACCCTGCAAAGTGGAGCATAATCCAAAGCTGTGATTTGAGCCAGGATCTTGTCACAGTTACATGCAGCTGTTGCATTCAGAAATACATTATTTTTTTTTTCCCTTCTAAATAGGCTCTGTTCATTTCAACTGCTTCATTTACAGCCTTTTCTACCACTTTGGCAGTTGGGTATAATAACGTAACTGTTGAACTATCTGATGTTAACAACCTTTTTTTGTGACATTCTTTGGATGTTACAGGCACTTTTGAAGAAAGAAATGTTTCCCCTTTCTGTAGTCTTGTCAATCATGATTTTCTTTTTAATAGCATTTCATGTTTCCTCGTATGGTTTAAAATCCCCAGTATAAACAGAATGAAACTACCTGCGGATACGAAAACCTCTAGATGACTTTATAACATGGCCAGCTCTTTTCGTTATGATGGTGTTTAAAAGAAAAAGTGCTTCTGTCCTGAAGTGCTACCGTCTGATACGCTGAGACCACCCTAGCACTGGTGGGGGCTTTTTGTGTTTGTAGCTATGAATTAATTCAATTTTGTTTCTTGTAATAAAAGTAGAGAAGATTTCCAGCGTCTGAACTCCGGAGCGATTGCGGTGTTCCATTTATCTTCAGCACGTTGATCCATACAATGCAGTGAGCGTCTATTAAGCACCTACTATGTCTAAGTCTTTGTGTCCCATTCAAGGGGGGGATTCAAAGATGAATTGTTCACCTTCTGCCCTCTGGGAGCTTGCTACCCAATGAGAGAGTCAGACAGGGTAACAGCTGTCTCTAAAGAAGAGCACAACATGAATATAGTATACAACACAGAGAGTACAGCCATTATTAATGGTAACTTTATTGTTTTTTTTGTTTGTTTGTGTTTTTGCGGTACGCGGGCCTCTCACTGCTGTGGCCTCTCCCGCCATGGAGCACAGGCTCCGGACGCACAGGCTCAGCGGCCATGGCTCACAAGGCCCAGCCGCTCCGCGGCATGTGGGATCCTCCTGGACCGGGGCACGAACCCGCGTCCCCTGCATCAGCAGGCGGACTCTCAACCACTGCACCACCAGGGAAGCCCTAATGGTAACTTTAAATAGAGTATAATCTATAAAAAAATTGAATCACTGTGTTGTACACCTGAAACTAATATAATATTATAAATCAACTATATTTTAATTTAAAAAAAATAAAGGAAAACAGAACACTTGGAGGGTGATTGAGTAGGGAGGTGCCCGCTGCCCCACAGACCAGGACACTGTGGGGGGCCCCACGGAGGGGTAGCATCCACTGGGCCTTAGAGAGTGAGCGGATTAGATGTCAATGCATGAAACGGGTGGTCAGAGGCTCAGCCACAGCATCAGGCTGTGGGTGTTTTCAGGTAATGATGAGTGGTCGGGAATATGCAGCCAATAGCGGTGGCGAGAAGGCTTGATCGCTGGGGCCAGACTTTGGGAGAACCTGATGCACCAGCCCAGGAGGATGAAGAGTTTTCCGAAGGCGAGGGATTGCCCGGGCTCACCTGAGCTTCAATTTTCTTTTTGGAAAAATCTGATCTAGAATATCCTTCACTTGATGTCCTCATTCTTAGGAGGTGCACGCCAAGGAACTTGGGAGTGAGTCTCATGATGTCTGCAATTTATTCTCAAATAGTCCAGCAGAAAAGGTCACACACGTACACACACACACAGAGAAAGAAGAAATACATGAACAAATGTCAAGTCTAGAGGAAGAACATATGGGTGTTCACTGTACTGTTCTTTTAACTTTTCTGACAATTTGTAAGTTCTCACAATACAGATTGTGAATAACAAAGAATGGTTCTGTTCTACCAGAGGGTGTAGACCAGTTAGTAATACCTGGGTTTTGGAATTTAGTTCTGGTAGCAAACATTCTGTTCTAAAAAACAGTCCCAGCCTCACCATCTGCGAGCCATGGGGCCACAGACAAGACACTAAAGCCCCTTGAGCATCAGCTTTGGAGTCTATGCAAAGGTTGCAAGGACAGG
Organism: Delphinapterus leucas; assembly: GCF_059928025.1. Classification (NCBI taxonomy): domain Eukaryota; kingdom Metazoa; phylum Chordata; class Mammalia; order Artiodactyla; family Monodontidae; genus Delphinapterus; species Delphinapterus leucas. Next base: position 82,479,718 of record NC_143144.1, on the reverse strand, counting down.
ACCTGCTGGCCCCCAGGGCTGAGGGAAGATTAAGGGAGAGACTCCAAATCTAAAGTATGGAGCGTGAGGCCTGACGCATACTGCACGCAGCTCAGGAAATGGAGCTGATTTTTGTTATTATTACAACTACTGTTATTAAACGTTATGCTGACCTCTTCCAAGTCCTATTTCTGCCCAGCAACCATGATTGGTGTTATAGGCTCAGAGCAGCATCCCAACGACTCTGCTGACACCACATCCTCCAGTAAGTGCTGAGTTATAACACTCACCACATCCTGCACTGGAAGATATGGTCTGTCTGTCCAACCTGATGTACGGAAAAGACCTCCCAAATTGCACTGGTGAGCAGATTGTGAACATTCGGATCAAATGTCAATGTCGTCAGTGGGGTAGTCATTTGGTTTAAATTTAAAAGTATTCAAATAAGGTGAGAAAATGGTACTATTCTTTCAACTGCATCTGCAGCCCCACTGTCCTTTTTACTATTTATTGTTTGTAAACAAATCAAACATTTCGGTGTGACAATAAATCGTCATAAACGTGACATGATTGATTTGAAGATGGCCAGAAAAATCTCAAGGATCATCTTTTCCCTGGTGCATTCTGGTCTTTTCCTCGTCCCTCTTGTCCCTATAAAATGGCTTTACTCTGATCCAGGAGGCATTCTGCATTTAAAATAGAACATTTAAGGGCTTCCCTGGTGGCGCAGTGGTTGAGAGTCCGCCTGCCGATGCAGGGGACACGGGTTCGTGCCCCGGTCCGGGAAGATCCCACATGCCGCGGAGCGGCTGGGCCCGTGAGCCATGGCCGCTGCGCCTGCGCATCCGGAGCCTGTGCTCCGCAACGGGAGAGGCCACAACAGTGAGAGCCCACGTACTGCAAAAAAAAAAAGAACATTTAAGAGCGCTCGCTCAGCTAATCAAAAGTAAGCTCAAGGGACTTTCCTGGTGGCACAGTGGTTAAGAATCTGCCTGCCAATGCAGGGGACACGGGTTTGATCCCTGGTCTAGGAAGATCCCACATGCTGCAGAGCAACTAAGCCCATGCACCACAGCTACTGAGCCTGTGCTCTAGAGCCCACAAGCTACAACTACTGAGCCTGTGAGCCTCAACTACTGAAGCTGGCGCGCCTAGAGCTTGTGCTCCGCAACAAGAGTAGCCTCCGCTCGCCGCAACTAGAGAAAGCCCACGTGTAGCAACAAAGATCCAACACAGCCAAAAAAATAAAATAAAATAAAATGAATAAAATAAATTTTTTAAAAAAGGTAAGCTCAAAAATTCTGCATTGAAGCCGTGTGTGTCTTTGTTTTATGTTTGCAAGTGTTCGTAAACATACATATGTACAGATACCCAAAATACTAAGCAAAATAAAATAAGAGTGACTTAGAGCATATGTTAATACTTGTATGACTGCAATGCTCCAATAAAATGCAATTTAAGCTATGAAGGTAACGAAATAATATAACTAGCCAAGTAAAACCACTTCAGCACAGCTATACATGAATTCTAGGCCACCACAAGTCCTTCTCCATTATCTCTACTTTTAATTAGATTTTATTTTTTAGAGCAATTTCACATTTATAGAAAAATTGGGGGGATGGGATAGACAGTTACCTGGTACCTCACACCAACTTCCTCTATTATTACATCTTTACATTATTATGGTACATTTGTTACGGTTCACAAACCAATATTGATATGTTATTAACTAAAGCCTGTACTTTATTCAGATCTCCTTTGTTTTTACCTAATGTCCTTTTTCGGCTCCAGAATCCCAACCAGAGTCCTACTTACATTTAGTTGTCATGTCCTCTTAGGTTCCTCTTGGCCGTGGCAGTTTCTCAGATGTCCCTTGTTTTTGGTGACCTCGAGCTTTGAGGTCTCCTCATCTTGTCATTGGCTTCATTTCTCAGCCTTCCTTTTTCCAACCACTTTGCCTTGTAAAGCTAGAAGCCTTCAACATTGCTCACATGCTTTGGACAGCCTTGTATTATCATGTCAGAGCAATTGTGATTGGCTCGTAGTTATACTTTAAAAATGTGCTCATGTTTAATAATAGGTTAGGGCATTTGCATTCAAAATTGTTTTCTGGTAATTAGATAATTTTGAGATGTGTCAGAGACCCCCACTTTTCATTTTATTTGAAATTACAGTTTACTGCAATTATAAACATAATCCATTCCCATTGTCTCGGTCTGGTACTGATTATGCATTATGGGCATAATTACAGCTATCCTGTACTCATGCCCCACCTCACTCTGTAAAAACATAACAATCGCCAGTTGGAGGGAAATTGTTAGAGGGAAGAGCTGATGGATGGCATCCCATCCTTCCGTCTCCTTGCTTCCAGGTCATAAAATCCTAAATCACAAAAGCCTCTGTCAAGAGCCTTTTGCCCTAAACACAGCTGTGAGGTCTTTGAGAGTCCATGGACCTGCTTCTTCCCTGACTTAAAAAGATACGCAAGCTCTCTGTACCAAGCATTTGGCATGAACAGCGCAAACACTCATCCTTGCCCCATGGACCAGTCTCTCTAGGGACGCAGAATGGATAAACAACTCAAGGCTTGGTCTACCCTGTGTGTGTATAACGACATCACTGTGCTCTACACCTGAAACCAACCCAACATTGTAAATCAGCTATACTCCAATATAAAATAAACGTTAAAAAAAAGACATAGTGTCCCCTTAAGTTGGGAGAGTCCCAAGTCTTGCCGTGTTCCCACTCTTTTCTCGCCTTCTCCAGTCTCTCTGATGCTAACCTGCCACCCATGTGGAGTCTGTCTGTGCTGCTGCATTACTCGGAACCCTGCCTGTGACTCACCCCAGCCTGCCTGGTCATAGGCCAGCCCCCTTTCGTCCATCTCGATGCCCAGTTTGGACTTGCCTGAGATTTCTTAGCTCTGACAGCTGCCCACTTTGTTAGCCAGGCCCTGCTGCCTGGCCTGTGAGACACTGGATAGTATTCATGGCAGGTTAGACAATGTAGAAGAAAAGAGTGGTTGAACACATAGTAAACACAACTGCCCCAAATAAAACATAGAGAGAAAAAGACCTAAAATAATTAATAGAAAATTAGTGAGCTGTAGGAAAAATTCAAGTGACCTACTGTGTGTGTAATTGGAGTCTGCAAAAGAATAGAAAGAAGGGGAAGACAGAAAAAAATGTCTGAAAAAATTAATAGAATTTTCTAAATTTTCATACAAAGTTGATTCCACGGCCAAGAATACTACCAGAGATAAAGAAAGTCATTTCATAATGCTGTAAGGGTCAATTCATCAAGGATGCATAACAACCCTAATAAGACAGTTTCAAAATATATGAAGCAAAAACCTGGTAGAACTGAAAAGAGAAATAGACAAGTTCAAAGTTGTCGGAGATTTCAACCCTCCTTTTCAATAACTGACAGAATGAGTCCACAAAAAAACTGGTAAGGAAATCTGAAACTTACTTTGATACTAACGTCGCCAATACAGATACAGTTTTCTTCTGATCAGTGTAAACATATCTTTTACCATCTTATTAGTTTTAACCTATTTCTGTCTTTATGTTTAAAATGCATATGTTATATGCAGCATAGAGTTAAGTAGAGTCTTGTATAATCTAATCAACCACATTGACAGAATCCACAATTTTGGGATACTCCACCAAACCTAAGAGAATACACATTTGTTTAAGTACACACGGAATGTTTACCCAGATTAACCAAATTCTGAGCTTTAAAATATGTCTTAATACTTTTAAAGGGACTTGATTTGTTCAAAGTATGTTATTTGGCTACAGTGGAATTAAATTAGAAATCTAAAACAGAGAGAGCGCAGGTAATTCCCAATTATTTGGAAACTAACTAATATACTTTATAATAATCAGTGGATTAAAGAAGAAATCAAAGGGGAAACAGAAAGTATTTTTAAACAGTAGTTTAAAACAGAAACACAGTATTTTGAACATGTATTACTATATCTGAAAACATAATGTATCAGAGTTTGTGTGACGCAACTAATATAACACTTGAGGGAAATTTATGGCACTAAATATCTATACAAGAAAAGAAGAAAGATTACAGTTATGACCTCAGATTCCCCCTTAAGAATTTACATTTAAGAAGTAGAGCTACTCACACCCAAAGTAAGCAGAAGGAAGTAGATAATAAAAATCAGAGTGGAAAACAATGAAATGTAAAACAGGAAATCAGAAGGGAAAATCAATGAAACCTAAAACTGTTTATTGGAGAAAATCAAAAAAGTTGATAAGCTTCTAGCCAGGCTGAAAGAAAAAAAGAGAGCAGATACAAATTATCTATATCAGGATTGAAATAGATGACAGCACAACAGATTTTACAGATATTTAAAAGTAAGGGAATATTGGGAATTCCCCGGCGGTTCAGTGTTAGGACTCCGTGTTTCCACGGCAGGGAGCAGAGGTTCAGTCCTCGGTTAGGAAATTAAGATCCCGCATGCCGCGCGGTGAAGCCAAAAAGAAAAAAAAAAAAAAATTAGGGAATATTATGAACAACTTTATGCCAATAAATTCAATAACTTGGATAAGATGGACAAATATCTTGAAAGGCACAAAAACTACCAAAGCTCACTCAAAAGAGAAGTCAAATTTGTAGTTAAAAATCCTTCCAGAGAGAAAACTCCAAATGACATCACTGATGATTTCAGGAAGAAATAATACTAATTATACTAAAACTCTCCCAGAAAATTATATAGGAAAGAATATTTCTCAATTCATTCCATGAAGCTAGCTGTACCCCGATACCAAAACTATACTAAGATATTACAAGAATAGAAATCTACATACAAATATCCCTCATAAAACTATAAGCCAAAAATATTGTATTATGAGGAAATGGGGTTTTTATCCCAGAAAGGCAATGTTGATTTAACACTGGAAAATCTATCAGTGTAATTCAACACATTATCAGACTATGAAAGAAAAAATAATACCATATGATCATCTCAACAGATGCAGAAAAAGCATATGACAAAAATGTAACATCTGTTCCTTATTTTTTTTTTAATTCTCAGTAATCTAGGAAGAGAAGGAAGTTTATAATCTAGGAAGTTTATCTTCCTCAATCTGCTAAACGCTACTTAATATTGAAAGACTGAATTCTTTCTGCCTACGAAGAAAGAACTCAGCACTTTTATTCAACATTTCTCTGGAATGTTGAATAAAACATGTGCTGTAAAGCAAAAATAAATAAAAGTTATCCGGATTGAAAATGAAAGTGTGAAAACTACCTTGATTCATGGACAATATGAGCATCTATGCTATATTATCTACAAAAATCTACTGGAACTAACAAGTGAGTATCAAGTTTCAGGATACAAGATTAATATACAGAAATCAATTGTAATTCTAATCAGTAGCCATGAAAACTTGAAGGTAAAAATAATACCATTTACAATAGCATCAAAAACACGTAACATACTTAGGGGTAAATCTGTCAAAGGGAGTTCAAGACCGTTACACTGAAAACTGTAAAAGCGAGAGACGTTAAAAGGACCCAAATAGTGGAGAGATAGGCCATGTTCGTGGACTGGAGGACTCAGTGTTGTTATGCTGTAACTCACCCCGAATAGATCTATAGATTCAACACAATTCCAGTCAAAATTCAAGCAGGAATTTTTTTTTTGGTAGAAATTAACAAGTTTATTCTACAATTCATATGGAAATGCGAAGGTTCTAGAATAGCTGTGACAACATTGATGTGAATGTACAAAATTTTCATAGCTGCTTTCTTTATAATACTCCAAAACTTGAAACAACCCAAATGTTCCTCAACAGGTTAATGGATAAGCAAATCAATGGAACTCAGCAATCAAAAGGAATGGAACGCTTACAGCAAAATAGATGAGTCCCAACTTAATTATGCTGAGTGGGCCACACAAAAAAGAAAAGTGCATGCAGTCTGATGTCATTCATACAAAATTCTAGAAAATGCAAACATTCTATCATGACAGGAAGGAGAAGTGGCCTGAGGACAGGAGTAGGAGACAAAGGAAGGGGTGGAGGGGCAGAATTACAAGACACTAGAAAACTTGGGGGGTGATGGGTGTGTTCTATTTTGATTGTGTTAATGGCTTCATGGTTGTATACAAATGGCAAGACACATCAAGTTTTATACTTTAAATAGGTACAGTTTATGGTATATAAACTATACTTCAATAAAGCCATTAAAAATATACTACCTACACTTCTACCCAGGAATCCCACTCCTGGGAACCTATGCTTTCAAAACCATGTCACCTCTGGGTAAGGATCATGTAAAGGGATGTTACTGCAATGCTTATCATTAATAAGTAAGTGATTGAATACGTCTGGTACGTATTTGCCTTGGAATACTATGAAGCTCTTTGAAAAGACTGAGCTGGATCTCTAGCAGCTGGTAGCTCATCTACCAGATGTGTTAAGTGAGAAAACTGATACAGAATAGTGCATGTAAGTTAATTCCCCTTTTGTAAAATGATGAACACATTTCTGTCCCATGATTTTGTGTGTGTATGGAGTATTGTTAATATTGGTTTAAAGTCAGAGAAAGAGGGAAAGGAAGGGAAGAGAAGAGGTAAAGGAAAAATAAAATTTCATTTTAAAAAGGATGCTCAACGTAGCTTGGATTCTAATTCAAATAAATTTTAAAATATGAGGTAATCAGAAAAAACTGAATGACAATGTTTGATGATCTGGAATATAATTCTAGGATTTGGAAACAGTGGGAGGGCGTATAGAAGAAACAAGCTTGCGTAAGATTTGATGATTACTGAAGCTGGGGTATGGGTTTGGGGGCTTCTCTAAGACTGTATATGTTAAATTTTTTTCACAATAACGTGATTGAAAACTGTAGTCTCTGGTCTGATATATAAAGATATTGGAAATTGCCACTGGGGTCCTCACAACAAGAAAAAAGCTGAACAAACACTTCTTAGATCTGTCAGAGCACTGAGCTCACGGGGGGGAACAGCTGCCCCCAAACTGGAGAGAGAGACAGGTGAATACAGAGCATCCCAGCTTCTAGAGCAGACGCCCAGGAGCCGAAGAGGCCACCGGAGCCAGGGCTGGGGTAAGAGACCCTGAGCTGTGGCTGCCGAATTGCTGCAGGCTGCATGTGGACCTTCTAGAAAATGAAGAACCCCAGGGGGACCCAGTCGCAGTGCCCCCCACATTTGCAAGAGTTTACCTCCAGGAATCCCCCTAGATTCTCAGGGTGCAGAGAGAAATGGCACTTCTGGTAGGGATAAGGGCAAACCACTCTTTTTTTTTTAAAAAAACATCTTTATTGGAGTATAATTGCTCTCCAGTGTTGTGTTAGTTTCTGCTGTATAACAAAGTGAATCAGCTATACGTATACATATATCCCCATAGCTCCTCCCTCTTGCGTCTCCCTCCCTCCCACCCTCCCTATCCCACCCCTCTAGGTGGTCACAGAGCACCAAGCTGATCTCCCTGTGCTATGTGGCTAAAGCACTCATTTTGAAATACACCCAGAGTTTTCTGTTCTTCACAGAAGCCTGCCCTTCTGTGAAACTGTTCACTAACCACCTTGGGTTTTGCCGCAGGGTAACCTACCTAGGGGGAGGGAAATGTCCAGATCCAGCCCCTTATAGCCTTCCTGTCCCACCTAAGGCGGAAAACAAAACAAACAAAATTGAGCAGCATTTGTGAAGGTCACACGCTGGGGACACAGGGTCCCTGAAAGATGGAGCCCCAATCCTAGGACCACGGAGCCTTCCTATCGCCACACCTCACCCCTGCCTCTAGAGCTCCTGTGTGACGACAGGGGATTACAATAGAAAGAACCACACATCCCAGACCTTACTGAGGAAGAAATGTCTAGAGGATCCCAATGACAAAGAGGGGGGCGACAAAAACAGACACCAAAGTAGCCTCTGACACCAGAGCTACAGCCCACTGTGTATATAGCCTAGCAGCTAGCGAGATAAACACAAATCCCGCACTGAAGACCTTTTCCCTCGCCTCCTTTCACTCACTACATCGCGCCTGTCTTTCAGTTAAAAGATTGAACGCTAACTAAACAACAAACAAAAGCAAAAAGAAGTACGTGGGGAAAAAAAGTACACACACGTCATCGGAACCTCACGTGTTACCATCTTCACGGCTCCTACTCTGGTACCTTGTCCCTGGTCCCAGCCGCCATCATCTCTCTCTTCTTTTGGTCATCTTCAAATTCTGGTCTCAGCTCTCCTTTACAGTTTAGTGTCTCCTCTTTCTTCCCTTGGCCAGGAGGTTAGGACATCCAAACTCGACTTTTATCTCCTGAATACACTCCCCTAAACCTGGCTTGTGGGGTGAGCAACAAAGACTGGGCTCACACGACTCTATTTTCTTGTGGCGGGGGCGGGGGGATCTCTGCATCCACCCTTGAAGATTCAGCTTCCTCTCCGACCTGTACATCTTTTCCTACCTCCTCCGTTCTGAGCCGTCCCAAGGGGTGAGGCCAGCACGAGGGCGACTTGAGCGAGGGTATTCCGGCTCCCGGCTGTGCCACAACCACACCTGATGTGACCTTGAGCAAAAGCCATGTGTGAGTTTTAAGTCCCACTTAATTCAGAATGAAAGGACTATCTCCCCTGTATCATTACCTCAGGATTGCCGGGCGAGATCTTCTGTGAAGGATTTATGAACTCATATAGTATGGTTATTAAGAAATCGTGGACTGTTACTTTATTTTCCATGCATTTGTCTTTTCTCCCAAGGAATTTGCAAGCTCTCGCCGGCCGGGGTTTCTGCACTCGCCTTCTTTGTATGCGCTGAGCAATTTGCCTTGTGCACGTAGCAAGTGCACAGTGAATGCTTTTCTGAACCAATCATGGCTTTGTTGGCTCAAAGGTGATCTTTCTGGCATGCTATCCCATCCCCATCTCCAGCAGCAATATTTGACATTGCCAGATACGGAAATCTCTGCAAACAAAATCCAACTCAGTAATTGATTTAACGTTTCTTTATTTTCTACAGTGTTTTGTTTTACTTTACAAGCAAAGTAACATGAAGTGGCTTCTTAATTTTTTTAAGCAAAATACGAGTTGAGTAGTCTTTTCTGGTCAGTAATTGCATCACATTTTCCTTATTTATCACTTTATAGCAGGCGTATTTCTGCCAAAATGGTAGTGATCGTGTGGTCGATTCCGAAGCATGATTTCACACAGACCCCTAGCTACCAACCAATCAGAATTTCAAAAGTTACAGATATCCATGGGCGCCTAATAGGATTTTCCTAAAATTACTATATTTGAGGAGGAAAGTCAACTGTACGTTTCATATTAACCTGTTACAAAATATATGAAACAGCTATGATTTTTCTTTTCAATCTTAACCTTTATAACCTATGTCTCAGTGGCCTTAACAACCTAAATTTCATCTCCAACTCCACAGCTTGTTGGCATCAAATCGCCCTTTAACACAAACTTTAAAAAGGATAAATTAACTGTAGTATATCGATATAATGAACCGCTATTCAGCAGTAAAAAGTGAGAGTTTTTGATACATGGAACAATATGGGTGAATCTCAAAAATATTATGTTACAGAATAAAAAAAACAAGGAACAAAATAATTCGTAAGACTTTTTATATGAATTTCAAAAATAGGCAAAACTAATCTATGGTAGTAAAAGTCAGACTAGTGGTTGCCTGCAAGGTTATGAATTGGAAATGTTCAGAATCTTGAAAGGGTGGAGGTCGCCATGAGGGTGTACAAGTAAAAAACATTAACCAGCTGCTCACTGAAAACGTGGGGTTTTTCTGTATGTAAGCTATATATCAGCAAGTCCTATTAAAAAAGGATTAAGGGGCTTCCCTGGTGGCGCAGTGGTTGGGAGTCCGCCTGCCAATGCAGGGGACGCGGGTTCGTGCCCCGGTCCGGGAAGATCCCACATGCCGCGGAGCGGCTGGGCCCGTGAGCCATGGCCGCTGAGCCTGTGCGTCGGGAACCTGTGCTCCGCAACGGGAGAGGCCACAACAGTGAGAGGCCCGCGTACCACAAAAAAAAAAAAAAAAAAAGAATTAAGTGTAGACTTCCTTCCACTTCTGGAAAGATGAAGTAGACATACTTTCTCCTATTCCTCCGACTAAGTGCAACTAAATACCCTCGACATTGTATATACAAAACAAACCCTAAAATGCAGGAAGAAGAGGGCAAACTAATTAGGGACCTCAGGACCCAAAGGAACAACAGAGTGGACGTTCTTTGGGTTTTCTTTTTGCCTCATATAACCCAAGCCTTGAGTGAAAGCAGCCCAAACTGGCTCATGCGTTCATCACTGGTAAGAATATGAAATGGTACAGTCACCATGGAAAACAGCTTGGCAGATTCTTCTTCTTTTTCTTTTTTTAATAAATTTATTTATTTATTTTTAGCTGCATTGGGTCTTCATTGCTGCACATGGGCTTTCTCTAGTTGCGGTGAGTGGGGGGCTTCTCATTGTGATGGCTTCTGTTGTTGCAGAGCACGGGCTCTAGGCGTGCCTTCAGTAGTTGTGGCACGTGGGCTCAGTAGCTGTGGCTCACGGGCTCTAGAGCTCAGGCTCAGTAGTTGTGGTGCACGGGCTTAGTTGCTCCACGGCATGTGGGATCTTCCCGGACTGGGGCTCGAACCTATGTCCCCTACACTGGCAGGCGGATTCTTAACCACTGCATCACCAGGCAAGACTGGCAGTTTCTTAAAAAACAAATAAACCTCCAAATACCACTAGACCCAGCAATGCACAGAGAAATGAAACCTACTGTTCACCTGTACACAACCATTTACAGAAGCTCCATTTACAATAACCAGAGCGGGAAGCCACCCAGATGTCCTTCAACAACTGAGTGATTAAAGAGACTGATGCAACAAACAAACGAACAAACAGACTAGTGTATCCATACTATGGAAGACTACTGAGCTCTACAAAGGAAACTGCTGGTTTATGTGCAACCTGGATTGATCTCCAGAGAATTACACTGGGCTGGGCAAGGAGGAAAGTCAATCCAAAAGCCTACGTAGTATATCATGTTATTTATAGAATATTCTTGAAATGACAAAATTATAGAAATGGAGAACCGATATGTTGTTGCCAAGGGTTACGGACGGTGTGAGGGGGGAGAAGAACGGCTGTACAAGGGCAACGTGAGGGTTCCCTGTGGAGATGGAGATTTCTGTGTCTTGACTGCATCAGTGTCAGTATCCTGGTTGTGAAACTGTGCTGCAGTTTTAAAAGATGCTTCCTTTGGGGAAAACGGTGGAAATGTTACACGGAATCTCTCTGGGTTGTTTCTTGCAACTGCATGTGAATCTACAATTATCTCAAAATAAAAAGTTTAATGAAAAAATTTAAAACATCATAACAGAGCATGGTTTGACTGGGGAAGGGCATGAGGGAACTTTCTGAAGTGATGGTAATGCTTTATACATTGACAGAGATTTGGGTTATACACATGTATGCACTTGTCAAAACTCAGCAAATGGTAAGATTCGTGCATTTATGTGTACATACGTTTTACATTTTAAAAAAAGAATTAAGTAAAAGTGTCTGGTCCCCACGTCTCTGCTCTAGGGATGCCGGGAAAGCCACCGTCCTTTCAATGCTCTGGGGAAGCTAGTGGAGGGGCTGGGGCTGTGATTCTCCTGGTTCCCCTGGTTCTAAGATTGTACTTGCATTGATCCTCTGTCCTGACTCCGCTGCTCTCGTCTGCCCTCTGTGTATTTCTTTCCCCACTGCATTGCTTATCTGGGGCCCCTACCCTTCCACTCAGCTCTGTGGGTGACTGACTCAAAACCAATCAACTTAAAATCAGGTATTAGGCATCCCTGTGCTTAGAAGTCCTTCAGCCATTTCTGACCCTGGGAACCTCCACTGGTGGCTTCTGCTCAGGCTCTGGCCACTTGTCAATTTCTGGATCACACCTGTTCCCCTCTTTTTATCTTCCCCCCTGACTCCCTGACCCTCCCCGCCAGCTCGTTCTTATGAAAAGCTTCCCCACAGCCCAGCCTGATCCCTAGAGAGTTGTATAAGAGATGGCAGCTTGCCCAGAGGTTGTCTTCCTGGAGTGCCCAGATTTTCAGTCACCTGTCTTGCTCCTAGGAGTGTCGAGGCAGCACTGGAAGGTCTCTGCTCTGCTCCTTTCCCTGGTTCATCAAGCCAGCCTTGAATTGGGATGCACCGATGCTCTAAGGACCATCTGGATGTTCTCCTTCCAGAATCTCAGACCTACGTGACCAGGGGGAATTAAGATTGCAGATGGGATAGAGGTTCGTATTCAGCTGACCTCAAGATGGAGAGACTTCCCTGAATTATCCAGGTTGGTCCAACATCATCAGAAAATTCCTTAAAAGTGGAAGAAGGAGGCATAAAAGGAGGATAGGAGGTGGGTGTGTGATAGGGAAGCGAGAGCAGGGAGTGACAAAGCTGCTGGCTTTGAAGACAGAGGAACGGGTCACAAGACAAGGAATACGGTGACCTCTAGAAGCCAGAAAGAGCCCAGGAATTGAATCTTTGGAAGGAACACACCCCTGCCAACCCCTTGATTTTAGTCCAGTGAGACCCATGTCAAATGTCCATCCAACAGAACCGTAAAATAAGAAATTTGTGTCGTTTAAGCAGCTAAGATGCGGTGATTAGTTACAGCCACCATGGAGAAGGAACCACGCAGGAATATAGGTCCTGTGATGGGTGAGTGCCCAAAGGCTCTGCAATGGAGCAGTTTACTTTAACACCCTTGTAATAATGTTCAATAGTCATTGCCAGGCTATCTCTGTAAAACAGATCAACCTCACCAGGGTTTTAATGATTCTTTTAAAAAAGAGTTACATCATTCTAGGGGAGCGAGTTCTACCCTGACCAGGCATTTCTATTTGAAGGGCCCTATGAATGAACATATTCACATGGTCATAAAATTTACCAGAGTAAAGTATTTTATCTCCAATCAGCTTAGACTACTGCCCATTTCTGCTACAATATCTCCTCATTGTGGGTGGAGTGGAATGGCCACAAGCATTGTGGGGGTTGCCTCAGGAAAGCTGATTGAGGATGCATTTCTTTACATTTGGTGGGAGATGTGATTTCAGTTACTTTCATGTGTACAGTTAGTATAGCCAGTTTCAAGCCTGCAAAACACAGAGTTGGATCCATACTCAGGTTTACAGGTCTCGAATTCTAATGGTCTTAACTCTGCACTGTACGGCCTTTCATATGCTCCCAATGTGTCAGGAATTGCTAAGGGTCCAAGATTCTATCCCCCTTGCACATTGACAAGTGAGCCTGCCACAGTTTCACAGATGCTGGCAGAAGACACGAGAGCCCTGGGTCAGAGACAAACGATGCTAGTACTCACATGCATCAGACCTTTACCTCCACAGGGAGACTATCTTTATTATCCTGGTCAGGAAACAAATCGGCCCTTTGCTGGGAGGTACTCTCTCTGTCTTCCAAGGTCACGTGCAAACATCCTTGGAAAGCTAGCCCTGGGAAAAAGCCATCGGTCACTCTACTGAGAAGATGTGCAGAAATACTAGAGACTGTGGGGGACTGTCTCCAAAACAGAGATTCACGTACAGGCCTTGAACCATGACCCCAAGGCAGGGGGGCCACTCCCAACCTCTCGGCAGCAGTAGACAGCTTTTCACCTCCCTCCTTGAATCTCACCCGCTTTCCCCATCTTATCCCCCTCTCCTCCCCTTCGCTACACACCATCCATCTATGGGAACCTGCCCAAGCACATTTATATAGGTTCTTTTTCAATTTCTTGCTGATTTGTCATGAAATTCTGACATAAAAGGTAAGAAAAAACAATAAGCCACTGCAATGTGAGAACTGACAGCAAACTGGTTAGTGAGGGTCCTCATTTAAAAGAGTAGTTAAGATTAATTCCTTCAGAAGAAAACTTGAAATGCCCTGAAACTTTACAGCTCACATTTGAGAAACTTGATAGTTTTTCTAAACATGATAATAATTCTAAATAACTCATAATATTACCAATAATGACTTTGGGAAGCTTAAAATAAAACTTTCTAAGCCATCAGTAACAAAAAAATAAATGTTGGTCCTCCATGACAGAAGAAAGACTGGATTATCTTTCTAGTTTTGATAGAGCTGCCCAGTCCCATATGGTAGCCACTAGCCATGTGGCCACAGAACTCTTCCTGTGTGGCTAGTATGATTGACAAAGTGATGTATGTGTAAAACACACACCAGATTTTGAAGACTAATTAAGGAAAAAAATGTAAAGTATGCCATTAATATTTTTATTAATAATATGTTGATATCATAATATTTTGGCTATATTGGGATAATGAAACATAATTAAAATTACTCTCACCTCTCCCTTTTTAAATGGGACCACTACTAAATTGAAAACCACACATGTGACACATTGAAGGGTTTGCATGATATTTCTATTGGATAGCATTGCTTTTAGAAAATGATGGCCAAATTGTTTTTGTATGAAGAGGTCATCAGAGTATGCAGCCAATTACATAGGAAAATATATACTTTTCTCTGGATTTTTTAGTGTTTGTGGATTTTTCAGGCCTTCTAAAATTTGTAATTTGTTGTAATTTATCATGTTAAATAAATATTTACTTTCACACCTATTTATGTCTTTATAATTCTGCATTCTTCTTCTTAAAGAAGTACCCCCAAGTTGTATAAGCTTCATGCCCCACCAAACCTGGATCTGCCCTGGGTGTCAGGCTCCATGCTCTGCAGTGGGGCTGGAGTACATTAGTCAGTCCAAGGGTGGGGTCCTGGAAGTTGATTAAGCGATCTTTTAATGTGTTGTTTCCAGTTTGCTTCTCATGTGGTTCAAAGTAGCTGTGAGATGAGAGGACAGGTGAGAGAAGATTGCGGCGGGGTGGACGGATGGATGGATGGATGGAGAGGAGGTGGGGGGAAGAAGAACGGAAAGGTAGACAAACTTCCCACTGAGGGAAATTCCTACTCTTTATTCTGAGGTCATCCCATGTGGTATAAAGTCCTTCCTTTTCATTAGCACTGATATTAAAGAACAGGAAGGAATGAGTTAATGGAATTCAGTTTCTATAAACAGGGCAAGAACAGAGCGCCTCTGGAAGGAAAGGAAAATGTTATCATAAAATAGGCCAAGCAAATTTGCAGGCAGGTGTAGTGATGAGGGAAGTCAGGCACCTCATTGATGAGTCTGCTTTTACACTGCGGAGGGACAGAATTGGAAGTTTTCTAGTAATTGAATTTAAGGACAATGCAGAAAGCAGGAATTAAAAGACAGCCAGGTAACCCTGGATCAGAGACTTCCTCAGAATTCACGTCCGAGCCCCCTGGAGTCGGAGCTGTGCTTTAGCCCACTGCAGTAGCAGAAAGTGAGAAAATAGCAAAAAGATGTGCAAAAAGGGAGATCAGGCATTCCTGGGATATTAGTTAATCCAGTGAGGTAGTATATAGTATATAGTATATAGGACTTGGCGTCCAAGCCCTTCCTGCTGCCCGTTCCCCTCTTCTCCTGCAGGGCTCTTCCCCTTTCTCTCCAGCAGTCCATCGTGCATGTGCTCACCTCTTCAGGCAGCCGCTGGGTTCATCCTCCTCCAATCAGCCATCTCTAGTCCCTGCACCCGCATGGACCTCCGCCTTTGGACATTCCGGTGGCTCCTGCTTTTGGAATCATTCCTATTCTAGCCACCCAGTAGTCCTTGCTACTTCTGGTTCATATCTTACTTTCCCAGCTCTGTAGTGGTGACTCTGGCTTCCCCTTCTTTTTCCTCTCTGGCTGGGAGAGATGCACACTTGGCATACTTTAAAAACATTGATGGAGTAGGTCTTGATGTATGTTCTAAATCATCAGAGGAATTCAATTCAATATATTAAACTGCTTAATATTTTTTATGTTTGTGTTTTCAAAAGTGGAAACCCATGTGAGCTATTTCACGCCATAACACAATCAGTTTCAGTGTTTGAAGTCAGTCCTGGAGGTGTACTCTCTCCATCCATCATTCTGAAGTCTGCTCTCATAAGTCAATAGGGGTCTTGGTTAATAAATGTATTGAACCAATGGATAGACCCCCACTCAGAAAGAGGCAGAAATAGGCTGAACCATGGCAAATGTAACTACGAAAATTACAATTCCTGATAATCCAAAGTTCCCATTCAGATCAGGTTAAGCAATAAATGGGGCAAATTTGCCAACATAATTGGGAAGGACAGGGCGGGAGGGAAGGGTTCAGACGTCACTGCGTCAGTTCAAATAAGGCCTTTAGGATTTTTGATTTCTGTCCATCTTTCCTGTGGCCTCTGTCCCTTTGTTGCCCTCGTCTCTCAGGATCCTCCAGGTAATGGGGATGTAGATTCCGCAGCTATGGTCTCATTCACGCAGCTGGCCAATTTCTCCCCCCAGTGCCCTTATGTAATTGGCCTGACTTGGCAATGTGCTCATCCCTGGACAGATCTCTTTGCCAGCACTTGGAAACCTGCATTGGTCAGGCTAGATCCCATGTCCGCTAGTATGGCCAGACAGAGAGAAGGAAAGCAGGCTGTGTGGATGAGGGGCAGTTAGCACAGTTACCAGAGGAAGGGGCATGCACAACACACACCAAGCAAATAAAACCAAATATGCCCCCTGCATTTAAACATTTAACTGGCTCAATGTATTTGCTGGTCATAAACAAAGACATGCCAGAGGGAGCAAAAGAAAGAACCCCTCGATGATAACGTGTCAGTTAAATTCTCTCGGATCTTCCTATTATCATTTCATTTGACTTTGGTTTCCTGAAACTTGACCTACAGAAATGTCTTTGTTTTCTTCCTTGTTCACGTGGGATAACAAAAGTCCTGCTCTCATACCATCCGCCTACCTGCCACAGCTCTCGGAATTGCTGCTGCTTCTCCTTTACAGTAAAAGTGCTTTGCTGCGCATCATAATTGCTCAGATTCCCTTCTTTTCAGCTCAAACACAGAAGCTAATGAAGGAACAGAGTAGGTGAACCTGGCTGAAGGCCCTTGGAGGACCTCTGATCATTCCTTCCAAGTAGGATGAGATTCACACCAGAACTGTCTCCTTGTCCAGCATCACGATGCTGTCTTTGCTAAGCCGCTCTCCAGTTCTACCAGCTAAATTTCTTAAAGGAACAATGTTGGTATTTTAAAAATCTCCTTTCTTTGAGTTATTTGAAACTGACTTTGAACCTAAGAGTGGTTTCAAAGTAGTGTTTACACAATGAATATCTTCAACCACACAACATAACAACTAACAAGAGCCTATTTCCCGACTCCCATTGAAACAGGACATGGTGTTGTAGCCAGATTCTCTCTCCCTTATCTTTTGCATTTTTCTTTGTATAAAAGAAGTATCTGAATCACAGAATTTTATCCCTTTGTAAAGAGGGAGTTTTCTCACCAGTAGGTTAGGGAAACACATGAATTAGTGTGGATCATTTAAATTCACACCTTAATTCATCTCAAGATTACCTGTGGAAAGCACATCACAAGTTGGCGGCCTCAGAGCCAATTTCTGGTCTTGGCTTACAAGTGAGGCCCAGGAAACCTCTTTATAACTTTGCTTTCTGTAACTTGCACACTCTCTGATTGCTTGAATATTTTTATCAGTAGAATTAACCACCGTTTATTTAATGCTTGCTCTGGGACTGGCTCAGTGCTAAGCAATTTCATTTAAACATTACTGCAGCCCCTAATTTAGGTGTGAGCTGCTCCCTTTGATAAATGAGGAAAGTGTGGCTTACAGAGGTGAAGTACCTTGCCCCAGGTCAGGCAGCTGGCAGTGGGGCCCTAGGACCAGAACCCACATGCCCCTAACAGCTACTCTGTCCAGTGAAATATGGTCTGGGTACAGGCAGAGACTTATTTAGAAAAGTTTTATTTCTAATCCTCTTCCATTCATTTCAAACTTATCCTTCAGTCTCCAAAATTTCACTCAATCTTCACTTTACTGACAACATAGGCTCTTCAACTAGAGGCAAAAAGCGTTCCTTAAAAAATTCCCTACATAAGCATTCTAATTCTGAAATCATTATTGGAACAAAAGCTCCTTTTCTGATACTGTGGTTCAGCGTGGTCTACAGGAATGTAAGTCAGCTTGCGTACCCTTCTAGGAGACGCAGATTTTGCATGGAGTTTGGTGGAGAAAGTCCCATGGTACCTTGGACCAAAGACCTCCGTGCTTTCCACTCTTGTGGCTAAACATCACACACACACACACACACACAATAGTAATAACTCCTTTTAACTGTTTATATATATTTATAACCAGCTGTGTGATAAATTTACATTTAGAAAATTCACCTTCTACACAGCAGTGAAAGGAAAACCTTTGATATTTTAAAAATTGTTAATGATGAGTTATAAACAGAAGCACAAGTGAAGTTATTCTGCAAGTCCTGTATAAACAGGACTTTATTGCCTGTGAAATGACAAAAGAGTAATGAATGGATATTGGACTCATTTGTCACCACTAAGGAGATCATACGTTTGAAGTGGTTTATAAATTTTGGGCTATTTCCCCTCACACAACTGGAAGTGTCACAAAGCAGGGGTGGGTGGTTTTCATGAACAGCAGTCCCAAGACAGCAGCTACCATTCTCTATCTGGCATAATAAAAACAACACTTAGTACACAGGAGGGCTCATAAAATGCTACAGAATGTGAAGTGAGTTCACTCTCCTTGAAGTAAGTAAAGAGATTGACTAGCAATATACATTTTTTAACCTAGTTTAAATGATAAACATTTTATCTTTCCCAAAGTTATGTTTGTAAAGAGCATCTACATTGGAAATGTCCTTGGTTATAGAGTGTATGATATCTTTCATCAATAAATGGCACATCTGTGTCTTGATGAGCAGACTGGGGTGGGGACGGTAGAGGGTGATGCAGAGAGAAGAGTGGAATAGAGGAGGCTTGGATGGGGCTGGACTGGAGAAAACCCTCGACCTGACATGCTGCCGCCCTGGAGAGTTGTATTCTCACCAGTTTTCACTCACTGATTTCATTCTCAAGAATACATAATCTCTACACCTGAAACTAACATAACATTGGTAATCAACTATACTCCAATATAAAATACAAAGTTAAGAAAAAAAGTGTTTTGCTGAAACCCTTCGAGGAGTTTGGGGGGTATTGGGCACGAGCCACCTGTCTCTGTGCACAGCCCTGCAATAAACCTTTCTCTGCTTCAAAACAAAAAAGAATATATAATCTCTTGAAACCCCTGTAATCCTGTAATGGGTTCTTGTAAGTATATTACTTTAAAAATATATTTCACGTGTAGAACTTTCATTTCTGATCAATGTACTAATAATGATTTTATTCAAATTAATTTTTTTATAATCTTGAATGTTATTTATAAATATGTCTGGCTGTCTTTCCATTTAAAAATAAGATGCAGGGCTTCCCTGGTGGCGCAGTGGTTGAGAGTCCGCCTGCCGATGCAGGGGACGCGGGTTCGTGCCCCAGTCTGGGAGGATCCCACATGCCGCGGAGTGGCTGGGCCCGTGAGCCATGGCCGCTGAGCCTGCGCATCCGGAGCCTGTGCTCCGCACCGGGAGAGGCCACAGCAGTGAGAGGCCCGCGTATCGCAAAACCAAAAATAGATAAAAAAATTAAAATTAAAAAAAAAAGGATGCATACTTTCAATTAATTTTAAAAGCAAAAGCATAATTTGACAAAGATAAAAATTTAAATGGCATATGGTGTCACCACTGGGTTGGGGACCAAAAATGTATCAGTACATTGAAACATGGGCTGATTGCTAAATACATGTGGCAGCCGTACTCCTTGGAGATACCAGCTGTTCTGACCTTCCCACCTGGAGGGGAAGACTGGGAGCCCCTCTCTCCATCTTTTGCCACAGAAGCTCTCCTCCCAGACCCGGATTCCAACCCCACGTAAAACCTTGACACTAGACATTCCCAACCTCACCCTACTGACAATTTGGCCTGGGTGATCCTTCATTGTGTAGTGCTGTCCTGTGCTCTATAGGATGTTTCAGGGCACCTCTGGTCTTTACCCACAAGATTCCAGGAGCACTTATGACAGCCAGGTTGTCACAACCATAAATGTCTGCAGGCATTGCCAGCGCCCCATGGAGGGCAAGCTCTCCCCGGGTTGACACTGTTTAATAACATCACCTCATCTGCTCTCCAGTTGGCCTCCAAACTGTGGCCCACGTTTATCCCTAGTGTGGGAGAAGAAATTTCATTTTATATAAGCACAAACATGCTAAAATTTTGTTTTAAAAATCCTTTGCTTAAAAGGTACCCCCTGAAATATTTTCAAATCTAACAAGTGTTTACTAAACACTCACCTTTTGCAAAGCATTGTGTTGGTCCATTTTTCTCCTTTATTGGTTTTCCAAGCTCTTTTCATGTCTCTTTAGCAAACAATTGCCAAATGCAGAGACAGCCTATGAGAAAAATACCTTATTTTGCCTTTAACACGTCAAGTTTTCCTTTGCAAATACCATTCTTTTTGTACGAGGAGGGAAGGAACTGAAGCTGCCGATTTATGTTAGCTCATGTCTTTGTATTCGCACCGACATCATTACAAAGATTTGATTTTGCAAAATTTGGAGAGATTTTGCTCCAGAAATTTCCACTGAAGGTGAAGAGTCATAAATCTCAGAGAAGAGAGACGTATACAGGAATCTCTCACACATCCTTCATTTGTTCCCTGTGGTGTCACCGTAGACTGTGAATAAAGGACACGTGCCTTGTGATGCAGAAAACCTCTCCAAACCGCCCTTAGACCAAATTTGCCACATGCAGATAGAACACTAGATGTATTATCTAGCTAATAAGACCAAGAGGGAAATGTCATTTGCTTAAAAGCATGTACACATTCACCTTGCCTTCCTTTATAAAACCATAAGAATTAAAATAAAAGCCTTTGCTAACATTTTTCTGAAAATAAGTTAGGAATCTGGGAAGTCAAAACAAAATCTTTTTGTTTTATCCAGTTATTTAAAAATAAGGAAGCATATCTTCATAATTAAACCTGCAGAGTCAGGAAAGAACCAGTTCATAGAAATGCTGCCAATGCCAGTGGGGAAAAAAAAGCTTGAGTTTGTCTAATAAACAAATGGCTCTGTGAATGTCTTCTTTTAACAGGTTATTTATCCAGGCTTTTCTCCTGAGCACACATCCTGTAAGACGTCTTTGGAGTCAGGTTTTTCCTTGGGCTATTTAGAACGAACTTTGCTGTGTAGTGAAAACTCAGTTTTGTTTTTCGTTGGTATGGTTTTTTGTCCATCCACCCACATACCTCGTCCATCCATCTATCCCTCTATTCGCTTATTTATCAGACATTAGTTGAATGATTCTCCTGGCCTTTGTGTGGTTTCTCTATGCCAGGGACCGTAGTAGGCGTAGAGATTCAGAGATGAAATAGATCGTCTGGTGATCACAGACCTTACAGTCCTAGAGGGGAGCTGTGTCTGCATACTCTGGGCTTTTTAAGACTACCAGAGCCACATCTCCATTAGAAGAATTAGGTATGTACCTAGTAAACGTGATTTATGTAGAACTGGGTAATTCAGAATCTTTTTTGATGTTGTATTTGGCAGGGGGCTGTCTATATTTAACAATCATTAACCACCCATCATCCTCTTGACCTAAATTAACAGCAGAGACAGCAACAGGAAGCGATTTCTTCCAGACTTAACCTCTAACCCTCATTTGCTTCTGCAGCCACTTGCCAAGCCTTTTGATCAACTGTGTGAAGTTCAAGAATCTCTCACTTCAGGATTGCAATAAACGATATCAACCCCAGCACTTTTCTTGACATAGAATTTCTCTGACATCCCAATGGCTTATTCGGTGGAATCAAATTTGGCAAAGGGAAGAAAGTATTAGTATTTAGTTTCAAAATTCAATTTAACTTTCTAGTCTAGAAGTAGCCTGCATCTAACAGAGCAACTAATTGAAAAAAAAACTTTCTTCTCAAAAAGTTAGCTCACCAGAATTCAGTAAAACCTAATCAATGTGTAGACAATTCATCCCATGAAATTTTGCAAATATTAACCAGCTTCCAAAGCATTTCCTGGATCTCTACCAATTAAAATTTCCTTAAATAGTCCATGAAATTGCCCAGTTAACCACATCTTCACTAGATATTATCATTTAGGCCAATCTGCTTGGAAAAGAAATGCATGCCCATTCATGTTTTATAAATATTTTCCTGATGATGGGGGTACTTTTTTTTGGTGTATTGCTCATTTACATTGCGTTTTCAATTAATTGCCTGTTAGAATTCTTTTCCTACTTTTATTTTGAGTTGTTTGGCCTTTCTTGGAATGTGGAGGGCTGTGGGGGCCGTTTTAGATTTTCTAAATTTAAATGAACTGAATTTAAACTTAGAATTTAAATTCTAATCCCTCAACTGGATTCCTGGTCTTCCCCCTCCCTCCAAACGTGTTTACCCATAGTCCAGCCCACCTGGGGGATGACAACTCCATCCTTCCCATTACTTATCAAAAAGCACCCATTTTCCGTCACCTGAAATGTTCCTAGTAGCTTTTGTAAATTTACCCTAATGACAACTTTTACTCATTATAAATAAAAAACAAAAGCAAAGTTGTATCCAAGTTACAGTGCCTCTCTGCCTTTCTCTACACTTTCAAATCAAATATGGGAGACCCTTTGCACCTCGTTAGAACCCACAAGGTAGAAGTTAGAATGACAACCAAACATTGGTGGTTTGAGATCAGGAAGAAATGTGGTATTCACCAAGACGCACAAGAACCAACTGCTGTGTTGTTGTTTAAATTCCACATCTGAACGCACTGTGGAGGAACATTCACTGGGCCTTCCTTCGTGTTACCACAGAGGAACCACCTGTATCCTCGTCTGAAGCGGACCTTCCCGCCCCCGCTCAAGAGGGTGCTCCAGCGAGATCATCCTCTCTCTGTTCATCAGTGGCTCTCCCCACTCCTGGGATCATCCCATAAATACACAGACACAAGATACACTGGACTTTCTCCATTAAGAAAATTTAACAAACAAAACAACCCAAAGAACAAGAAAACCCTTTCCTTTTCTAGCACCATCGGACCCATTCCTTGGGCTCTAGAACGCTATCAGCCCTCAGGATGCTAAGAACCCTGGAGTATAAAAAGAAGGACAAGCCACAGACCATCTTGAAACCAACCCCAGTGAGGGAGGTTAAGACACGGTGGAATCTCCTTGGGAATTGGGCCACGGGGGATATGGGCAACCAAGTTTTTGTGTTTGTCTTAGTTTTAGCAATGGGAATTTTATTGTCTCCTTCACATAAAAAAAACATCGCTAAGAAGGCATAGCTCTTTTTTCAGTCTGGATTTGTCCTGAGACACCCAAACTCATTTCAGAGGCCCTCTGAGACCAAGTGGACTGCGGGCTGAGACTCAGCGGCTGGGAAACACAGGACTGCCCAGTGAGCTCCGAGTGAGGACCATGGAACAGAACAGCAGGCTGCAGCATGAGGAATTCCAAATGTGAAAAATTAATTAAAGTGGATTCTAATGGTGTGATTACCTGTAAGGTCCTGATCTGTCATTATTCGTGTCATGGGATGGTTTAGGTTCCCCTAAAACAGATGGGGGAGCACAGACTTCTTTTTCAAGAGTCCTTCAGTTTTCCAAAGTGAGCTCTTCAGTGGCTGGCGTGACCCAGTAGTCCTTTGCCGCATGTAAATTTGGACAGAGAGCGTCTTGGCGCGTTGACAGTAGTTAAAAGTGTACCCAGCAGATGGCCCGATTGGTTCACATTAGAAATAGACAGTGTTTGGAGAAGTTCTCACTGTGCATCAGAGGCTTGAAGTCCTGGAGGGGAGGAGGGGGAGAGGTGGCCCCAAGTTGCTAAATCTGCCCCACCTGCTCTGCAGGGAGCCCTGGAAAGAACCACCTTCTCCTGTCTGCTGGGGCTTAGTATGTGGTTGACACAGAGTAGGTGCTCAGTAAATGTTTAAAACCAGGCTTCTCCTCTGCTGATGACCCAGTTTCATTAAGGTGGAGAGTCTTAGCCTTGCGCCTTGGGGGATATGCGTGTGGCTCATGGGGGAAGCGGGGTCAGCTCCATGCGCGGAGTGTCCTCAACTAAGCCCCGCACATTTGTACCCCTACTCCTACTCTCTCCAGTAATTTCCACCAGTGACCCAGGTGCTGTCTAATGGGAAATAGTGTAGCTGCTTGATTCCAGCTCTCTGGGTGTGTGCTCTAAGGTAGGAACCCTCTAGCTTGGGTCATCCAGGCGGTCTTCAGTCTTTGACCCACCGAATATTTCTGATGGACGTACCCCCGCCAGTAGTCCTTTCCCATGAGCTGAGTGATTTCCGCACCGGAGTGGAAGTAAATGTGTTCGGCTCAGGGCTCACCTTCAACCAAGCGCTGAGGTTGGGGAGCAATGGGATTGTCACCAGATGAACTGGTGTTGAATTCAAAGACTGCCCTGGGTTCCTGCCAATCAGGTGAAGAAGTTGTGCTCCATAAACACTTTGTTTACAAAAACTACGACTAAGCTAAGGGTCAGGCACAGAGAGTTTCCTGATGGCATAGACACACTAAAAAGTGGAGGGTTTTATGAGTTCCTGTCTTTCTTCATTTGCCATTTTAAAGTGTAATGATTTTTTTTTTTACAAATTGATTCCCTTCTGTGTTTTTTTAAAAACTATCATTGGAAGTTTATTTGGAGGAAGTAAAAACTTGTCCTCGGTGCAAAATCTTGAACTGGAAGCCATTTTTCAAGGGAATGTGTCACTTCCTGAGCCAGTGTTTGATTACAGAAAATAAAATTGGCCCACACAAGCCAGTTTAACTTCCTGCCATTGTTGAGTTGGCTCAAACGTTTTGTTTATCAAAATGCAACTATTCCTGGTTCCAGCTGCAATGAATCTTCATGACAAAAAACGACTACAAATTTAGCTCTTGCTGAGTTAGTGCCATTCTTCATTTCCTCTGTTAAAACATCATAATTTAAGAATTATATTTTAGATTGGGAGCTTGAAACGGATTGTTTTTAAAAAGGGAAGTTAGAAGTCTTAGCTTGAAACAAATGAAAATATACTGGGTAATGAAGACATTCAGAGCCTCCTGGAGTCACTGAGGATTGAGGCAGACTTGCCTTTGACTCTGAAGTTTCAGACATTGAACTTGATGTACCAGAAGGTGCTTCAAGCACAGCCAACACACCAGAAGCCAGCAGTGTCAGCCAATCGAGAAGGCATGGATGTTCTTAGAAAGTTATTTGAAAGATGAATTTTGTAATTGTGGCAAAGCAAATATGCTTAAATCTTATTGTCTCCTGTTTAACAAAACTGAATAATAAATTATACCAAACAAGATCATGATGGGATATTTGAAAACAAACCTGCAAGCTTTAAAGAAAATCTGAGAATTTTTTTTTTTTTTTTTTTTTTTTTTTGCGGTATGCAGGCCTCTCACTGTCGTGGCCTCTCCCGTTGCAGAGCACAGGCTCCGGACGCACAGGCTCAGCGACCATGGCGTCATGTGGGATCTTCCCGGACTGGGTCACGAACCCGTGTCCCCTGCATCAGCAGGTGGACTCTCAACCACTGCGCCACCAGGGAAGCCCTGAGAATATTTTTGTAGCTAGAAAGGGTAGTCTTTTGCCTAGAAACAATGAATGAAAAGTAAAAGCAATAAAACTTAAGAAGTTGCTTGTCTGTATCATCAAGCTTGGTTTCAGAAATCACTTGAACAGTGAAATTCACCCTACAGGAGAAAAGCTGGTGTAGCCCTACCCAGTCAGTATGATCGATTCTAGTTTGGAACCAAATACAGACAGCCTTGCTAGAAACATACCCTTCTCAAATGGCATGATAAGAATGCATTTTATTCTGATTAAAAGTCGCCCTTTGCTCAAATAAATGGACAAGAGACTGAGTTTAACCCAATTCTTTCCCTTGCAGTTGGTTGACCCCATTACATAGATCAGTGTTCACAATGCTTATGTTGATGATACCTATAAACATTAATTATGCTGCAAGACACCTGATGGTTAGATGTGGCACAGAAATTTTCAACAATGGGCGAGCATTTTTTTTTTTTTAGTAATTGCAGAATTGACTAGGGGGAAAAATGATGTATATTTAGATGCACCGATTAGGCTACGGTGATGACAGTTGATGTTTTAGTTTGGGTTCCCGAGAAGCATTCCTGTAGGTGACGATGTCTCTGAAAGTAGTTTATTAAGAAGTGATCCCATGGGGCTTCCCTGGTGGCGCAGTGGTTGAGAGTCCGCCTGCCGATGCAGGGGACACGGGTTCGTGCCCCGGTCCGGGAAGATCCCACATGCCGGGGAGCGGCTGGGCCCGTGAGCCATGGCCGCTGAGACTGCGCGTCCGGAGCCTGTGCTCCGCAACGGGAGAGGCCGCGACAGTGAGAGGCCTGCGTATCGCAAAAAAAAAAAAAAGAAGTGATCCCAGGAAAACTGATATAGGAATGAGGAGGCAGAACCAGTGAGGTGAGCATCAGACGAGGCCCCAGAAGTGCAACTTGGGTCAATCCCTGGGGGAAACTGTGGAGATAAGTACAGTTGACCCTTGAAGATGCTGGGGTTAGGGGTGCCCACCCTCGATGTAGTTGAAAATCTGAGTATAACTTATAGTCGGTCCTCCATACAAGTGGTTCCTCTGTATCCCGGGTTTTGCATCCTCACATTCAACCAACCCACAGGTCCTGTAGTCCTGTAGTACTTACTATTGAAAAGATCTGCATATAAGTGGCCCCGTGAAGCTCAAATCCCTAATGTTCAAGGGTCAACTGTAGTTCACATCTCAGAATCATTCCTATTAGTGTAAAGAGAGATGAAGCACTTATACTATCGTTTAAGGGCTGATCCTGGTGTGGGGGAGGTGTAAATTCTCAAGCACTTCCCTTCTTTTTCTGTATATAAGTAAAGTATGCTTCAGCAGCCTGACGCAGCCCTCCAACGGAGAGACATAGATGCTGCCTATTAGGAGTGAAAGCAGGTGTGCGTGAAAATGATAAAGAATCAGAGGATGCGAGCATTGTTGATACAACTGCTAAGGTCCATTGCACAATCTAAGTGTATCAAGCACATCTCCCCTCAAATAGCCTGTCCCTTGATTTCTGTGTTTTATGGCAGAGTTTCTCCTAGTTGCCTGGTCAATATCCAGTCCTCCCTTTTTCCTCATTAACAGGACCTTGATTTTGTTTCAGGCACCAGGTCCCCAGCTAAACTATGCCCATTTCCAGACTCCCTTGCAGCTATAAGTGGCTGAGGGGATGCTTCTTCGCCTCTCTTCCGTCCTTTTCACCTTCCTTGTTGAGGCCGGCCTGCAGGGACGTCTTGTGACAGCAGATGGCAAGCATGCTGATCGGGAGGATTGCCACAAAGGCAGTGCAGTGCAAAGATGGAAACGTGGAATGGCCTCGATCCTGGAGGCACCTGTACCGGCCTTATTTGGTCACCTCCTAAATTTTCACGTTGTGGGTGAAATAAATTCCGAGCTAAGCTATTGCTGGTGATTATTTCAGTGTTATTTGCAACTGGAATTATTCTTGGTAAAAACAATATATTGAATAAAATAGACAGTGCTTTTCTGTTTATTTTTGGTCACATTTTAATAAAATGGGAGGTGGCCTTGAATTTTTGCCCTGATCCGTGAATATTAGCTGACTTGGTTGGAAAAAGGCACTGGTCAATGTTTTCCTATTCGTGGTCAAATTGTTTTCCTTCAAGGAGGAAAGATAGCAGGCATCGCTTGGACAAGGGGAGTGAATTCATTATTCACCCAAATGCTAAAGAGCAGCTCACGGAGGTGGTTTATTGCAACAGGTGTTTAACACACTTAATCAACAATTTCAAGGGAAAATAGAACCTTTATTGCCGACGACAAGACTGTTAATGAAGTTGAGCTTGGGAACTGGATGAAGACAACTGATCGTGAAGACGGTTAATCACTGGAGACTGTTGGGTCATTTACATGTGATGAGATTTACTGCATTTGCAGCAAAATAAAGTACATCATCCATCGTCTTTCCTTACTGAGAGATGGTTGTGATGACCACGTGAAAGGCTGACCAGGGTGCACTCCCTGGGCTCAGTCCCCAAGCCCCCCCCATTGTGTGACTTGCAGCGGGTGAAATGGCCAATCTTCCCTACCAGGCTCCGAGCTCCAGGAAAGTAGGATGTGCCCCTTGTTCCTTGTTTTCTCTCTTTCCTTGGCCACATGATGGTCTTGCAAATATGGAATGAATAATCACAGAGAGGGTCAGAGAACCTTTTAGTCTGCCATATGCACAAACAATTGGCCTCCAATCAGAATATGTGTTTTCTGAGATCCCCACCAGTGGGAGCCTAGACTCTGCACAGTACAATAACCTGGGCAGCGTTGGGGGCATCTCTCATCAGAATTACTCTGGCTCCAGTGGTAGAAAAGTGTTAAAAACACTGACGCCATTGATATTCATGCATTTATGCTAGCCTGGATTCTCGAGATACTGAGCTAACAAGTCAGAAGGAAAGAGGACCTGGATATAGAACCTGATATGCAGAGACAGCTTTTTTTGCAATTCAGTCCAGTTTGGGGAAGTTGGCAGAATCACTGCGCCAGCATTTCTTCTGTTAAGCAACAAAGCAGAAAGAAAATATTTTGTTCCTTTATGATATACTTAAACTATTATTTTTCATGGTAAAGCATGCATAAATGCCAAACTGGAATACAGGATTTACTTGTGATTGAGTGGCAGCAAGAAATTCCCAATTGGAAAAAAACCCAAAAGGAGTCAAAAATTTTTTCCGTCTAATTATCTTTTAGAGGGAATGAACTGGTATGCCCAGGGGTGTATGGTGAGGGGCAAAGAGGCTCTATTGATATAAAATTTTCCTGAAATTCTAATAGTTCTGAAAAATTAACATTTTATATATTAAATTTCTTTTAATCTATATAAACCAGCATAGTAGCACAAATGTTTTGAAGGAATAAAAGTTATATAAAGACTTTAAAATTTTTGTTATATAACATTACATTCTAGTACTGAAGGATTGGCAGTTACATGCCTTTTTTATCCTTTCATTTATAAAGGAGATTAATATAATGGAGAAATAATACTTTTCAAAAACCATGCTGGAATAACTGGACATGTATACCCAAAACAATAAACACTGACTTACATTATGCTATATTCAAAAATTAACTCTGGGTCAATGGTTGTAAATGTAAAACCTAAAATTATAAAACCACTAAAAGAAAACATTTGAGGAAAGCTTTATGACCTTGAGTCAGGCAAAGATTTTGGATACAAGAAAAACAAATATTCATTATAGAAAACAAAAAGATATTTGGACTGCTCTTTGAAAGATATCATTAAAACAACAAATGAGAAGACAAGCCATGGACGGGAAAGACATATTTGCAAAACACATATCTGATAAAGTTCTTGTACCCAGACTATGTGAAAAACTCTCTAAACTCAAAAGTACTGAGAAAAGAAACAACTGCCAAGGGCGAAGGTCTTGACCAGATACTCAGGCACTTTACCAAAAAAGATAGATGGGTAGAAAATAAGAACATGACAAGATGGCCAGCGTCATCAGTCATTAGGAAAATGCCAATTAAAACTGCAGTAAGATCCAGGGCATACATTTCATAGCAGCTTTAGAAACAGAAAACAGAAAATATCAATGCTGGCTAAGATACAGAGCAAGTGAAACTCTCATATACTACTGAGGGGAATTTAAAGTGATACAAGCCTTTGAAAAGCAGCTTAGCAGTCCTTTTTAAAATTCAACATATACTTAGTTTTCGTCCCAGCAATCCCAAGCCTATCTATTTACCTAAAAGAAATTAAGTGCACAAAAACCTGCACACAAATGTTTGTAGCAGCTTTGTTACTCATCCCCTAAAACTGGAAAAAACTTAAATGTCCATCAACTGGTAAGTGGATGAACAAATTGTGTTCCATCCATAGGATGGAATGCTACTCAGTGATAAAAAGGAACAAACTATTGATATATATAAGGACGTGGATGACTCCCAGAGGCATATGCTAATTTTAAGAAGTCAAACTCAACAGGCAACCTACTGTGTTATTTGATTTATATGACATTCTGGAAAAGGCAAAATCTTAGAAATTAGATCAGTAGTTTCCAGGGGTGAGAAGAGGCAAGGGACTGGTTATCCAAGGGCTACAGGGAATTGG
Source organism: Delphinapterus leucas (assembly GCF_059928025.1). NCBI lineage: Eukaryota > Metazoa > Chordata > Mammalia > Artiodactyla > Monodontidae > Delphinapterus > Delphinapterus leucas. Next base: position 82,449,584 of record NC_143144.1, on the reverse strand, counting down.
TGGCATGATGGAAATATCCTGTATCTTGAAACTACCACCAAGGTAGTTTCTTTACTATATAAGTTGTCAAAATTTATAGTCATACACCTAAACAGAGTGACTTTTACTCCAGGTAAATTCTCCCACAATAAATCTGTGGGGTGGGGGAGGAAAGAGACATGATAACCAAGTGCAATGTGTGATTTCAGTGGCATCCTGGGCCAAAAAGAGAAGCATGTAAACAAAACAACATTTTAAAAAACCCAACAGCTATAATGACATTATTGGGACTGTTGGGGGGAAAAAATCAGTGAACTGTATATTGGTTAATATTATTGTACAAATGGTGAATTCCTTGGACATGATAAAGGTAGCATGATTGTATAGGAGAATGTCTTTTCTTTAGAGTTGCAGGCTGCAGTGTTGAGGGGTGAGAAAATATTATGACGTCTGCAAGTTACTTTCCAAAGTCTTAAATTGTTCAGGGAAAAGACTGTGTGTGTGCTGGGGGGAGGGAGGGGGTGGAGAAAAAAATGAGCAAAATGTTTACAGTTGGTCAAACTGACATCTTCATTATACTATTCTTTCTATTTTTTTCTGTAGGTTTGAAATATTTTCAAATAAAAACTTGGCAAAAGAAAAATCTGTTAATCCTTTATAATCCAACAGGGACCTCTGAAAAAGTTTATCCTAATAAAAGAATTAAAGTTGTACACAAAGATGCATGAAAAAAATATACTCAACGCTACAAGGTTCATAAAGCTAAAAATTAAAACGTCTGAGATGTCCAACAACACATGGCCCCTGACACAAAGTGGCACTCGATACCTTTTCACTGAAAAAAAAGAGATTGCATTAAAAAATAATGGGTAAATAAATTACAGCATAATAACACAATGGAATATTATGCAAACATTAACCATGTCTTGCTAAATATTTAAGGAAGTGGGAAATGCTTATGCTATGTTAAATGAGAAAGAAATCAGGGCGCAAAACCTGTATTTATGCAGCTATTTTTTCAAAACACTCTTAAAAAAACCATGGAGTGAAAAACCCGGGAAGGTTGGCTCTGGTGATAGGGGTTTATTTTCTGTTTGTAGTTTGCTCTATTTCCAATTTCCTACACTGAGTCTATTACTTTATTTTATTTTATATTTTATTTTTGCAACCTCTGAAAAAGCGTTTGAATTTAGCAATGCAGTGTATTGGAAAGGAAACAAAATGTATCCAGAAGAATCTCTTACAACAAGCTTTGCAGGTAATGTGATAACGGGGATGAGGTGTTAGAAATTTTGTATATGTTCAACACATGCATGGTGGATTAATTGCTTCACAATAATCTACCTCATTGTAGCAAAGCTTCTGGACTTAAATTGTTACCTTCACTGAGAAAACATTTTCAAATTCGCTTTAATAAAATGACAGCACTTTCTAACTGTGTATTATTCTTACCATGTAAAAACAGCATGAAATAAAACCTTCCATCGGATGAAGCAGGAAAAATCCAGTTCTATTTTTCCAGAGTTTTCTTGGCAAAGATGCACGACCTTTCAGAAAAGGTCCATTTGCGCAGCTGAGGTTATCGCATCTCCTGGATGGGGAGGGCTGTGCGGGGGCCCCGGGCAGCGTCGGGGGAGAAACCTGACAGACCTGAAGCACAGTAAGATGTGCTCAAGCTTTGAGCCTGGAAGCCAAGGTCCTTGGGTGATGAAGCGGAGGTCAAGCGGAGGTCAATAGTGTATAATGTGGGGAAACTGGCCTTCAGGGAAGTGTTGGGGATGCGTTGGCTTTGGGGATTTGATCACTAGAGTGGAGGAGAAGCTCCAGCAGCCCAGCCTCAGGCCGAGCAGAGCCAGGAAAGCCAAGCACATCCTTCTGCAACCGGGAGAATTCATTGTGACGACTAGAGGCCCGTGGCAGTGAGGACCTGGGATGCGTGTGGAAGAACTGGAACCATTCAATAATCGACCACCATCTCTTGCTAAAACAAATACCATGAATTCCTTTAGGTCTTGATATTATTACAGTGTCAGGTTGATTGGGTGTTAAGAGAAAAGTTTGGCAGTACCCCAGCAAAGATTTTTCAAGCAAATTATCCTTTAGAAAAATTACAAGAGTCAATTTTTTGAGAGAAAAATTTTTGAATCAAAAATATTTTTTACGTTTTTTCTGGGGATCACTATGAAGGCCTGAGGGAAACTCAAAATAGTTGCTTTGCTCCTCATTTTAACATTAACTCTACCATGAAATTCAAGTGCTGTCAGTCATTTATAATATCCTGAAATGGACACTTGCACTTAAATAATGTAACAGTGTTGCAAAAATACTTTCATGCCTGTGAACTCAATTAAGTATTAAGTGTAAAGAGTTCTATAAATCCATGCAGTTAATAAATGCTGTTACAGCTTAATGTAGGTGCTTTGGAATCTTTGAGAGTTTTTATCTTCGTATTTTAAATTCTTAACAATTCCTCTCCGTTTCTTATTAAAGCCTTTTGGAGAAATGAATCTTTTTATTCAGGAAATCCTTAGTATTTTCCTCATTAGTTGGAAGGAAAGGAATCCCAGTGAATGCCTTCTCCCCCTCTCTCTCTCTCTCTCTCTGGCTTCTATCTGAGTTCAACTGAAACAACTGGAATTAAGTTTTAGTGTGAAAATTCAGTTGCTCTGATTGTGGTGTATGGGTGGGGCATCTACATGCTTTCCCGTACTAAACTCTCACTGTAGTGAGAGCCCTATGTGCGTGGATGAACACACACGCACACACACACACACACACACGCACAATCATGGTTGTGGGAAACATTCAAATATGAGTACCGCTGAAGTACTCCAGCAATCATCTGAGTCCAACTCTTTCATTTTACACATCAGAAAACTGAGGTTCAGAGAGGGAAAGTAAAGTGCTCGAGTTCACCAGTGGGTTTTAGGTGGCCTGAGGTCACTGCCCAGTCTACTTGTCCTTCTGTCCGGCTGTGTGGCGTGGAGGGGGCAGGAACTCACACGTCTGAATATCAGCCCTCCGCTTTGCCCGCTCTGTGGGCTTCTGCACACCACTCATCTTCTCTGAGCTTGTTTCCCACCCCCAAAGTGGGGCGGGTGTCCCCTACCTCACAGGCTGGGAGGTGAGAAGGGGTCATGCATCTCAGAGCTTTTTAGGGGGCCTCACTGGAAGCAGCTTCCTAGAAACGTTCACGGGTCACGTGGCCCTGCTTTTAGTCCCATCGTGCTGACGCTGTACTGCGTGGATGTGAAGGAGACGCAGCCGGCACAGCCAGCCTCCCCATGGACATTCCTGGGGCACAAGTCTTGCCCCAGCTCGGTAAAAAGGGGCTTTGTAATGAGATAAATGGTGGGGGGCAGCACGCGTTATTCAGCTTTGGTTAATTCAGCAGTTCCCGAAATGACTGGACCCCATTCACCAACATCCTACTGAATTACGATGGTCAGGAACACACCAGGCTTTGTGACTCCAGCTCGAGGTAGGTAAAATCAAACCAAACCTCAAGAAAACAAAGCAAGAACCAGTTCCAGGGCTGAGATTCTCCCAAATGGCCAGCCCTCGGTCACCCCTCTCCCAGTCTATGGTTGCTGTGGCTGAAGGGCTGCTGCCTCCTGGTCACACACGTCCTCTGGTCCCACGAGTGACCCCTACCCGCCTTCAGTGCTCACTTGAACTTGGCTTCGGTGGGGCCTCCAGTGCGCTGTTTCTTACTCCCTTCCCTGGAGCCCAGCATTTCTTGCCCTCTCTGAGGAAGAGCCCAGAATGTGCTTGGTGCGTGGAGCGTGTTCAGCACGAGCTCCACGAGACATGAGCTCCCTCAAAGGCTCCCTGCCCTCCTTGGTAAAGAACATTTCTGAACAAAGTGATGGACTTCTGCTCCTGGTGTCACATTTGACCTGGATGAATGCATGTTAAGTATTGAGATGGTGACTCCAATTTTGCAAAATTTCATCAGGTCTTGAGTTCTGTTTCATGTTTGTCAGATGTAGCTCTTTGGTTTTTTTTTTTCTTCTTCTTCTTTTTCTGTTGTTCTGTGTCTTCATACATAAAGAAATCTCAGGTCACTTAAACATGTTCGAAAGCCAAAATAACTTCTTTGGAGTATGTCATGTACCAATGCAGAGATAAAGCTGGATCCCATTTCAGTGGGGAAGGAAGGACCACCCTCCCAGTCCTAAGGTATTTAGATGCTGCCGCAGGACGTTTACTGTGCTAGTCAGGCCCCTAGCCTGGGCTCTCCTTCCCTTTATGGAAGTGAGGGCCACTGTCCCATGAACTGGAGGATGGGCCCTGCGCGCGATTCACGAGACTGAAATCATGAAGTTCAAAGATTCCCACTGTGAACCATCACTGCCCTTGAACACATTTTACACTTTGGCCCGGGGGCGGCCAACACAGGCCTTCTTCAGATCATTTTACTCTTCAAAGGACTGAAGAGAAACTGGCATTACGAGACGCTGGTAATTTTTATGAAAAGAAGAAAAATTACTTTAAACTAGAAATTGTGCTCCTTTTTAAATGAAGGGGAAATGACTAGCTTATTTCACTCAAAAAAGAAAAAAAAGTAGTCAAACCCATTTATTAACCAGCTGGTGGCAGTGT